>NC_041395.2:119887714-120217714 GCF_900747795.2 Erpetoichthys calabaricus
TAATGCATGGTGCAGGGATTCATAGTTTGGGCACAAAGCTGCTGGTATAAACTCTAGCACCCTAATTTTTTTAGTTAATTGGGTAGGAAAGGGAATGGATGAAAGAAAGTTAGGAAGCTCATTATCACAGTGATTCATGGAACTATAATTGGAGTGTTTTTAAATGCTAAAGAAAAAAGTGTATCATCTGTAAAATGAGTACTAACAGCACATCTTTAAAATGTTCTATAATAAAAAATATTTGTATAGTGCTTTTTGCTAGTATTAGTCATTAAAGTACTTTAAAATGTAAAGGTTTAGTACATGTGTGGTGTTTTGCCATAGCAGTCTCTAAAAACACCTAGTTTTGTAATTTTTACATTTTGAGCACATCTGCTTGACGCCTCTGTATAATTGCACATATTTATCACACTGTCATCGACAACAGCGCCTCTACTGTTGAAGTTTAGTCACTTCAGTGAATTAATCAACTCTTCGGCATCTGAAACTAAAGCCAGATTGCATCCTTGAATGGCTTGTATTTAATTCTGGTACGCCTTAATTACAGTTTGTTACCTCCTCAGTTTTCCAAGCACAAGTTACAGCTTTTAACACAATAATGCTTTAAAGGAGCACAAACAGAGGGTTTGATGCAGATGAGTGATGCCTCTGCTAGCCTTTGTTTGACTCATTTGTATCCATGCCAGATTCTTTGTTTTCTACTGTGCTCACAGCTGTTTCTTTTTATTTGTTTCTATTTTTAATGGGGTGTTTGCTGTGCTGCCAGACGTCTCCTGTAATTTATAGCTACACTGGAATTTTCTGAATTCTCTATTTGAAGACTTGTGGAAGGTACAAAGTCTAATAAAAGGTGCATATACAGTACTTAATCCTAAAATAAATTAACACATTGTTCAATTAATCAGTCATTCATAGTAATTCAAATCTTCATTCATTTTCTTTATGGCTGAGGGGCAAGAGTTTTTCCTAGAAGCATTAGGTGCAAGACAACAGTCAGTTCTGGACAGGATGGCAATCAGGAGGGCACATACACACACACTCACTCATAATGGGCATGTTTAAAATCCCCTCACATTCTAACACTTATACCCTATGCCCAAACATAACTTATGTAAAAGAAGTGAAGAAGCTCCATGTAGATAGTAACCAGATGAGAATTTGAACCCAAGCTGTGAGATGTCATTTCAGTGTAATTACATAAAAGCCTAGTAGTTATTGCAGCTGCCTCGCAAATTCAGCAGAGTACATTGTAAAATTGTGGCTGGTCTTGGTCTTTGTGGAGTCTGCCTGCTCTCTCCCCATGCTTGCGTGGGTTTTCTTTCCATATCTCCAATTCCAGGTAAACTGCCAACATCAAGTTGGCCCTGTGAGTATGGGTGTATGCTGAACTTCATCCATTGAAGAAATGGTGCCCTGTCAAAGGTTCCTGCCTTGTATCCAACTGTGCTATGATAAACTATGGCCTCCAGTGAGCCTGAATTGGAATGATGTGGGTTTGAGAATGCTATGTTATGCTTATAAAGAAACTGCAACCATCTAGTGGTATATTTGTTAGAGATGCTCTGTCACGGCACTAGGGGGTATGAATTTCATACTGGCAAGTTACTGCCTGTGCGGAGTTTCACACTCTTTGCATGTGTTTTGTTTTTCTTAGGTTGTTGTAGTTGTACTATTTTGGCATATTCTAGTTAATCCTAATAGTTTTATGGGAACTTTGTTTACCTTTATGTTTGATGACATTATCAGAGTACCATTTTGTATGAAATGTTTCACTGCGCATCACCATTTTGTATTCATTTTCTTGATCACAGCCATTTTGTATTTGTCATTGTGTTCTGCCTAATATAAAATGCTGGCAAACATAGCTTTGGGTCCCTTACTTTATTCTAACATTTTGTTGAGTAGTGGCAGATAAAAGAACAAGAGTGGTTGTTGTTGATTTGGATTAGATCATTTTGTTCTCTTCCTGTGTTCTGGTATTTTGATCTCTTGCCTGACCCACATTACAATGTTTTCATGTTTCTGCCCTGTTTTAAACATTTCTTGATCTTAAAGGTGTTTATAACACATCCCTGTTCTGTGCATCATCCTATGTATTCCATACTCGGATGGATACTACATAGAGCAGCATAAAGGGGTGAGTTAAAGAACCAAACTAACAACAGGGTACATCCTGCTGTTGCCAGGGGTGGCAAAAGGTTTCATAAGAGTACATGGTTCCCCCGGAGAGCAATATGTAGGGCACCACTGCAAAAACAGAATTGAAATGCACACCAAATGATTATGCAGTGTTTACCTTGGATGTTTGACTCCTATTCCTTCATAATGTTTTGCTTGTGGAGGTCTGACACAGTGACCCACAATACACCTTAATAAAAGGATAAGTGTTGGTGTGTCTGCCTGTGTGTTTATCCAGTTGCTGTTTTTCTGTTATCCAACAGATGGCGCATCACAAACATTAATACTGCTTTTACAAATTCTGTAGCAAATGGCATATAACACAGCAAACAGACTGATACACTGCCCTGCAAATGTTAATGCTGAATACATCCAACTGAGAGTAACTACTGGACAGACAGAATTCAGCTTATCTGCCTAAATGAAAGGACAAGTGTCTGTGTATCTGTGTGTCTGTCCAGTTGCTCTGCCTCTGTCATTTTAACAGATGCATTACTACAAATGTTTATGATGTGCCCTCTGTTGGAATGACAAATACAATCCATTTATATACATTCAAAAATAGATTTTGCACTGCAAATGTTAACTCTGAGATCAAAATTGATTACTTAGATTTCAGCTTGTATAAAATGGGTAGCAAAGCTAGTTCTACAATAAAAGTACAGTTAATTTTTAAAGAAAGCAATAGTGAGCCAATTTTGTATCTTGAATTATTTTAAATCTGAGCAGCAGAAACCTCAAGAAAACTACTTAAGTGAAGCATGTGTTTAAGTGCCCTGTGTATGACTGGCGTCTGCTGCTTCAGTGACAAGATCTTGTTGCTTGTGAACTTAAATAAGCTGGTTTGGAAAAGTGAATAAAGACTAAAGTTTTTTCTAATTTTTTAAATTGGTAGTCTTTGTCATTGGTGAGAAAAGATGATTTAGCAGAAGGTGCTGCAGATGATGCTCTGTTCATAAACTGGAAAATGAACTTAGCATTTTGCTGTATCAAAGTATGCTTCTTTCACAAAGCAAGGAAAGATAAGGGAGATGCTGGATCTGATTTCCTCAGGTTTCTGTTTTTCTTGAAAATACATCAATTATGCTTTCAGGACAGTTATTTACTTTCTACCAATCATCATTAAAGTTAGCCTCTGATGTCATGAAAGAAGGACTGCACAAAAAGAAATGCAGAATCCTTCACTGGAAGAAAATGTGATATCGCTTCCATTGTCACTCACCAGTGCGCATACAATACCACGCTTAGAAAAAAAAAGTCTGTCATAATTTAAATTTTTTTTAAAGTAAGTACATTTTTCTTGTTATTAAGAAATATAAAGAGAGATGTGAAATAGTTTGGCAGTTTGTGCATCCACTTCCTGCTTAAAGATGTTAAGAGGCTAACTTTGAAGCTGATTGGTCAAATGTATTGTAAATAACTGCCTTGAAATGACAACTCTGATGTAGTTTGAGGAACCCAAGGAAATCAGGTCGGCCTATGGAAAATTTAAGTCTCTTATTGGGAAATGCCACCTGCATGCTCCTCCAAGTGGCTTATAACCCATTCTGAGGTTCTTTGGTTGGATTGTTCTATTTCACAGGCTTATTTATATATTAGATGTTAATTTAACATTGTTGAAATTATTTCTAATGCCGTTTTGTTTATGGAAGCTGCCATTTTGTGATCCCATTGTAATGCTGCGTGTCCTGGTTGACTGAGGCTTAGTTACAAAGGTCATGACATTGGGGGTCGGTTAAATTAAAGAGTTAAAAGGTCATCTCCTCAGAGTTTCTGGATGATTTTCTAAAACATTTGTGACTTCTTTGTGTAAAAACATTTTGGGTAATAACTTTCAAGCAATGACATTTTGCGTTTGGCGAAAGAGCAGCTTGACTTCCTGGTTTTGATCCTTGAGTGTCTTGTTTACTCCGTCTTCTTTCCTGGTCCTTCTTTCTTAAGACTATCTCTTCTCTTTGAGATGGTACAGCTACCTTATTGTCTGAGCACAAATTTTCATATGGTACATTATAGTTCAGCTCAGAAAAAAAAGCAGAGTTTTGTGATCAGATTTTACTTGGAATGGTACAATGCTCAATTAATGTGTTACCTTTACATTTTATTTTCACAATAATTGATGGATAATCTTGAAATGCATTCTTTTGAAAAGCAAGCAGTAAAGCAATAGGGAGGCTGATATCTGCAATATTATCCCCAAACTTACAAGACCTATAATGAAGTTGGCACATTAACACCAGAAATAGAGTGTCCTGCTATGTTCATGTCAGGATGGAGATATCAGAGAAATAACATTGCTATGTTCACAGATTATGAGAGATTTCTGGGTTATCGGCCTCAAAATGGGAACTTTATTATGAGCATTTTCTATGTGATGTCTACCAGTAGAGGAATTCAGAAATGATTTTGTTGATCTCTCACTACCTTGTATTATATAGCTCAACTGAGCTCAGAATGAAACTGAGTTTTGCAGTTAGGTTGTTTTTACAGCAATGTAATACTCAACTACTGTATTTCTTTTGCTTTTCATAAAAAAAAAAATCTGAGAAAATCTTTAATTGCTTTCTGTACAAATAGAGCAGCAAATTAACACATAGGTTGTTATCCATCATATTATTCCCAAACCTCCAGCTGGAAATGCACTTGAGCAGAATAAATTCAGATACAAATGGTCAGAAATGGTGTAAAAATTCTCACAGCATGGGAAATAAATTATAAGTTAATCACCGTTTAGTGTTTCCCATAGAAATTGTGAAATGGAGCATGGGTAAAAGACTAAAACGGTATTCCTGTGAGCTGGGTGAGTGGGGGAGTTGGTGTGTTTAACTCCTTTAAAGAGAAAGGACTTTACCCTTTAGAATATTATTTTAAAATGGTTGTGTCATTCAGTTCAGTTCAACAAAGTTTATTTTTTTATAGTTCTCTTTACTGCATACAGGGTCAGAGCAACTTTGATGCAGTAGCAGTAACTAAAACAAAGGACACTTAAATTATGTTAAACACACTTAAAACACAAAAATGTCAGGTTGCCTAACATAATTAAGTAGTGACAAAATAAAGTCCATTATAACTGAGATATGGCCTGTTATAACAGACAATGTCACAGTCAAAGTCAGACAAAGTCCCGTTCTGCCTTTTGCATTACCATAATTTCATGTTAGACAGTAAAAAAAGACGACTAAATCCTTTTGTCATTTATCTCATTGGCATCACATCCAAAGGTTTGGCGTAACTGCTTGGCCAATGTGCTGTAGCAGTGGCACCATATGCTGCAATAGTATACTGACAACAGAAAAAGAATTGGAAGGTGAGTAACACCTCATAAATATTAGTACACTAGTATTTTTGAGCAAGTGACTAATAATCATAGATGCAGCTAATCAGAAGATCTGGCACCTTGAGATTATAAGATCTGGCACAAATCGGTACATATGCATTGATTAGTTCTGTCAATTAGGTAGAGCCCGTGCCATTTAAAGCTTTATATGTAAGATGGAAGAGTCTGATATCAGTCTTAAACTTAACTGGTAGCCATTGTAATGATCTAAGGTTGTATAAAAAAATCTCAAACCTTATTGGTAAAAACTATAGTCATTTTATTTGTGATGCTTGTATCCAAAACACTAATTTGCTAAAGAATAAAAAAAAAGACTTCACTAGCACCTGCATCCAAAATTTGAGAAAAGTGAATGACTGACAAGTACAAAATAACACCTTAGTCCTGAATCAATTTCCAACATCACTAATGCTATCACAAGTACCACCAGCTCCTTCATCCTTCTCCCAGATTAATTATGAAAAATTACACAACACGAGTTAAGAATGAAACACATTCTGTTGAACATCTGCTGGTGTGGTGGTTCACAGATGCAGTCTGTGTCTGGATGGTTGTTTGTCCGGGTACTTCGTCTTACCTTCCATATCCCAAGGGTTTGTAGCTTAATGCCCTCTCTGAGGGAGTCACTAAGTATGTAAATAAGCCCTGTGATAGACTGGCTTCCAAGGTTGATTCTTGCCTTGTGTCTAATGCTGCAGCAATATGCTGCGTCGCCCTGCATCCCTGATTTTGAGTAAATTGGTCTGAGAGTTTTATATTTTGTGTTATTATCAAATCTATAAAACTCATTTCGGGGTACAGGCGATAGACAATATTCCTGTTGTATTGGGACCAAGACAGGAGTCGACCCTGGGTGGGATGTCAGTCCGTTGCCAGAATCCTACTGCAGCAATAGTAAATATTGGTTGAGTAATATTCCACCTACATCTAATTTGTACTAAGTCTAAAATTAATCACACTAAAAGTAAAGCCACAGATTCAATCCAAAAATGTCCCAGTTTTTTTTTTTTTTTTTTTTATCACACAGTGTATCTCTGCAGCATATTCCTTAGGGTAATGGTTTCTGCATGAAAATGAAATCCAATTGTTCTGCAGGCCCTTTAATATTACACGCAGGAGCTATAATAAAGGGGAAAATGGAATATATTTAAAAAACATTCAAAGTAATACTTGAAATGTGATTAAATCTACAGGACTTTGTGTATAAGTTGGGCCTCAATTTCTTGAAAGTTGATTGCCGTGTACAAGCAGGAATCTTGAACTCCCAGTCAGCCAGCCTTGGTCTGACTCACCTTCAGAGCTACTCTCCCCAGGACTCTGTGTAATGAGTTGGTCTGTTTAAAGAATATAATGAAACAGAATACATTTGATAGAGTTAAAATTGTCAGGCCACAGTTTTGTACAAGCTTTAATGTCTTTGTTTTTCCTTTGTGTATTTTAGGATGAGTTGAAAAGGCTGCAGAACAATCTGGAACATGCTCAAGATGAAAAGTATTTTCTGCAACAGTGAGTGTCCAACCATATTGTTCTTAATCCTCATTAAATGTATTTTGTTTTATTGATTCCATATTCTTGGGCCACTAGCATACTGTATCATCAATTTCCTAGTCAACATAAGGTTGGCTATGGGAGATCGACTAGTGTATTCTTCAAAGTTCCCCATAAACATCATGAGCCACTGTCAACAATGACAGTAATAATAAAATGCCACTGGTACTGTAACTCTGGTTTGTAAGCAACCCCAATACTATTCTCATGCATTTAATTATCTGTTCATGTTCAAATAGATAGAAAGAACTTTATTTGTCCCCAGGGCGTGGGTTTTCAGAGTGTGTCCTATAACTAAACCTGCCCTTTTAATTAGCTTGTTGATTTGGAGGGCCTTTCTTGAAGTGATGTTACCAGCCCAGGACACCATAGCATATATCAAAGAGATATAGAAGTTGTGAAGAATGTCACTTTCCACATTAAAGGAACTCCTGAGAAAAAAGAGCCTGCTCTACCCTATCTTTTATAGTTCCTCTGTATTCTGAGACTAATCCAACTTGTCATTAAATTAGACGCCCAAGTACTTGTAGGAGTGGACCACATCTGCATCCACTCCCTGAATAGTGACCTGTCATAGAGACTCTTTGATACAATAAAAGTCAATAGCCAGTTCCTTGGTTTTGCTGATGTTAAGATGCAGACAATTGTCTTTGCACCAAGAAACAAACTTTTACACCTGACACCTATACTCTGTCACATCCTATTTACCAATTCACTAAATAAGTGCAGAATCGTCTGAGAATTTCTGAAAGTGACATAACACAGTGTATTATTTTTATTCGGATGTGTTCAGAATAAGAGAAAGGGAGAAAGGACTGCTCCTTGTGGTGCTCAAGTGTTGCTCACACTCTTTCAGAAGCACAGTCCTTGAGTCTTACAAACTGTGGTGTGCCCGACAGATTGACCATTATCCAGGACTCCATAGGCTCATCCACCTGCTTATGTCTGATTTTATCCTTAGCAGGGATGACTGGATAATGTTGAAGGTGCTGGATAAATAAAAAAAATCATCATCCTCACAGGGCTGCCAGCTTTATCCGGGTGAGAATAAGAGAAAGATAATTGCACCCTCCCACTCCAATCTTTGTCCAATAGGCAAACTGCAGCAGGTCTCAGTGGTCTATCACAAGAAGACTCATACAGTCCAGGACCACTCTTTCTCCAAGCTCTTCATTATGTGAGACGTATGTGCCACTGGTCATTAGGTATAGAGGTACCTGCCTTCTTTGGAACAGAACAATGCAGCAGCAGTACTTTCTGAAGCCTTAGGGACAGACTGAACAGGTGACTGAGGACATCACAAATTTCTTCAGCACAGACATTAAGAACATGAGGACTGACTCTGTCTGGTCCCACAGCTTTTCCTGTGTATAGCATTCTCAGTTGTCTTCTTACTTGGTCTTCAGTTATGGACAGTCCACACTGATGGTCAGAGGTGGACTTATCACTGGCCATTCCATTTGTGTTGTTATGAGTTGTTGATGTAGCAGAGATGGTGAAAATAGACTGGTCATTGGAAGAAGGTGGCATTTGGAGGGAATATCAATTCAAAAATTGGTTCAGGGTGTTAGCTTTGTCCACATCTCCTTCTAGCACCTGAGCCCTGGACTTCTTGAGTTCCATAATTATACTCGGTCCATTCCAGACACCCTTCATGTTATTTTGAGTGAGTTTGTTTTCTTCCTTTCCTTCACTCAGCTTTTTCTTTAGCAAACACTGTACATCCTTCAGAGCCTCTTTGTCACAGGATTTGAATGTATTCCTTTTCTCATTCAGAAGATCTTTTTCCTCCTTAGTAATCCAGGGCTTCTTGTTTGGAAAGCAACGTACTTTGTCTTTGTGGGTACCACTGTGTCGACAGAGAAGTTAATTTAGTCTTTACTGCAATGACAGAGTCCCTCAAAATTGTCCCCATTTGACTCGCACATCATTGCCCAGTCTACCATTTTGAAGCAGTAATTCAGAGCCATGTCATCCTCCAGTATTCCTCACTATTCTGGTGGTAACTTGTTGCTGTCTAATAACAAGCTTGTAGCTGGGAATAAGGTGAATCAATTTTTTGGAGAGATTTGCCTAAAGGAGCAAGTAGATTATACTTAAAGGCATCTTTAACATTTGACTACAGCAGGTCCAGCTTGTTATTTCCTCCAGTGGAACCAGTCACAAACTGATAGAAATTTGTCATTGTTTGTTCCAAAGTCACTTCTAACTGTAATATGCTCCATTTTGCCCCATTCCTCATTTACATAGATGACCAGTCCCCCTCTTATTTTTATCACACTGGCTCTCAGTCTGCTTAAATAAGATCAAAATCTAATCTATGCTATTTTTTTCAGAAAAGCATAAGCCTCTGCCTCTTTTGAATGTGGTATTTTTAGTTTTTCTTTATACATCTTTCCATCTGATGTGCAGTTCTTTTTTAACATTTTGGGAATATTGCATTTTCATTATTCACATAATTACAGTATATATGCTTTCATATTTCTTTATTTTTTAATATTTAGTAATAGTTGTGTTCATTATCACTATATAGCAGGCAACTTTCATTCATTCACTCATTTTTGAAATCATTTCCATTTCAGACTATCTTAGTCTTCTGGAGATCATGAATGCTAGATCTTATTAGATTTGTTTTTATATTAGCACATATGTCTTAAAAGTCTACAGACATGAGAAGACAATGTAAAGTTCACACAGGATGCAGCAGTGTTGTCCATTGGGGATTTCAGTTCAAATCAGTTCTGTTTATTCATCTATTCATTCATGTTTCCAACTACAGGGAGGTGGAGAACAGGAGCAAAAGTAAACAGCCAATCATCTGTTCCAGATGGTAGGTCGATTGCAAGGCACACATACAAACTCATAGTGCCAGTTCAACTTAACTCCATGTTCTTGAATTGTTAGAGATAACTGGACTTCCAAGAGCAAACAAGGAGAACATGGAAATTTGGTGCCAGTTTAAAAATGAACCATCGTCCAAACATTGTGAGAAAGTCACTGTGTCTCACAATGGCTGGAACAAACTTCTCAGCCACTCCTCGCCAAAAGACCACGTCAAAGTGCAAAAGAGACTATAAAATACAATTATATTGAGCTGAGAATAAAATAATAATAGAATAAAAAAGCAATAATAAGGACCACATATTGTGACCACTAGTGGATGCTGTTCTATTTTTATACAGGACTTCAGAGTAAACTAATTCATACTGGAAACCTTTTAATAGCTTTCAGACATGGATTACCTGTAAATGTTAGCTGTCTCATAGGCACTTTGAATTTACCCTGGGACAGTCTCCTAGGCAGAGATTCTTCTTCTTGTCTTAGGAATACATTTTTTTTGGTCTCTTCTCATTTTAGACTCCATTGGAGGGGATATAACTTGAAGGTAAATAGCCAATTTACCGCATATATACCCTACATTTCCAGGGCCCGTGGTTATTCCACTGGACTTTAGATCTGTGTTCCAAGTTCAGTGCTAGTCTAGTAAAGAAGCAGAGCAAGCTCTGAGGAACAGAACAGGAACAGTATTTTTGGCAGCATATTATCAGAAACAATAGTCTAGGGTGACCAAGCGTCCTCTTTTGCCCGGACATGTCCACTTTTTACGTCCTGTCCGGGGCGTCCTGGCGGGTTTTATAAATTCACGAAAATGTCCGGTTTTTCATAGGACCATTACGCGTGTACGTAAATTGACTGGCGTTTTGCACACAATACTAGGGTACTACTTTTTTGCGTGACGTAATTACCGGGAGGCTGCCTTGTGGGCAGGTCTGCGCCGCGCGCGCAAACACACAGACACATACAGGGAGCCGAGCAGAGAGCGGAGCAGTATAGCAGGGTAAATGCCGAAGCGTAAGTGCAGCTTCACCGATGAACTGCAAAGAAAATTTCCCACATACCGTCCCGGTCGGGACAAGTGGGAGGCGGAGTGCACCGTGTGCAAAGCCGGTACATATGTCTCGGTATCCAATAAAGGTGCTGGGGATCTGAAAGCCCTCATGGACACCGAGAAACATAAAAAAGCTGTGCGAGGTGAGACTAGTTCATCTGCAAAGTTGACAGAGTTTTTTGTCAGACCAGGAAAAACAGAGGATGATGTAAATGCAGCAGAAGGTGCAATGGCTTTTCATACAGTGAAACATCACAACAGTTACAGGTCCATGGATTGCACCAGTACTTTGCTTAAAAAGGCATTTCCTGACTCTGACATTGCAAAAAAGTTTCGTAGTGCTCGCACCAAGACCGAAGCCATCGTCAATGGTGCTATAGCCCCCCACTCTGTTGAAATCACTCATGAAGCACTCAAAGAAATCCAGTACTGTGGTGTTTCCACAGACGGGAGTAACCACGGAGCAGTGAAAATATTCCCAGTCATAATCCAGTATTTTGACTGGAAGAAGGGTGCCGTGCAAACAAAATTGATTGAAGTTAAAGACATGCCCAATGAGACAGCAGAAACCATTGCAAAATATCTCACAGAAACCCTGGCAAAAAACAATCTGTCGGAAAAATGCATTGCATTTACTGGAGACAATTGCAACACAAATTTTGGAGGAATCCGACGTGATGAAGCTGGAAAGAATGTGTTTGCAAATTTGAAGAGTTTGCTGCAAAACAAGACTCTGATCGGTGTGGGTTGCCCATCACACATATTGAATAATTGTGCCCACCATGGGGCAGGCACAATAGAAATTGACATTGAGAATATCATATTCAAAATCTACCAGTACTTTCACATTTACACTGTGCGCACTGAGAGCCTGAAGGAGTATTGTGATTTTGTTGAGATTGATTACAGAAGGATGCTCTCTCACAGCAAGACAAGGTGGCTGTCATTGTTCCCAAGCATTGAGAGGATGTTACAGATGTTTCCAGCTTTAAAGGCATATTTTCTGTCTCAGCAAAAGCCACCCATAGCACTCGAGTTTTTTTGAAAATGATTTTGCTGAAATCTACCTTTGGCACATGCACACACTCATGTCTGTGTTCCACACCCACATTCAAGAAATGGAACAGGAGAACATGTTCATTATGGAAGTGAAGAAGATATTAAACAATATACATACCATTCTTCTTCAACGCAAGAGCAACAACTTCATGTCCCTTAAAGTTAAGGGACTACTGGCACAGAAGCGCAAAGATGGACTTGACAAAGGCTGTGACCAGTTCTGTGCAGATGTGCATGGCATGTACAGTGCATGTCTGGAGTATCTGGAGAAGTGGATGACTCCCATGGAAGAGTTCTCAACATTCATGTGGATGGATCTGAGTGAGCCACCAAACTGGAATGATGTTGAGGCATGCATCAGTTACCTTGGAGAGAAGGGGGTGGCAGTTGATGATGTTAAGTGTTTTGACCAGGTCACCAATCTGAGGAAATTCACAGAAACGTGCAACCATGATGAGGAGTTCAGTGGCCTGCAGGTACACCAGAAGTGGACCAAATATTTTGAAAAGGCAAAAAGCATTGCATGTTACTCAGAGCTATTGACAACTGCACAGTTTGTCTTTGCACTTCCCTCTCACAATGCAAATGTTGAGAGGGTTTTCTCACTAATGCAAAGCCAGTGGACCAAGGAGAGGAACCGTAGAGTCACTAAAGGGGATTCTACTAGTTCAGTACAACTTCAAAGACATGTCTTGCAAAGACTTTCATGCTTATTTGTTAAGCTATCGAAAACTGCTAGGAAAGATCAGCTCTACAGCAAAATATGGATGGGCTGACAAGGAGGATGAAGAAGAGAAGCAGGATGAAGAAGAAAACTAAAGATGAAAAGTCTAGATTCTTTT
Source organism: Erpetoichthys calabaricus (assembly GCF_900747795.2). Taxonomy (NCBI): domain Eukaryota; kingdom Metazoa; phylum Chordata; class Cladistia; order Polypteriformes; family Polypteridae; genus Erpetoichthys; species Erpetoichthys calabaricus. Next base: position 119,900,565 of record NC_041395.2, read on the forward strand.
TGTTTAAGTTTTTTTGTCTTTGTGAGACTCTTCTGTTATTTATTTTATTACATTTAAGAGATATATTGTTGAAGCTGGAACAGAATAGTTCATATTTAGAACAATATTTAATTATTTATTTGAAGAGTCTAATAGAGCTATTATTTTGTTATAAGTTTTTACAGATTTCATTTTATTTTATTACAGAGGTTAATTCTGCACCATTGAAGTATAATAAATAATGTTCATCAACCACCAAGAAGCTTGTCTGAATTCGTCTGGAGGCCGTGCCGATCGTCCTCTTTTTTGGAAATCAAAATATGGTCACCCTAGTATTGACCATCCAGCCATGCCACGTACAGGGAGGCTAAATGTGGAAAAACTTGTGGGTCATTTCGGGTAACTCACCTTCCCTTAGGCTGAGCTTGCTAAGTGGCACTACCTTAAAACCATCATTGCTAACATGGATATTAGCACTGTAGAATTAGAAGCAAACTTGAAGAAACAATATGAGCAGAAAAATATCTTAAAGAAGCGTTTGTGTTTGTGTCTCTATCCTGCCACTCTGGTTGCTCAGGTATGGTTACAGATGTCTCTAGTCCAAACTATGTACAAAGGTGCCATTGCACAGGGCCTTGCATTCTTTCTTCTTTCACTTTCCCTTCTACTAATCCTTCTTCTCCTCCTCCTGCTCCTGATAAATAAACCCTTCTTTGGTAACATTGTAGACACTTGGATACACCTCAGCAGGATTGCAGCTCACTTATAAACATAAGCAGTCACTTATTATTAAGTCATGGCTCCTACTTGGGCACTCTGGAGTGCACGTTCATAAATGGAAATCCTCTTGTTTGTATTGTTATGACATGGTATCAGGCTCAGAGCTGTCATTGGTAACACTGCTACTACTGCATCTGTGAGATCTTCTTCTAAAGACAGGAAGAACCACTGAGAACACCTAAGCACCACTGCAGGGCAAACAAGAGAAACATGATAGAAATGAGTGAATGTGTGGTCTTTATCACACCCTTAATTATAGTATATACACACCATATATGTCATATTTATTTGGTCATAGAAGCCCTCACAGATGGAATTTACAAATATTCAGCACATCAAAAGCTTAATGACATCTATAAGGAGGATAACTCTGCTACAACGTGAATCCTGAAGAAAACAGAATTCTATGCCCACTTAGGCTTTTTGCAGAAAATAATTTATTTGCTCAGTCTGAAATGGCACCTAATGCAATTTTATCGATTTTCTGATTATTTTTTCTTTTTCCAAGGTATCCATAACTGATGTGTAATGATTAATCTATTCATCTGACCAACTGCTGAACATGCTCAATTCAATCCTAGTGTCCCAGGATATCCATACATTAACATCCATTTACTAAAATCACAGGATCATAGGGACCTGGCGCTTATACTGTTCATAATGGGCAAAGGAGCAGAATGATAATCTGAAAGTTATTTTTTAATGCTTATATTAGGAGACACAATATTATAACATAACAAAATTCAATCAAAAAATGGAACTAACACAGTAATGTCAATAGTCTACAGTACTTTGAAAAGAAAATCTATCAAACTTCTTACTTAGCACCCACCCAAAAAAGAGCTACTGTATATAACTAGATAGCCCCATTTAAAATGTTTATTTGTATAGGATAAAATAGGAAGTAAAATTAAAAACTTGGAGTGGGGATGAGATGCTAGTTGATCACAAGGCATACTCGTACTCACCCACAATAATTAATATAGGACCAATTCAGAGTCATCAGTCACCTTAACTTGCATATTTTTTGGATGTACAGTATGGGAAAACCTATACACATATAGTGACTGGGCTCACTCTTCTAACCACCCCCTATTGTGTCAACTTTAAACTAAATAAAATACAAAAATGACCGTATAAATAAATACAAAGTTGGATGATACTTTCATTATTATGTGTAAAACATTAATATTATTCACTTTATAGCAAGTTTTTATAAAATATTTTTCATTTTGTTCCAAGAGGTTATCCTTAAGTGAGGTAATTAATTAAATTCTTAATGCAATAAATAATGTATTCTGCTTCAGTGCAATCTTTACTGTATGTACTGTACCTGTATTCTTGCTTGATAGAGCAAAATATAAAGATTTAGCAACACTTAACAGATATAAAGTAAATGCCTTATTGCTATGACCCCAGTCAGAGGTATGGGATTTGACTTGGTGAAGCTCATACTAATTAAACATCAATACAAATGTACAGCATATTGACAGCACTAATCAGCATTACTTAACAGTCCACAAATGACAGCTTTAATGCAAACACACAAAGACATATTATTCAAAATATAATGGAATAATACACTTATAGCTAGCTTTAATCTTCATTAACCTGAGCTCTTTATCAGACAGAAAGAGGATGAATATAGGATGGGTGGGATGTGATGGGTCTAACTGGCTTTACAGTTTTCTTAGGACATGTAAAGTGAATCTACAGTAGGGAAGGAGACAAGCCAATGATTTTAGAAGAAGGGCACTTCTATGTCTTCATCCTATCCTCAGAAGAGTAAGAATGACAAATAATAATGGAGTAAGTATTAATGTGATAAACTGAAACAGAAAATGTGGAAAGAGTAGGCCTTGGTAAAATAATATCTCTCCCTCCCCTTGACCAGCAGACACATCTGCAACTCAAGGCTCATCCTGTACAGTGGGTATTGTTAGAGAGCCTCTGTCCTGTAATTGCACAACATGTGCAGGTTTTTAACATGTGCAGCTGAGCATTGACATATACTGTAGGTCTCTTGATCACTTTGTTTGTGGTCTATAGCACTCATTCTTTAGCCTGCCAAGGTACTGTATCTCATATGCCATACTATAACCAAGCCTGAGTGCAGAGGTGACTTATCAATGTGAGGGAAATAGGTGGTCTCTCTAAATTTCAGAAGAAAATATGGAATTTATTAAAAAAAAAGTTTTATTGGGGGCTTTAAATTTAAATTAACAAAGTAACAAGCCCCAATATGAACATATAAAATAAAACAAGATAAGTGAAGTATCTATCCAGGAGCTGCATGGTGACGTAGTGGCTAGTGCTGCTGCTTCAGAGCTCCAAAGTCATGCATTGGCGGCCCTTGTCTGTGTAGTGTGTGTAGATTATCTCTGAGTTGAGCATTCTCTGAGTTCTCAATTTTTTTTACATGAAAGACATGCAGGTTAGGTGCATTGGCAATCCTAAATTGTCCCTAGTGTGTGTGTGTCCTGTGGTGGGTTGGCGCCCTGCCCAGGATTGGTTCCTGCCTTGCACCCTGTGTTGGCTGGGATTGGCTCTAGCAGACCCGATGACCCTATGTTCGGATTCAGCGGGACACACACAAACACACCCACACACCAAGCACACACTATGGCCAATTTAGAATCGCCAATGCACCTAACCTGCATGTCTTTGGACTGTGGGAGGAAACCGGAGCACCCGGAGGAAACCCACGCAGACACGGGGAGAACATGCAAACTCCACGCAGGGAGGATCTGGGAAGCGAACCCGGGTCTCCCAAGTGCGAGGCAGCAGCGCTACCACTGCGCCACCGTGCCGCCCAGTTATAATTTTCACTTTAATTTATATTTTACTTTTTAGTGCATTTTTGAGTAAAATAGTGTCGCGTTAAATTTTTTTTTATATATATATATATATATATATATTTACTCCCACATCTCCAAGATGTATGTTGTGGTATTTGGTGACTTCTAATTGGCCTGGTTTGTTTAAGTGTGAATGTGTGTATGAGTGAGTGTACCCTGCCACGGACTGACAAGTTCTCCAAGATTGGCCTGTTCCTTACTGTACATCTAAAGAATTGGTTCAGGCCCAACAGGCCCGAAATGGATAAACAGGTCAAGAAAAGGATAAAACAATTTAATTTTCCTTCATATCTTGCATGTATTATAAGACTTATCAATTATAATTTTGGTAGTTAATGATTGGTACAGTGAAATATACAGATGTTAAGTTAAAAACATTGATAAGTTGAAACAAAGCAAGCATTGTGGTGCAGTGGTCAGCACTGTCAGCTATCCTAAGAGTGGAGCTGATCTGTGTGCAGCTTGCATGTCCTCCCCTTGACTTCATGGTTCTTTTTAATTACACTGGTTCAACCACACACACAACCCAAAGCTGTGTATTTGAAGTTAACTGATAGTTCTGAACTATCTAGTTGTGAGTGTGGATGTGTGATGGTAGACTTTGCAATGGACTGGTGTCTCATTTATTCAGAAGTGTTTCCCATCTTGCACCCGATTGCTCCTCGGATTGGCTCTGGCCCCCTGCTCAACTGGATTAAACAGACTTGGGAATGTTATCACTTGTAAAATGATATTTATTTACAGTTCAAAGATAATGATTACTGAAAAATATATAATGCATTTAGAACAGATCTTTCCTATTTTTTGTTTTACTTAAAATGGTTTTGTGAGCTATAACTTAGTCATAAGATATACACTACATTTATACATTAACCATATAGACCTAAATCAATATAATTAAAAATACATGTACATAGAGTAAATAATCATATTTTTAAAATGTATTTAATTTATTTATACCAAAATAAGCATGTAAAAGTATGACTATTTTTATCATACAAGGCCAAATTTGACAGTTGTGCCGGTTTTAAGCCTCTTGCCTGCGTGGAAGATGATTGTTTCTGGAAAAATATGATCAGCAATAAAACATTCTTATTCTTATCAGAAAACTTTAAAACTAGCATATTGTGTAAATGTGCAGAAATAAATGTTTTTCATCTTTTCGTGGCTACATCCTTTTTTAGTCCTAATGAAAAATGGTAGAGAAGTTAAATACCTCGCTGAAATACACAGGTATAATTCAGATAATAATTTTAATTATTGTTTCTAGGCAAAATACTCATAGTTACACTATATTTACAAAACACCTAAGAGGACATTGAATTGATTCTGGTCACCGTACCAGGCTGTATTTCTCCAATTTTTTTTGTTTTTTTCAAATTAATTTCTTTTTGGCATTTATGTATATATGGGAGCATTTTTACAATTAACCGTCAGAAGTAAAAGTCAAATGCTTTATTAACAATAAAAGTAAAGCAAAAGAGGACATAGTGAAGAAAAGGAAATAAAAAATACAGCTGAAACATCTAGTCCGTATTTTCTTTTCTTTCTTTCTTTGATAAGGTGCATTCATAAAGGACAACATCTCATAACAGTTTTGTAAATTAAGCTGGGCTATTAATCCCAAAACAATTTTTCCCTTATGCATTGATACAGGAGACAGTAGGGTGAAATGACACCTTTTATTGGCTAACTAAATAGATTACAAATGCAAGCTTTCGAGGCAGCTAAGCTAATTAAAGTGTGTCAGCTTTGCATTTTTTTAAAAAGTATTTTTACCAAATTTCAGCCTCACAAAATGCAGGCCAAAGTAACAAGATACAATACAATATTATAACATTTTAAGGGCTAATAAAAACTACAGGATTATGTGTTTCTATACACGTGTACATTAAACATTTGATTAAAGGAAGCTGACAACAACCCCCTAATTTTTACTTTATGTTGACCGGTCAAATTGACACCTCAGATGTGACCACAAATCAAAAGCAGTTGAGCACTTCACTTGTAAAAGCAACGCCAGTCATTCACTCAGAAATCACCCGTGATTGCACACATTAACACATTCCCACTCTCTGATCAATAAATCAATCAATTGATATTTTGTAACCAACATTTGTTGGAGAACTTTAATGTAGAGCACAACAGCTAGCTTACGGTGTGTCATCTTCCAAAGTTGAAAGTGTTGTAACCAGATTGCTGAAAAACCCAGATGGGTGCAGGGAGAATTTGCAGAGACTGTGTCAGATTTTGATCATAGCCTTTGGATTTGCGAGTCAGCAGTACTGGCTATTGCACCTACATGCTGTCCTTCCCGAAGGTATTATTTATATTATAATAATTTAAGAAAGACGCACTAAGATGAATTTTGCATATTTTGTCATTGTGACTTAACAGTTTTTCTCTTCTGCCTATATCTTCACCTTTGAACAGTAATAAAATGTGAAAGCAGACATTATGTCAAAGAGTGATAATTAAGTGATGAGCCGTAGGAAAAATTGCAGTTCTTGGTGCCAATGAATAATGTCTTTTAACATTATAAATGGAAAATCTGCCGATTATTAAGTTTTATTACACTTTAACTGCATTAGCCTGTATATTTATGTACTCGTCTTTGCTAAATCTGTTTTACATGAAATGAGTGAAGTCCATAAATGACATCATACCTCAAGAGGGTCATCATAAGAGAGATGAATAAGTTGAACTGATGTCATGTTATAAGACTGAACATGATTATTTTTATCAAGCAAACACTTGAACAAGGCACCTGGACAAGGCTGACCTAATGGATTGTTGGACATCCCCGCTGGAGGAGATGGCTTGTTACCCAGGTGGGAAGCCCCTGACCAGACATGTGCTTAATACCTTCCCTGGCTGGGTTAAAAGAGGACAGGGAAGGACTGTCTCTGAGGGGAGATTATTCCCCCCAGACGCTAGATGCCAGAAGCCCTTCATATCTGTGGTAGTTGTAGTCCGGCAACACAGCCATGCTGGAGACCATAGGTGCCGCAAGAAGGCGCTGCAGGGACATGCACAGCCTACTATATTGAACTTCCATATGACCTTTAAGTAATTCCAGCGGCCAGCAGCCCTGGCACTGGAAGTACACTGGGGTCCTCAATTAAAAGAACCACACTCCCTTGTCCAAAAAAGTCGGACCGGGGAGGAAGGGAGGCAACATTCAACTGGAGGAGAGAAGTGCAGTGGGGTGAAAGGAGAGGTATTGTGAAGTGAATTGTGGAAGAGACAGAACTTGTGCTTTATGCTTGTACTTAACTGAGGAATTGTGAATATTAAAACCATCCTTTATTTGAACTGTGGACGAAAAAGGCACACTGAAAAGCAGGCAGATAATATTTTCTCAATTCTCTTTATTTATTTCATTCGGAGTCACAGTAAGTAGAGATTCAAAAGAGCATAACTTGTTGCCGCAAAGCTCAATTGAACCCTGATCAAAAGCCAGGAGGGGTTTTTTATACTTCAGCATCTCATGATTAATAAGACAGAAAGAACATCCTTATCAACACAGTAAAGTTAAACAATATGTCTGTTGAGCTAAGCATTATCTGTGTTTTCAAAGCTGAGCACAGGAGAGACGCCTTTGCATAAACTACATGTACTTTCTGCAGCCTTGTGACCTTGTCCCTGAAACATTCACTTTGAGAAAGGGAAAACAAGAAACAGCTTACATTTTATTCATGTGGACACTATTTCTCCTGAACCCTGGAATAACATATTTTTTGTTAGTTCATAAGCCAAAGCGTCTCTCACTGGCAAGTTACAAAATAGTTATTATAAAAATTCTAATTTACTAAACACACAAAATACATGGTGCTGAGGAGAACATTCTTCTTCTACAGAACCCAGGACTGTGGTTGTGTGTTTGTGTCAGGGTTTGGGTCTCGTTCACTCCCCAGACTCTTTAAGAAAGCTTTGTGAGCAAATATGCACTAGATCATCATTTCTTTGACACTACTAAATATGTAATATAGAAATGTATTTTATTATAGATATATACCATGAGGCTAACTTTTTCTAAAGAGTTGACCATTCACATTCAGTTTCTGCATTGCCAATTGTTGGTCAATTATTTGTCCAACCATTCATTATTAAACCACTTAATCTATTCCAGAGTCATGGAAACCTATAAGCAAATCCCGCAAGATTGGGTGCAAGGCAGAAACTAGTCCTAGATGGGCTGCCAGTCCATGGCAGGACACACTTGTGCACATACCACAGCTAACTCAGAATCACCAATTAGCCTAATATGCCCATCTTTAGCAATATGCAGGGAAAACTATACTGTCCAGAGAGAAACTCCACAAACTGAACAATTAATCAATCTTTATTTTAGGTTGCCTTTACCCTGATTAGAGTACCAGCTGGTGGTAGCCACTGAAAACTCGCACGCAACATTAAATTTCAGTTGGCTGAGTTGCAGATAGTTAGTACTATCTAGGAATAAGAGAACAAATATATTCTGATGCTGTCTAAGGCTCGTGTTCACTTCTACTGTTGAAGACTGCTTTTAACTTTGTAAACCCGTTTTTAAAAGTTACATAATTTAGTAACAAACATTGATTTTTTCCACTTGCCATTTAACAAGCAACATGATAGCAAATTAAAAGCACCATTCCAGCTCATTTAGATTTAATATATATTGTTATGTCTAATTATATGTAGGTCAAACATGCAACATTTGCAACACTTGTGAAAGAGGTCTAATTGATGACACAATAGACAATGGACATTATTCAGTTCTCATCCCTGCTTAGATGTGTCAAATCTGAGGTTTAAAACCCATTTTCTTCACAATGCAGCACCAGTGAAACTCATCAATAAAAACGAGCTGAGGATTTAAGACTGGTGCCAAGGTGCTCGGCTAAATTGCTAATGCTAAAAGCTTCTACAGTAAATTCCTCTTTATGCATTCAGTTCACTCCTGCACATTTGTAATTCCTTTAACCCTTATCTTTCAAGTGACGCTCTGGGATTTGACTTACCTTGCGCTTTGCATTTTTTTTTTTTTTTATTAGACCAGCACAAAAGAAATGAGATGAACTACCGCAATATGCATTCTGTTTGCAATCTTATGACGTGCAGTTCTTCTCTTGTCTTTAGTGGGTATGTGAACTTGTGGCAAAGTTTTGTGCTTTATGAGCCCTCGCACAAATTCCAGGTGTCACTTAGAGTGTGTTGTCTAACAGATAATCAATACTTTATGGGATTCTGTAGTCTTAGATCTCTCACATTTCACAAATGTCAGCAATTCATTGTTTTCAAATATGAAAGGTACCTTCATTACCTGTCTACTGTTTTCTCAGCCAGTTCATTCTCTTTTTTTCAAATCAGATGCACTATAATTCTTTTAGTTGCACATCTTTTTAACTTTTCACTATTCTACACATTATCAGCATATCAAACTTTATATACTGTACAACTGAATTGACTGGCCAGTAGATAAATACAAACTCACTAAAAATTAAACATCGGTGTTAATTTTATTGTATTTAATTCGTAATTGTCTGGTTATGAAATGATCTTAAACTGATTTTCTCATTTTTGAAAAGAGCATAAATTTTTATACATTTGACTGAACCATCAATTTATCACAAAATACCTGGCATTCAATCAGTTTTCTCAGGAGCTAGGATTTTATCAGGCACAAGACAGGAAGCAAGCCTGCATCAGGTACTAGTCCACTGGAAAGCCTAATTTCCCAACAGAGTCTCCTGCAGACTGCCAGTGTCAGACCCTACTGTGGCTGCTCTAGCTCCTGGACCCTGTGACCTCATTCAGGGGTCTGTGGCTGGAGGTCTGAAGTGGAGAGTCTTGGCACAGCTTGATACAATATGTGAAATAAATAAATAAACAAATGTAACTACATTTCCTTAAAAAAGCCTAATTTCATAAGTTATTGAGTGTAGAACTTCAATAACAAGAGATAATTTATGATTTCTGCATATGTGCTGAAGCAGAAATCACCTTAAAAACTCACATTGCCTGTGTGTTTAACCAGCTAATACTCACTTATTAAACAATATTTATTTATATAGTCCGGATCTGAGAGGGACACACTCCTCAGGTGACCGTGGACAGCCCAAGAGGGTGGGGATTCCATGGAGAATTTGGCTACAAAGCAGCCCATGGAAATCAGGTAACTGGGTGGGGACATTTAGAAAGCTTGCATCTCCAGGCTGTTAAGCCTGTCAGCAGGATGTGTTGTCACTAATGAACCTGGCCTTGGGTTGACTTAAAGGGAGCCAAGAGAACACTGTGGCATATGGGTTGCCTCTGACCCCAATTGAGCAGAGTAAGACTAGCAGCATGTATGAGTGGGCAAAGAAACAAAGAGGCTACGTATCCATGATGCTGCTAAAGACCTGAGTGGCATAGTCAAAGAAGCCCCTCAATAGGATACACCATAAAGAGGAAAATTCTCCTCACCGCAGCAATCCCTGGTCATTAAAATATTATAATATTTCTATCACATGATGATGCAGTTTAAAAACTTGAATTGTTAACTTAAGTGACTTACTGTAATATTTTTTTAACAGTCAAGATAAATGCCTACAATGCAGAAAGAACCCCTCTGTGGCTACTAAAGTCACAAGGCCCTGGCATCATCTCACTAAAATAATCACAATATGTTTAACATAAGTATTTTATATTGATTAAATTGTGACATCGTTGCACGGAAATATAGCAGCCTGACCTAAAGAAGGACAGGACTGAAAGTCTGATTGACAGTGACAAAGTAAGACAGGTATCCTCAGCACTACGTAAGTCTTAGGGTGGTTCATGCTATATTCTACAAGACTGGTAAGATTCAAGAATTCAGGCAGAGACTTTCCGAGAAGAGATCTATGCAGAAGATGACATTGTGTTTTGGTGAATCGCAGAATGAGAGTGCAATAGTGGGAAGTCTGACCAGCCATGTTACACAACCCGGGACAGGGCAAGAGTAGCTGTATTTACAGTAATCCCTCGCTATATCGCGCTTTGACTTTCGCGGCTTCACTCTATCGCGGAATTTATATGTAAGCATATTTAAATATATATCGCAGATTTTTCGCTGGTTCATGGGTTTTGGTGGACAATGGGTCTTTTACTTTCTGGTACATGCTTTCTCAGTTGGTTTGCCCAGTTGATTTCATACAAGGGACACTATTGGCAGATGGCTGAGAGGCTACCCAATCAGAGCATGTATTGCTATTAAATAAAACTCCTCAAATATATTGTGAACATGGGGGCTGTTCGCACCCCTAGAGAATACGGACGCTCCTCAAAAAATGCTGAAAGACTACCTTCACATTGCTCTCTTCCTTGCTGGGCTTACATATGGCTGCTTTGTCAAGCGATATGCTTCCCGCACTGTGCTTCGCATACTTAAAAGATCAAACAGCACGTATTGATTTTTGATTGTTTGCTTTTCTCTCTCTCTCTCCCTCTGACATTCTCTGCTACTGACGGAGGGGGGTGTGAGCAGGGGGGCTGTTCGCGCCCCTAGAGGATACGGACGCTCATCTAAAAAACACTGAAAGACTACCTTCACATTGCTCCCTTCCTTGCTGGCCTTACTTGTGATTGCTTTGTTGCGTGATATGCTTCCCGCACGGTGCTTTGCATACTTAAAAGATCAAACAGCACGTATTGATTTTTGATTGTTTGCTTTTCTCTCTCTCTCTCGCTCTGACATTCTCTAGTCCTGACGGAGGGGGTTTGAGCAGTGGGGCTGTTTGCACCCCTAGAGGATACGGACGCTCGTCTAAAAAATGCTGAAAGACTACCTTCACATTGCTCCCTTCCTTGCTGGGCTTACTTGCGGCTGCGTTGTCAAGCGATATGCTTCCCGCAAGGTGCTTTGCATACTTAAACGCTCAAACAGCACCATTCGGTTTTTGTTTGCTTTTCTCTCTTTCTCTGACAGTCTCTGCTCCTGACGCGCAGTCCTTTAAAGAGGAAGATATGTTTGCATTCTTTTAATTGTGAGACGGAACTGTCATCTCTGTCTTGTCATGGAGCACATTTATACTTTTGAAAAAGAGACAAATGTTTGTTTGCAGTGTTTGAATAAAGTTCCTGTCTCTCTACAACCTCCTGTGTTTCTGTGCAAATCTGTGACCCAAGCGTGACAATATAAAAATAACCATATAAACATATGGTTTTTACTTCGCGGATTTTCTCCTTTCGCAGGGGGTTCTGGAATGCAACCCCCGCGATGGAGGAGGGATCACTGTAGTACCAATTGCTCATTTGTTATTTTATGAGGCATCCCGTGTGGAAGGTAACAGTAGAAAAGTGTGACTAATGGTACTACGCATTCCGGGGTTATGGACAGAGGTTCTGTCTTAGTAAAATAAATATGTCTAATGTTTGTTTAAATCTCTGTCTTTTCATCTCGGTATTTGTTACAGTATATTTACCATGAAAGTATCTTTTAGATATTAGCTGGTTAAATAAACATACATCATAAACCAGTTTATTTATCCACGGCATCTATTATACCTGCCTTTACATGGACACATACTGTTATCCATTAAACCAATGTTAGTCCTACCTCCACTTACAGGGTGCATTTTCAAGATCACCCTCTGCCAAGAGTAATGAGTATACTCTCAATGTATATATACTGTAACAAATACAGAGATGGAAAGCTTGTCTATTTAACAATGATAAATCATCTGTCCATACCCTGGGATGTCACTCATTGACCATCTCACTGTTGCATTCTCTCCCTTCTTCTACATGGAGCTGATATTTATTTTCCTTTCTGAAAGTTTCTGCCTGCATTCTTTAATCTTTCTGCGCTAACAAAATGTAGTGCAAACCTTCTCAGGACTTGTCTTATGTGCAGCATTCCATGTACCTGTATGACAGGTCGCTGTCAATCAGGCATCAAGCCCCGCTCACCTTGAGGGCAATCAGCTGTCTGCTGCAATACTAAGAATATTTAAGCCAGACAATGTCACAAATCAATATCTGCAAGTATTCTTTTGGTACATATACTGTGATTATTTCAATGAGATGGTAAGGCTGTTTTGTAGTCATATTTGCCAATCATTCCATAAGCACATGTTAAAAAATATTATATCTCTAATCTTGACAATGCAAATTTTAGATTGTATCATTGAGAAGAGCAATCTGATGGAAATATTATAGTATATATTTTAAATTGTGAATTTCGTACTTAGGTATTAGCTTTTTAAACACATATGAAATGTAAGTAGTTTTAAGGTGATACAGTACAATTACAGAAATAATAAATTTTTTTTTAAAAACTTTAATTTACATTAGGCCATTTTTGTGAATGAAAATACATTTATAAAAACAAAAAAATGTTTGACAAATTAGAGGTAACCATTTGGTCCATCGAGCCTATTTTCTTTAGCTAAAAGCTAAGCTATCCCAATATCTCATCCAGATACTTCATAAAGGTTGTCAAGGTTTATGTTTCAACTACATGTCTTGGTACTTTGCTCCAGAGTCTCCTTGGGTAAAGAAGTGCTTCCTGACTTCAGTCCTAAATGCACTTCCCCTTAATTTTCACTGATGTCCTTGACTATGTGATTCACCCTTAAGCCAAAAGAATGTTACTGGATCTACTTTGTCAGTGCCTTTGGAGATTTTAAATACCTGAATTAGGCCTCCAAGCAATCTCTTTAGCTCGAGATTAAACAGATTTAATTTTCTGAGTCACTGAGAGTCGGACATGTCCTTAAGTCCTAGGATTCACCTGGTTGCCCTCCTCTGCACAGCTTCAAGTGCTGCTATGTCTTTCTTGTATTGTGGTGCCCACAATACTCCAGATGCAGTCTTAATAGTGCATCATATAGTTTGATCCTAACGTCCCTCAACTTAAATTCAATAGTTTTTATGATATAACCTAACATTTTATTTGCTTGTATGCTTTATTTACTTGATGAAAATGTTGGGTCAACATAAACCCCTGAATCCTTTTCAGAGGTTGCTTCCTATATGACAGTGTTTCCCATCTTGTATTTTTATTTGACTAGCTGTCCCACGCGGCTCCGCCCATGTAGTAGTGAAACAGGACAAATTTTAAAAATCAGTTAAAGAAAATGTAATTGTGACCAAGCAGAAGGTAGGTACACTCCAACGTCAAATGTTGGCACTATATCTGATTGTGTTCAGCTCTGACGGGAGTGCGTCCCCTGCGTAGGGAGAAAAGCACGTGGCCATGATACCTCTGGCAATTAGCAGCTACCCTCTAAAACACATGATCTCTCTGTCAAAAATGTCAAACATTACTCCTTAAAATCTGTAGATGATAATGTCTGTTGAACAAACGGGTATCGCAAGCTAAGCGGAGGCACGGTATGCTCCAACACGTAGCGAGAGGCAGAACTACTGGAATGGAGGCTTGCGTGTGAGTGAGGAGGGTCCAGCCCTTCTCTCCTTGGCCTGCAGCTGCTATCTCAGATTCACACAAATAAATCGGTACTACAAGTGAACTATGATACTTAGTGCAATGAGAGAAGTTGCAAAATCACCTCAAGGAACCTGAAGCTGCTAACCTGCTCCACAGCCCACCCTTCTGATGTAAATGGGATGATGTTCTCTCACCTGCTTGAGGAAATCTGTGATCAGTTCTTTAGTTTTTCTAATATTGAGGGTGAGGTTGTTGATGAAACTATAAGATGTGTTAAAATGTCTGTAAAGACAGCAGTTAGCTGGATGCATCATGTTTTTAAAATGTGACCTGAAAGTCCATCTGGGCTGGCTGCTTTGTGGTTGCTGACTTGGGAGAAAGTCCTCGTCACTTCATCCTTAGAGATCCTCAAGCTGGAGTCTTGCGGTGCTGCAGTAATTCGCACAAACCGGTCCAAGTTAGCAAGCTCGAATCAGGTGAAAAACACGTTAAGCTTATTCAGAAGTGAAATGGAGGTAGTGTCTGCCTTCATTGTCTTGTCATCAGACTATCAGATCAGGAATATAAGACAATAAAGGAGGCCCTATATGGCAGGAATGAAGTGTAACAACGTAGGCTGAAGATGAAGGCCTTTAAGAATTATACTTGCCTTCCCATGAAGTCAATTAGCTTTACTCTTATTTTCACATGTACTCTGTTGCTAAGCAATTCATTATTATTCGGGACCAGAATTTAATTATACTATTTAGCCACAAGTTGTGATATACTACATCCACTTAACATCTTGACCTAAATAACATTTATTTACCTATTTATTTATTTTTAACTTTAATATATATCTGTACCTCAAAATGTTTTACAAGTTATAAACAAAAGTAAAGTTATAAAAGAGGTAAAATGATGAAGTCTCTGATAGTTAAAATTCAATGTCCAGTTTGATAGCATGCTGTGGTTAGTTGGCCAGAGAGGAGAAGAAATCCAAAACTCCAACCAACAAGATGCCCTCTAGGAACCAATGGCCATGAGACCACCACCCCCCACCCCATCTGGTCATTTAACAGTAGTAGGAGTGATAATGCAGTTTGTATTATCTATGTATGATGAAAAGTCTTAGAAGATTACAGTAGATGCTGCAAGTATTATCTTAGCACTAGTATCCTTCAGCCTTTCAAGCATGTGAAAAGACCACAGAGTACTTTGGCCAAATGCCTAGTGTCATTACGGGATACTAGAGAGAGAAAGCAAAGACAAAATCTTCTATATATATATTTAGAACTATTAAAACAGTCATACCTATCACTTTGATCAAATGCAAAGCTTGAAGTGTGCTGTTATGCAGGATTAGTTTTAGTCTTTTACAACTGGTGCACTACAAATAAATTACAGTATTAAGTATAATTATTTTTTGATAAATATGCCTAAATGTGTTTGTTAAATTTGCTGTTTGGTGGCTTTTGGGACATGATAATTACCATTTTGTTTGTTTTGTATGAGTTTCATCAAGTCAAATTTCTTGTCACTGCCATTTCTATGACATTCTTACAGCAATAAAGCAAAGTAACTTATAATTTGTATCTGGTAGCAGATCACCAGTCCTATAACAGGGGACTAGCTGGTGGGAGCCTGTTGGTTGTTTTTGAGCTTTGAACCTAGGCCTCAAAATAAATGAAAATGATCCATTCTCATTTTGATTACCTCTTAAACTTTCTTTTATCCCTAAATCGTTTTAGTTTTTTTCCTGTCAATGTAACATAGTAAAATTCAGTCTTTGAATCAGATGTGGTAAGAGAGCAGTAATCCAATTTCATATGACCATAAGTCCCAACCCTAACCCTATCGCAAAAATACCAGAGTGCAGTCAACTATGTAACCCACAGCATTAAGGAGCTGTCAGAAACTTTCACTTTTAGATCCAAGCATTCAGGCCTGCAGTCTTCCTTTAATTGAAAACTAATATCTGAGCATCACAATCTAGAAGTATGCACTTTAAACCTCAGCTTCCTTTCTGTTTATTATACCTTCTCATCAGGAGTTTCTTCCTAGTTTCTTGTTAGACACAGTTTCTCATGAGTTCTCAGCAGGCTGGACACTGACACAATTATGTTAGTGTCCCGGTTTATAATAGCAGTCTACAAGCTTCTGAACACTTTCAGAAGAAAAGGTATGCTCCACTTCATTCACTTCATCAACACCGGCAAATCAATTACCTTTCTAGCTGTAATGCAATTTCCTCTACTGTTACTGTTCTGTTGGTTTTAGAAAGATGGCTCTAGTTTCTTGCAGCTTTGTATCGGTGATTAATGTTGATTGTCATCCAAGTGTTCTGAACCGTTCACATTTGTATGGCCATTTTTGAAAATCTCTTTCCACTCATGTATACTTTGATGAAAGCTTTGCCCCCATAAAGAGTACATAAACAGATCTGAATTTCCCCTCCTTTGGCACTTTCAGCCCACAAAAATTAGAACAACACTTCTCTGTTCTTCATTGGTACAAACTTATAGACCTATAGCCATATTAAAATGCGATATCTCACATGCTGACAAGGTGCTGAACCACCAAAATAAAGCTATATTAACACCAAGCCTTAGTGAACTGAAGTGTACATATGGCTAATGACACCTATATGACCTTGTTGCACATTTCATTCCAGAACCTTTGGCATTAATATGAAGTTACAATGTCGTTCCCAACACCTATGTGCCCGTAACAACATCCACTATTCTGGGATGGCCTTTTATAAGATTTTGGAGTGTGTCTGTGGAAATTTGTGCCCGTTCAGCCAACAGAGCATTTGTGAGGTCAGGTACCGATGCCAGATGAGAAGGCTTAGCTTGCAATTGGCATTCCAGGTAATCCTAAAGGTCAGTAAGGTTGAGATGAGGGATCTGTGCAGCCCACTTGAGTTCCTCCACACTAAACTCATCAAACTATGTCTTAATGGACCTGGCTTTGTGTGCAGTTTCACAGTCATGCTACAACAGAAAAGAGCCTTCTTCAAACTACTGCCACAACATTTGAAGTGCACAGTTGTCTAAACTATCTTTGTATGCTGTTGCATTAACAATATCTTTCACTGGCACCATGGGATCTAGCCCAAGCCGTGATAAAGAGCCCCAGACCATTATCGCCTCCTCCACCAAACTATACAGTAGGGACTATGTAGACCAGAAGGTTGTGTTCTCCTCGCATATGCCAAGCCCAGATTCATCACTCTAGAGAACATGTTTCCACTGTTCCAGAGTCCAATGGCGGCATGCTTTACACCACTCCATCAGACACTTGGCATTGTGCACAGTAGTTTTAGACTTGTGCGCAGTGGCTTGGCCATGAAATCCAATTTTATGAATTATCACAACACCCAGTTGTCATGCATTATAATGCTGCTTTCAGAAGCAGTTTGGAATTCTGTTCTGAATAGAGATGTCAGAAGAAATGTAATAGTACGAGATTTTTTTATGGTGTCAGTAGAGAGAGAAAGAGAACCGCATGCATTAATGATTGCAAGAAGACAAATTACTTTGGAAGGCACAATAATGCGTGAGGAAAAAAATTCAAAACACATGCACATACAGTGGGTTCACACATTGCCACTTTTATGAGAGATTTACATCTTCAGCCTGGAGCCTCTGCCCTGCAGTCACAAGAAGGTGGAATTGACTCGCCCCTTGGAGGAGTTCTAAATATTGGATACCACATTTATGTACCTTGTGTTATTTAGTGCATTTACATGTACACATAAAGTGAGTAACCCGGTTAAGGCAGAAGTCTGGTTTCTTAAAAATTTCCATTTAGCATTCGTGAATACACCTCTGGAGTTCCCCTTTGGCAAAATGCTCTGAACAAGAAAGAGTTAAGTGTTTAATGTTCAGCCACCATGAATCCAAAAACAAGCATGAAGCCTGAACATTCAATAGTTTGCGGTATGTACACTGGCTGCTACGTAACCCAATCACACTGTTTCAGCATATCTACAGCTAATAGCTGGATTCAAATTAAACTAACACTTTATTTATAGGATTCTTTGTAACCTGATTGCATGCAGCACACTCTTCCCTGCTTGGCAGTGCAACTGAGCCCAGCAAAGGGCTGGCATACTGGTATGTGTGCTTCTTGCCATACACCCAGGGCTGCTGGGACAATAATAAAACAGGCATTTTTACTTCAATAAAATGAGCATTATATTAGGTTACTTGTTACCTTAAAAAGTAATCGGCCTAACACACAGTACTTTTTCTTCATTACCCTACTGCTGCCAAGATTGTGCTGCTGAGCTTAGCACTGTACATTCAGCTCATCAGCACAAATTTAGAGATTTCTGAAATATTGAGACAGACTATTTCAACCAGGAGAATAATGTATTGCCCAAGCATTTACCTCATGAAATTTATCTTTGTGGACGTTTCAACCTCTGGCTGCTGAAAGTGCGTGTGAAGCTAACATATGCACTAACATAGGTGAACAGAGTGCATATACATGTACAGACTACAAAATCCTTAAATGTAACCTAGTTAAGAGTTTACAATCTGTGTGTTTACATGTGCTTTAATAACCTGTTTATTCACAGAAATCTGGTTTCTAAAATGCAATGTTTACCCTTATTCTTCTTAGAGAAACTGGGTTATTGGTGTCTGGGAGACCAGGTTAACACATACAGTATAGATTTCTCTGTGAGTAATGTGGTTATTTGGACATGTAAACTTTTAATTTAGTAAGTTAAAGAACATACATTTTGATAGTACACTGAAGAATGTATTGCGGTGTCACAGTTATAAATGTATTGAGTACAGTTAATGACAGTCCAGGTCATTTTCTAATTCTGGATTTGTGCACAGGCAATAAAAATGTCTGATCACTCATATAAGTAACCTTGAAAACGCAAAAGAAAGGCTGTTTAATAGGAGTGTTGAAAAAAAAACGATTAATTTAAAATTGGCTAGATTGAGGTTGCGTTGAAAGGTTTAAAGTCATAGAGAATGCAAATATAAAAAAGGGAGGGACAGATTTGGAAAAATAAATCGCCATGAGTTTGTGACATTTGAAATTTGAATTCATTCGACTCATCTGTTACATATTACTCTTTAGTAATACTTTTTAACCAGCTAATGATGCAAATATAAAGCTAACAATAGAAAATGTTACAAACAGCACAGTGGTTCTCTGACAAACCAGACTTTAAAACATGTTGTCACAAAAACAACTTTAAAGAGTTTATTTACTGTAAATGGAAATATCCAGGATTATTTTGGAATTCACTACCATATATACTCACATATAAGTTGAGTCTTGAAATCAGAAAAAGCGATCATAAAATCAGACCCTGACTTATACGCCTGTTCAAAAATGCGACACTTAATTTTTTTACATCTTCTTCCCTCAGTTTCTCAGATGCAAAGAATTTTGTTGCAGCAGTGCAGTTACCAATTTCTTTTGCTTCTTCAACGACATTTAATTTAAAACCAGCTTCATATTTTCTTCTGATCGAACGCTCCATCGTCGATAAGGTATGCTCTTACGATAAAGGTGTATAAGGGTGTGCGATACAAAAAACACAAATCAGTGCAAACGTTGCTTTGGAATAGTTCGTGTATTACTGCGTGGTCACGTAAGTTCAATACATTAAAAAAAAAAAGGCAGTGTGCTCCGTGGTTACTCTCTCAGGTAGGTGTTAGCATATCATAATCTCTTGGACCAATAGTGTGAGTTTTCCGCATTCGACTTATACGACCGACAACATAAAATACCAGAAATTATATGGTAAAATCAAGTTCTGACTTATCCGCGAATATATATGGGAATTCAAATGTACAGATATAATAATGTTTGAATTTTTATTTTTAATATGGACTTTAAGCAGTGTTTTTCAATTACTAGAGATAAAATCTTAGAGAACAAATGTAAAATATGATCCCCACATTATAATTCAAGCCCTCCATTCTACAGTATTTTGATATTTATAAATGTCAGTAGTAGTTTACTTAAATGATAGATGGGTGACTATTTGATGCACATACCAGTACTTTAATGCTGTTGTTACTATTAATATTTATATATTTTATATTCTATTACAGAAAAAGGCACAATATTATTCACTTCAATAACAGAGGTACTTTAATATAAAGCCATTGAATGGGATTTTTGTTTTTGCCTTGTTATGGAAAGGTATTGAGTATCAAAAAATTTAATTGGTATTGGCATCAAATACATAAATGTAGGTGTGGTGACATCCCTAGTTGTGAATAATGCATCAGAAGACAGGCAATTTTTACACACAATGCACTGCAGTTCTCTTTGTGTTTGTATGGTCTGCCACTTTGTGGCTGAACTGTTGTTGCTTCCAGATGCTTCTACTTCACAATGATAGCACTTAAAGTTGACTGAGGATGATCTAGCGGAGAGGAAATTTCACATACTGACTTCTGGCAAAGGAGGCATCCTATGATAGTGCCACAAGTTGCAGAGCTCTTCAGTACAACCCGTCTACTGCCATTGTTTATCAATTGAGACTTCATGGCCATGTGCTTTATTTTATGCGCCTATAAACAATGAGTGTGGCTGAAACATCTGAACAAAATAATTTGAAGGGTTGTCCACAGGCCTCATAGAGTATATAGCGTACCTCACATTAATGGCTTAGGAAGAAGCTTTTAAAGGTCCCTTGTAGTTTGTACCTAACTTTTGCCTGCATTTTTAATTAACGGCATGAGCATTCTGACATGTTAAGTATCTCATTCAGTTGGATACTGCTTGTGCTTTTAATATAATTTGTTTTTCTTATTTATCAAAGTTTGACAATTAAATATCTATGCAATACATATTGATAGATCGATGCTAACATTATTATTAGTATACAAATAGTTTAAACATCTTGATAGAGGACAAAATAATGCATTTCATTGCTCACAAATCCCAGGGAATTTCTGTTTCTATGAACTGTTGTTTGTATGCTGGATGATGTGATTCATCTTTTTTCTCACATCACTGACCAGGGGTCTACACAATTGGCAGGCCGTCTACTGACCTGTTTTCCTAAGGGGATGCTTTACTTACTTGGCAGGCTTGTCAGTCTAAATTCAGAAAGCTAACAGACCCTGGAAGAGAGCTAGTCAATGGTATTAGTGATTATATCAGTTCACTGGCCTTAAGGTAAAAGTTGTACACTCATGATATGTTAGCACATTTATTGCTTTCTCAAGCAAAGCAGACAAAAAAAAAAAAACAGAATTATTATAATTCTGACAAGACCTCTGATTTATACAGTGCTTGCATTATCTTGTCACTCAAATTCAAAAATATTGTGTGTTTCCTTGTGTAAAGACTTTGGCTAGATAAAGAATAGTAATGACATATATCACTTACTGATCTGAACTTAATAATAATAATAATACATTTTATTTATATAGCGCCTTTCCCATGCTCAAGGCACTTACAGAATATAATAAAGAACGGCAGAATATACAGTATATAGCATTGTACAAACCAGATAAATAAATAAAGAAGATTAAGACAGTAAATTCTGAAAAAAAAACAGACAACATAATTGATGGTCTAGCACACACATACAGGTTACATTGGCATCTTGACAGAGATGTAAACTGAGAGAAAGGTAATAAAGTCAAATAGAGCTAAAAGCCTTCCTGAACAGATGAGTTTTGAGTTGTTTTTTAAAGGAATTCATGGAGTCAGCTGACCTGATTAATTTTGGTAGGTCATTCCAGAGTCTGGGCGCTATACAGCTGAAGGCCCTGTCACCCATGGAGTGTAGATTAGTGAGGGGCACAACAAGATTACCAGAGTCAGAGGACCTTAGTGGGCGGGCAGGCACATAGTGATGGAGGAGGTCACTGATGTAGTTTGGTGCGAGGTTATTTAAAGCTTTGTAGGTTATTAGTAGGATTTTATATTCGATTCTGTAGGACACAGGGAGCCAGTGAAGACGGAGCAGGATGGGTGTGATGTGCTCGCTGCTGCTGGTTCGAGTAAGGACTCTTGCAGCTGAGTTTTGAATAAGCTGGAGCTGTGATATAAGATTAGAAGGGGCACCTGCCAGTAGGGAATTACAATAATCGATGCGGGATGTGATAAAAGCATGGACAAGTTTCTCAGCATTAGAGAAGGAGAGGAAGGAGCGAACACGGGATATGTTACGGAGGTGAAAGTAAGAAAGTTTCTTAATGTGATTTATGTGGGTGGAATAAGTGAGGGAGGAATCAAAAATGACACCAAGATTTTTTACAGTAGAGGCAGGTCTGATGAGATCACTGCCAAGATGGACTGGGAAGGAGCTCATTTTATTAAGTTGCATTTTAGTCCCAATTTGCAGGAGTTCAGTTTTATTGCAATTTAATTTTAAAGAGTTCTGCTCCATCCAGGTTTTAATTTCACTAAGGCAGGTTGTGAGCTGAGAAAGCTCTGATGAAGTTCCACTTTTAACATTGAAGTAGAGCTGGGTATCATCTGCATAAAAATGATAACCCAATCCATAACTACGGATAATATGGCCAAGGGGAAGCATATAAATACAGAAAAGCAGAGGACCAAGGACAGAGCCCTGAGGGACTCCTTGTGTGACTGGCACGGAGTTGGATCTGCTGTTGCCAAGACTAACAAACTCTTGCCTATCACTCAGATAGGACTTGAACCACTGGAGGGCAGTGCCAGAGATACCCAGCATGCTCTCCATTCTGGACAGTAGGATGTCATGTCTGACTGTGTCAAATGCTGCACTGAGGTCTAACAGAATTAATATGCTAGTTTGTCCAGAGTCTGCTTCCATAAGCAAATCATTGGTTACCCGTAGCAGAGCAGTTTCACAGCTGTGCCGCGCCCTGAATCCAGACTGAAAGGGTTCCATCAAGTTATTAGAGGTTAGGTAATTGGTGAGTTGGGAAGCTACAACACGCTCAAGAACTTTTGACAGGAAAGGTAAGTGGGAAATACGCCGGAAATTGTTAAGATTGTCAGCATCAAGGCCAGACTTTTTTAACATTGGGGTTACAGAAGCAGACTTACACAAACTTACACAGACGCGGCACTCAGAGAGACTTCAGATGCGTCTCCCAGCTGCTACAGTCTATTGGCCATAACGTGCACATGGTAGCGAGGAGCTGGGAGACAGAGTGGCATATGGGTTGCCACTGATCCTGGTTGAGCGCAGTGAGGCAGAGCCAGGTGTCATACATAAGTGGGCAAAAGGACAAAAGAGCTAGGCTAACACAAAGTCCTTTTTAGGGTTGCCTCACCAGCAGTTGGCATAAAGTGGCTAATTCCATTCCTCCATCTCTCACACCCACTCCCCAAACCTGAGTCATTACAATAATCTCTTTCATTGAAGTGTACATGTGCATTACCAGTCCAGTGGCAGCAGGGAATATCTTTGCGAAATGATGAAATTATCTTCTGTAATGTGAAGGAAGATACGCGACCATGTAACTTTTTAGTTATTACTGACTAGGAGTTTACAAAGCAGAGACAGTAATTGACGTCTGGGCAATTCCGACAACTTTCTGAGGTGAATTCATGCCTTTGGACCAGAAAGATGCCACGGAGGAAGACAAATAGCACAGTAAAATGGACATCCAGTCTCCTTTTAAAATGGCTGAATGTCACAACATTGTTTTACTTTATGCTTTTTCCTAAAATTACATGGCTATGCTGTTTTGCAATATATATTTGTAATCTGAAGATGTGGATCAATGCTTGATAACGTTTTTGGCTTGAAAAATGGATGTATTTGTTTTATGGTTTTTATTAATATTGAGATTCCTCTATCCTTAACCTCCATTATTAAAGGCAAGAGCAAACTAGTTATTTTTTAAAATATATAAAATATGTTTCACTTTAGAGTGCAGTTTTATGTGGCAAATTAGTTATCCCATGATTGTGAAGAAGTAATTTCAACTTGAAAAATACCAAACTTATCCTATAAGGAGGGCAACCATACTAGTGCAATTTGCATTTAAGAGAATTTTGTACTTCGCATTTGCCCAAAATTAATAAAACAAATCCAAATACTTTGGTTTTCCTGTCAGGTCCCAAAGTATGCCAGGTTACATGAAATTAACCCTACATGAGTAAATCTGGGTTTGTGTTTGGATGTGACCTGTGATGGAATGGCACCCTGTCTACAGTTGGCTTCTGCCTCATACTCAGTGCTGCCAATATGGGAACCAACATCATATGAACCAAAATTGTGTAAGCAGGTTGGAAAATGGATGGATGATATTAGTTCATGAAAAATTATTACCATAAAATGATGTCTGGACACCAGTAAGTCAATAAGTGTCAAGTGAGGGTTCACATAAAAACATGGAATAGGCTGCTATGCGCAGAGCAAATTCATTCTGTTTGTTTTCTCTGAATTAAAGAAATTGCTTTGTTTTGCAGCACTCAGCTCACAAAGGACAGAGAAAATAATATTGAAAAATGCTGTTTCAATATGCAGACACTGGAGGCCAAAGCCGTCATGTAAGTTCTGACTTTGCACTTTTTAACATTCTGAATAAGCAAGTGGACATGAATTGTGCCGTTTTATTGATATCTCAATATTGATAGCTCAATAAACCTTAAAAGCTTATTCAGCTTCTGAGTGTCTCGAGGGGACTATAGCAGACAAAAAATTGGGGGTCTCTAAATACATTCAAATTAACTAAGGGTTTTGACTTTTACACCTTTCCTTTTCCAGCCTCTGGGTGTTCTTGTGATTTACAATGAAGAACATCAAGGTTTCAACGGGAGGGAAAAAAACGGCTTCTGAAATGTGTTTGCTCAAATGACCTTAATCACATTAAACTGCAAATCTTGATGCTGTCGTCTCAGGATTTGTACAGATGCTGATGTCAATCAAGAAGTGTCAATGGCTTTATGTTTGCGTGTGCTAGTGTGGCTGACATGTAAAACCTTTGAAACATCTGTCACATTTCTCAGAAGCATAGAACCAATATCACAATAAATAAATCTCTGAAACCTAGAGGTCAGCTACAGTGAAGCTAAAATATAATATCTTGTGTTTGCTCTTCCTGTATTTTATTATCTTAAAACTGACTGCTGCAATACATATATAGCATAATGATGCTCTGTTTTGTTAATTTGAACTTAAAATAATTCAATTAATGTTAGGAACGTTAGTAATGGGTTCTGCTTTAGCTCAGAAATCAGCCATTTTCCACAAAGACATGTGGGTCGGTTGCTTTCTTGTTTAGTCTTGAAGTTTTATGTTCAGTTTGTTCTCTATGTTATTTATTTTCTTTTTTGAGTTTTTCAACTTCTTGACACACTGGTGCCTCAAGGTAAGTTAACAAAAGAGCACTATATTAACCGAAAGGGTCCTGATTGAATCAAAATTGGATTAAATTGGTTTATGAATGTTATGCCACTGTTTTAGAAAGACTAACTAATAAAAACTATCATTGAGTAAATTGTCCTTTTTTCAGTGGCAAATTGTTGGAATCATTCTCCCCTTATGGAGTTTCTTGCTTTGATAATAGCCAGTGCTGTATACAGTACTATATTATGCTGAGCTCTCAATTAATCTGGTGTGAAATCCATCTGGGTCATGAAATGGCAGCAATGAAATGAGTGACAGACTTATTAGCCTGGGGGCTTCTATTATTCGTTGCTGCAAAAGTGGGAACAATTTAGCACATTGTAGAATAGACTTCCTCTTTAGTTCTTTGACAATATTAGCAACAATGAACACAATTAGAACATTAGAACACTCTAGACGAGAACAGGCCGTTCAGCCCAACAAAGCTCACCAGTCCTATCCACTTATTTCTTCCAAAAAAATATCAAGTTGAGTTTTGAATGTCCCCAACGTCTTACTGTCTACCACACTACTTGGTAGCTTATTCCAAGTGTCTATTGTTCTTTGTGTAAAGAAAAATGTCCTAATGTTTATGTGAAATTTACCCTTAAGTTTCCAACTGTGTCCCCGTGTTCTTGATGAACTCATTTTAAAATAACAGTCTCGATCCACTGTACTAATTCCCTTCATAATTTTAAATACTTCAATCATGTCACATCTTAATCTTCTTTTGCTTAAACTGTATAGTCTCAGCTCTTTTAATCTTTCCTCATAATTTATCCCCTGTAGCCCCGGAATCAGCCTAGTCGCTCTTCTCTGGCCCTTTTCTAGTGCTGCTATGTCCTTTTTGTAGCCTGGAGACCAAATCTGCACACCGTACTCAAGATGAGGCCTCACCAGTGCATTATAAAGGTTGAGCATAACCTCCTTGGACTTGTACTCCACACATCGTGCTATATAACCTAACATTCTGTTAGCCTTCTTAATGGCTTCTGAACACTGTCGGGAAGTCGATAGCTTAGAGTTCACTATGACTCCTAAATCCTTCTCATAAGGTGTACTCTCGATTTTCTGACCGCCCATTGTGTATTCAAACCTAACATTTTTACTTCTTATGTGTAATACTTTACATTTACTGACATTAAATTTCATCTGCCATAAATCTGCCCAAGCCTGTATGCTATCCAAGTCCTTCTGTAATGATATAACGGATTCCAAATTATCTGATAATCCACCTATCTTGGTATCATCTGCAAATTTAACCAGCTTGTTACTTATATTCCTATCTAAATCATTTATATATATTAAAAATAGCAGCGGCCCCAGCACTGACCCTTGTAGAACACCACTCTTAAAATCAGCCAGTTCTGATGAGGTTCCTCGCACCATCACCCTCTGCTTCCTGTATCTGAGCCAATTCTACACCCATCTAAAAACATCACCCTGAACTCCCACTTCTTTTAATTTGATGCCCAACCTCTCATGTGGCACCTTATCAAATGCTTTCTAAAGTCAAGATAAATAATATCATATGCTCCACTTTGATAGTATCCTTTTGTTGCCTCCTCATAGAATTCCAGCATGTTATTAAAACACGACCTCCCTCTTCTGAACCCATGCTGACTGTTCAGAATAACTCCTGTCCTTGCCAGGTG
Source organism: Erpetoichthys calabaricus (assembly GCF_900747795.2). Taxonomy (NCBI): domain Eukaryota; kingdom Metazoa; phylum Chordata; class Cladistia; order Polypteriformes; family Polypteridae; genus Erpetoichthys; species Erpetoichthys calabaricus. The sequence goes on from NC_041395.2 coordinate 119,927,535, forward strand.
TTGCTCAATCTTATCCTTAATAATTCCTTCCATTAATTAGAGCTATGTATGCATGTTTGATCAGGATGTCATTCATTTTAAGAGTACATATAGTATTTAAACATGTTAAAAATGTGATAGGCAAATATTGCCCATGTATTACCAAACCATCTTATTTAATTCAGGGTATTAGGAAAGCTGGAGCTTTGAACACAATCTGTCCTGGATATGATATTAGATTAGCACTGGCCAAAGTTCACTTGTAACAATTCAATTAACAGAACTCATCTATCTAAAGTGTCCAGAAATATCCTGTCTATCTGTACAGATGCAGAAGGATCCTAGAGAGATGGATTGAAAATCAACTGCTCACCAATAATGTTCTGGACAATGTTATCATTCTAAAATGTAATTACTGTTTCAATTAAAATTATATATATATTGTTTCTTCTTTAGCATTCAACGATCATGGCGGGAATACATTCACCGTCAGAATGCTCTTCATCAGCACTGCTTGGAGAAAAGAAGCCCATCTCCACCATCTCTGTCTTCTGGAAAGATGAGCACTTCTATCAGTATGAATACCTTGTCTGATGGCAGCACCCCGGTAAGCTGTGGACAACTTTGCTTTCAGCTTCGCTAAGTCAGGATTGTCTTAACTTTTGGGTTGATGTAGACTTCAGAGGAGATTGTTAGCTTTGTATTTAGTGCTGGCTACCTGCTTCCTTTGTGAAAGCTATGACAACAATTTCAGGGTTCATTTTTTCATATTGTAATTTTTTAATTATGTGGGAATCCTGACTTCTTTCTAGGCACTGAAATATCCAAACTGTGTAAAATGTGACGTGGTAGTGAATTGCTTCTCAGTCACCGCATATGTGCAGTTGGTGTAATTGCTTTTTTGGCCTATGGTAAAATGTTGTAGAAAATTTTGCTGCTGGCAAGAAAGCAGAAATGAAGCCAATTGAATTTTTCTGAATCGCATACTGTGTCTTCTTGATCGATATGTAATGTGGAATTGTCTTTTGCGCATAAAGCGAATATTCAAAGGAGCTTTTTATTCTTGTTTGGATGAATGTTTGGCTGATACTGACTGAAGAATAACTGGCAGTATTTATTTTGTGTTCTTGATGAGTGTGTGTGGGCTACCTGGTACATAATAAATGAAGTCCACCTGAGAACCAAGTCTTGACTGTGTAAATTTAGTATCTCCTTCCATTTGGAGTTTGTCATTGATACTTGAAAAAGAATGTGTTGTCTGCTAAGATCCGAAGGTCTAGCTGTGTTACTTCAACTCAGAAAGGACACACAAAATAAGAAAAGATAATTTCTTAGTATGACTGTTATAATAGTTTATTTAAAATCACTGATACTAATGAATCACTAATAACATATGAAAACAGTAATATTTCACCAGCTATAAAATAGATGGTATTTAATGTCTATAATTTAGTGTAGCATCAATTAAATCTATAGCGCTATCTAATATAATACTGTCAATGAGGAAAGTAATTGTATAATGGCAATATTTGTCTATAATATCACTAACACAGATGTAGACTGTACTTTCAACTGCAGTTTATGTTGTAATATTGTGTCAGATATGCCCCACAAAATTGTGAAAGTTCTCAGCTTTTTTGTAAATCACAGTTCTTACATCCTCAGATGTGTTAAGGAATTGTTTTATTTCCAACTGAAACATTCAGTCTGACTACATACATAAGAATACCTAAGAGCAAAGCATATTCCTAACTTATGCAGTTGATATTAATGTCATTATAAAATGCTTTATTTTCCACTTTTTGGCCTTTCTTCTACTCTCCTCCTATTTTAACTTTTACTTATTGAGCCTCTTACAAGATTCACTAAGGTCTTCTTAGCTTATTCCCTTGTGCTAAAGGTGCATATTTCCATCTCCATCATCAATTTCAGTCAAAACCTAAGTGAACTCTTGACTGTAGCAGTCACTGCTTAATACCATTGTAAGAGGAGCTGAAGTAAGGAAAAATAATAATAGTAACATTTGTATTAGTACAAAAGTATCACTTTCTTATTGTTTCAGGAGAACAAGGTTTCTTTTTTCTGAAAGTCAAATATAACAATGAAGGCTCTTAGGAATGTATTTACCAAATACTGATTTATGTTTTAAATTTTAAGGTATTCTCAAGTGATGTTTTCAAGAATGTAGTGAGGAACATCAACGTGATTTATTGGAGTTTCCATCTTCCATCTCATTGGAGATTCTGATTATTTTTCCACAGATTTTTACTGTCAGATACAGTGCCGGATTAACCAATAGGCACATGCAGCATATGCTACAGGCCCCGCAATTTCGGGGGCCCCCAAATGGTGGATCCAATAGTTAATGAAAAAGTGTAGCATTGAAAAACTGGTCTTTAAAAATATTATCTTTACGTTTTTAAACTGTAAATTTCTTACACAACAAAACTTTAGGGGCCCAACACATAAAATTCACATAAATATTGTAAGATTCTTATTATAATCGAGAGTAAAATAATTATTTAGTCCGGTGTGAACTGTTCAGAATCTAAACTTCAGATGATGCAGACCAAAAGGGCCCCCAAATTTGAAATGTGCTACGGGCCCCCAAAACTTTTAATCCGGCCCTGGTCAGATATGTTTTTAAAATCAATTTATTTATCTAGCATGGCCTTGCTTTTGATTACTATGGCTGGCGTCACACTGTAAGACTCAAATGTGCAGATTCTCAGTCTCTTTACTTTTGAGAGTGTCAAATAATATGAGTAGGGATTACAGATGAAATCTCATTGCATGATTCTCTCATTACTTTTCATCATGTTTCCAAATCTTGTATTGTACAACAAAAGCACTGTAAGTTCACCTCCTTTTTACAGTCAATCAATCAATGTAGAGCACGCCAGAGTGAGAAGAGACAACAACTCTGGTAAACTTCTGTGGCAAGCCTAATGACTGAAAAAGTGCCTACTAAATATTTTGAGTTCATCCGTAATCTTGCACCATCTTTTTTCTTTCTCTACTCTGTCATTGTATGACACACACAAAATGCTAAACAAATATCTGTGCCAGCACCAAAGTTTGATTAGCTACTCAAAAAACATTCACTTCCTTGCAGCTACTGTACTATTGTTGGAATTGTCTTCATTGTACTTCCACTTGAATACTCATTGGTTGTTAACTCTTGCAGACACAGGAGTAGAGGTAAATCAATTTCGTTTGACTTAATTATAGCAGAGTTGTAGAGTGCTATACCCGAGACACTAGAGGGGTTACATTACCCAACTAATGGTAATGGCCATTCGCTGCAACTGTCCACAACTTACTTTGAGTTTTAGAAATGTATGCAAATGAAGTCTCCATCTGAAAATCCAAAGAAAATTTGTGTATCATGATTCCAGCTTAAAATATATATTCTGACACTGGTCTCGATTGCCAGATGTGTTTCAGTTCTTTGAAGCAGGATGTTAACTTGTTTTACATATTAAAGCTTGGCGCTGGTTGCATTTGTTTTAGATTCTGCTCTATGCCTTATTCTTTTTGTTCTTTTTACAATACATTTTAGGCTCCATCTCATCCATCTTGGACTCCATTTTATGCTCCATATACTCTGTATGCTTGCTTAAACATTTAGTATCCTCCAGAGCCCTGGTTAACAAATCTTTCAGTTATGTTTCTTATTTTGTTTTTCCTCCTGTTTAATGTAATTGAAGTGTGCTATACCTGGTTGGTTTTCGAGATAAGGATGATTCGCCATTACAGATATACATTTTGATGATCCACTGTGGTGAACAAGATGACAACTTGACTAGAGCTGGTTGTAGAGCACCTTGCTTGGTTATCTTCTGCTACTGTATTTTTGAGCTTATCAAAGCCTGTGTCCACTTCATCATCATCCTGCTCCGCTTGAGATTTGTCAGATCGAGCTGCTTCATTCTTTAGTTTAGGTTTATATTGTGGCAATTTATTTAGGAGGTATTTTGTGCTGTCTACCATAGAAAATCCTACTGGGCACTCAAATTAATTATTTAAAAATATAAATAATATAATATCAAGGCTGCCTCATGCACTCATACCTGACATCTGGACTGAACCACCCTTATCTGGATAAGAGAAACTCAACAGCAAAAAAAAATAATTCTGTGTTCTGCCAGTGTGTTTCAAAAATAGAACTAATTAATTTGTATTCATCACAATAAGAAATTCAAGGATAGTTGTTTAAACAACTAAGACTGAGCTTTCCTGCCAGCCTGTTAATGTTGGCAAATTATTTTTGTTTGGATGACCCCATTGTATCAGTTCACATAACTTGATTTTGCTAAGCAGCTATTGTTTGAGGAATATCAAAGACATTCATGTTATGTTAACAGCACTTTTTTAACACTGGCAGAACTCAACTGTGATGCTGAACCTATGGGAAATTATTACTCATATTTGTTTTTTAAGAAACGTTAGTGCAGGTGATAATAGCAGTAGTTATAGTAAAGGCTGTTCAGTTTGAATGTATTATATTTTGTGTAGCCTTCTTCACTGAGTGCAGGCTCAGCCTGCTGTGACACAGGTAGAGGTAAATAAAAACTTTACAAGTTACAATGAGTACACATTAAGATACAGGTTGTTTAAGCATTCAGGAAAACAAAGTAGTATGAAACTGATTAATGTAAATGAAAACCAGACATATCTGTGAATGAAGTAATTGTTTAACTATGACCAGTTGACAATAGAGGAGAGGAAAAGAAAAACTTTGTAGCATCAGTACAGAAAATACATATCTGGGGGGGGGGGTTCAACAGTCAGTTATATCAGACAAAGTTAAAGACAAACTCAGACACAGTCAGAATCTTGGAGATGTTGCCCAACAGTCTATCCACCACTTTATTGTTGAGTCTGTGCAAGGCCATCTGATACGACAACAGAATATTTCCATCCTTTGATTCCAATGATTCCAGTATTTCAAATGTCGTATTGTGATCTTTGGTGTGTACAGGGAACTCTTACTTGCTTCTCTGAATGACATGCAACACTCCTTCACTCTCTGATGCCATGACAAACATGAATGCAGCAAAATACACAACTTCATTCCGTCCATTATCTGCAGGTAACCACAAATATTGAGGTGCTTTGTGGAAAGATTAAGAAAAGGCTAAGCTAACAAAATCTGACATACATGAAATCATAATCTTGTATCTGCAAGTTGTGATAGAAAGTGGGCCGTCCCCAAGCTCCAAACCCCGAACACGAACACACAGAGAGTCCCAGGTTCAAATAATGGAAGGTTTATTTACCAAAATTACTTCCAAAGTGGCAAAACACAAGCACAAATAACAGATTCGCTCTTCTCACAATGCTCTCTCTTTTCTCACCACTGCACTGCCCTCCTCCAGTTGAGTGTTGTTCCACGTCCTCCCAGCTCTGTCTCGCCTGGATAAGGGAATGCAGTCCCTTTTATTAAGGACCCGGGAGTACGTCCGGGTCATATGGAAGTCACGAATTTTAAGGACCACATCTCCCTGCGACACCCATGCACCACTGTGCTGCTGGACTACAACTCCCGGTATTTCCTGCTGGTTCCTGAATGGGTGCCGATACAGAGGGCTGCTACCATCTAGCACCTGGAGGGAATAAACATCCCCCAGTGACAGTCCTTCCCTGTCTTCTTCTGTCATGGCCAGGGAAGGTAGAGAGTCCATGTCCAGTTGGAACGCCTGTCCATTTATTCTGGGCCTCGTGTCTGGGTAAGGGATCTTCTGGACTCCTGGCTGGGCCACTCGTCCATCTTGTGTGCCTCCTACAAAGGCAATAGATGGTACTGTATGTCATAATACACCAAACCAGATTTTCAAGATATTACTTTCAAGCTGCTATAAAGATGTTTTAGAAACCTGGGCAAACTGAAGACAGAAAAGCAGTGGAAGATCCAAAAAGCTATGTGAAAGGCTTAAATGTAATTTTTCAAGGTCGGTAATATTTGCCATTTTTTGTTGTTTTTTTTTTGGTTGCTTAAATGCTAAGTGTCTTGTGAGGAATCTTCCTTTACTTTGTCAAAGTCTGGACATTCCATTGTGCATCTACTGTAAAACAATATTTACATCACATGCCACATCTATGTATATCACATTGCCTGGCAATGCAACACATCCACAGCCACAAAATGGCAGAATTCATTATTTTATCTGCATAGAAAAACATAGACACAAAATGGTGATATAATAGAATCACTACAAGAAAGGCAAGTCAAGAGATAAAAATTAACCACGTACCAGCCTAAAACAAAAACAACAAAAATGAATTACTAACTCACTCCTGACATGTTCATGTTGTATTTAAAGTATCAGTGGAAAAGGATCAATAAAATTAGAAAATATTGATCCATTTAAGGATGGCTTGTACACTAGTATTGTGAGTGCTGTGCAGAGTGGAGGCAGAACTTCTGCGTTTTTACCAGTTGATTCTGGGGTTCGTCAGAGATGTGATCTTGCTCATCCTCTGTTCAATGCTTGCATGGACTGGGTGTTGGGCAGGGTCATGAGGTCCAGCAGCTGTGGGGCATCTATTGGTTAAGAAATTAAGAAAAATTCACTGATCTTGACTTTGCCGATGATGCTGTGATCTTCACGGAGTCAATGGAGGCTCTGATCGGGGCTCTCAAGAGACTGAGTAAGGAGTCTGAGTGTCTGAGTTTACGAGTGTCCTGGATAAAAACAAAGACCCAGGCCTTTAATGACCTCAGCAGTGTGCCTGTGTCTGCAGAGAGAGTGTCGACCACATCGAGAGGTTTATTTACCTTGGTAGTGACAATCATGTCTCTGGTGATTCTTCCTGTGAAGTCAGTAGATGGATTAGGAGACCATGGGGTGTCATGAAGTCGCTGGAAAGGGGTGTGTGGCACTCCTGACATCTCTGCAAAAGGACAAAGTCTTTAGAATCCTGGTACTTCTTGTTTTACTATATGGTTGCGAGACATGGACAATATCCAGTGACGTGAGCTGAAGCTTGGACTGTGTCTCTTTAGAGAATCCTTGGGAACCGCTGGTTTGACTGTGTGTCGAACGAGCAGTTACTCACGGAGTCCCAAATGAAGGCACATTACCTGCATTGTGAGGGAGTATCAGTTACGGTACTATGGCCATATGGCGCTATTCCCCGAGGGGGATCCTGCTCTTAGGATCCTCATTGTTGAGGACTCAAGCAAGTGGAGCGGGCCAAGGGGACACCCATGGCTGTGGCAAATAGATGATCATTTCCAACTGGATCACGTGTCTTCCTGGGGGTTGCCAATTGGGACCCCAAGCCGTTTCATCTTGTGTGCAGTACCAGTGCATGCTCCTCAACCTGACCTGACTTTAAGTATTTTAAAGTTAAATAAGTTACTCAAAAAGATTATTGTTGATTGGCTAGCTGCGCAGTGTTCACAAGTCAACATTTTTAATGTTCTCAAAACCACATCCAAACAGACAAATCAGGATGTCAGTGTAAATAAACTTAATTGATCACTCAGGATGCTGTACAAGACATATTTCTTCAACTCAAAAGAAGGGAGAGAAAGCTTAGTCTACTGTAATGTCAGACTAATGTACAGCAGGCATGACATGTATAGGAAATGTAGCCCCCTGCTGGTGAAACTGGTGGACAGGCAGGAGTTACACAAAAGTAGAAATTTAATCAGATATAGGTTTTTTGGGTGTGTGATGATCATCATTGAAGTGGGTTCAAAGTGACCGTCAAGTGGGAGGTTGAATACGTGTCACCTAGTTAGAGCCTCTGATAAATTTCCACTTATAAGAACAGTGAAGGCAGTTGCACTGCCGTGTGGTGATTTCAAATCCTAAATGGTGCTTTACAGTGAACAAGATGCATATTGGTTCAGTGTTTGAAATATGTTAAGCAATGTATAATCCTCTTTTTCTTTATAAAATGATCAGAGTCATCTAAGGAATTGTCAATTTACTTCAAGTAATAAATTATGAAACAAAACTAAATCCAATTCAGGGTTAGGTGTTTTCTGAAATTCAATAAAGGTTTAAGGCTTCTTTTAGGAAGCACTTGCATTTAAGTACATTCTTTTTTACCCTGTCTCAGCTTGTGGAGTTGGCTTGGGATGGTATGGCTTTCCAGTTATCCCACTTATTGGTGTTGTGTAGTCTGTCTGCTCTGCTGTGTTGTATGCTGCTCAGTTTAGGAACTTGAACTCACAAGTGTGCTCTTCTGGCTTAAAGTTAATTTGTAGCCTTCGATGGACATTCAGGATGTACCTGAAACAAAAAGAGTTGGACATTTTGGAGTAATACAGTATAACATTTAAATGTCAGTAATTTATAATTATTTCTTTTGTCTAATTCAGCCGCTGGTATTTGCCAAAGAAACACTGTGGATGAGAGCTGCGTGCATGGAGTGAGGCAGTTCTGTGTGACCAGGACTCCTCCTTCAGGACATATGCACTAGTGCATCATAAACACGGCTCACTTAAACTCTATGTATATTTAGTAAAAAAAAAATAAAAAACATTATTAACATACAATTAAAAGTAATACATTATTAACAAAATGGTCTGTAGTCTGCTGTTTGTCTACTACTCAGTGAGTGAAATTGGACTGGCGGGGATCTGCTCTGCCTCTTTTGTCTTTGGAAACCTTCCGACACTCTGGTGCACTGTCATGTTGATTTTACAGTTCATATCTGCTACATTGTTCATGAAATACACATTTTCCTTTGTGCTATCTTGAAATTTCCTTAGAACAACATTTTGTAAAGCCGTGAAAGGCTTAATTTAAAGTTGATAGCCTGAATGAAAGCATTGACAATTACAATGTATTTTTAGGAGAGAGAAATTAAAGGAGAGAAAAATAAAGCAAAGTGCTAAATATTCACAAAGTGGACTGAATGTAAGCAGTATGGAAAACTTGATAACTGAAAACTCTAATGATACAGTAAATATGTATTTGTGTTCGGTAGTGGAAAAAGTACAGGTGAAAAGATTTTTACCGATACTTCACTGTGTGAGTTTATTAACACCTAAATAATCATTGCAGTGTTGCATTATGGAGGACTAGTAATCCATGTATTCATCCATTTTCTAACCTGCTTATCCAGGTTAGAGCTCTTAATAATAATTATAATAATAATAATGATAAGAAAGGGGCCCTGTGTGAATGAGTGTCAGTGTCGGGCTAGAGCACATCTAGTGCCGTTTTGTGACTTGTAGATTATGCAGTTGACATAGACTCAAGTGTCTGTGATTCTGAATTGAGTAACTGGCTAAAGAAATGGATAGATGCATAAATAATAATGATAGTTTGATGTGACTCAGGGCTGAAATAATAATTTACACCAATCACCCATTTGTATGCCAATCTTTCTAGGTGCAGTTTCCACTGAAAATGCCTCCTATTCACCTTTCAGCCATCACCTGAAGCCATCTTACCTTTCTGCTGGTATATTTAATCAGGGTCCTGACTTTCAGTCTTTTCTGACTTGCTGAATCACTTTGTGCTCCGAGTGCATTTGAATTGTCCTTGTATTCTTATTTTTTGTTTTATAAGTTCTGTTTGTGTCGACTTTTTTTCTTGATAACTTTCCTCACCTTATCACTCATAGCCGTTTTGAACATGTCTGTTCATCCTTCAGCTGCCAGGCTCTTTAATAGAAGTGCTTCCTTTCAAAATGTTATCAGATGTCCCCACCCTCTCAATCCCGACTGAATTCTCCATACTCACAATCGGTCCCCATTCTGTAAGGAGGTTTAACAATGACTGTCAAAGAGGATGTGAAGATCTATTTTGTGCAAGGGTGAGTATGTGGCAGCATCATGATTGAATCTTTTAATATAGAAAGAGAAACTCCTGAACAATTTTGACTTTTTTGACTTTATAAAGTCACTGGGAGTGTAAGCTTGATCATCTTTACATAAAGCAGCAGACTTGCTCAGGGTGACCACCAATAATTAAAACTAAATCTGTGTTCAGTTTACCATACTAAAATAGATTTTTAGTCCAGTTTTTATTCCCATTATTTTTTAACAGTAATATTTTATAGGTTCAACAGCGTCACATCCCCGAATGGGGAAACAGAAAGGAAATGTACAATATTTGTAAGGATACAGCAGAAAATGAATCCCTAAAGCCTGATAGAGAGAAAAACATTCGTAGTTAGGGAGCTTGCCTGCTGTGATCCTTCTTCCTTTTTAATAACATTCCTTAGTTAAATACAACCTCTGCAGTTTATTGTGATAAATAATACTGAGGCTGAATCAGCATCATGCTTAAAAATTCATCAGAATGTATTATTAATAACAGGAGCACGTGTTTACCATACATAAGCAATTATTTGTATTTCTGAATGAAACCTAATGCAGATTTTAGCTTCCATAAATCATTAATCTACACAAAAGAGCCTGTGAAAAATTCTGGATCATGGTAGAGGAGCAGCCACTCACTTTCCTGAATCAGATGTGATGTGATTGTCCAATGGGTCTTTACTTAACCAGTACAGTACCTGCTATCAATTGGTGAGGCCAGACTGGGGTGCTTCTACAATCTATCTAAAGAGTAGCACCATTTCATAATTTGTTTTCCTCCCAAATTCAAAAATATATATTGACTTGAGTTTCTAATTAACTAACACAGGCACTGGGACAATGTGCAAACTCCACACAGATTGATATTTAAACCCAGTATTCTGGAACTTTGAGGTGACAGTGTTAACCATTGCACAACCGTGCGTGTGATTATCCCTTCATTCTTCCATTTTCAAACTCATCTATCCAGTTCAGGATTGCAGGGAGCTAATGTGTATTCTAAGCGGCATCGAGAGCAAAATAGGAACCAGCCCCAGAAAAGCTGCAAGACCATTGCAAGGAACATCCACATTCAATTTAATCAAGCCAAACTAGTGTTACCAATTACTTTAAAAATGCATACTTTAATGGACAGCCAGGATTCTTACCCAGCCGGGAAGCCTCCATAACAGAAGGCAATACCTCCCCTGGGATGACAGAGGGCAGCCCCCTTTGCTTGCTACAGTGCCATGGGTTTTGAACATGGAAGCTCAACCCTGTTGGGACCCGTGGCCACCACCAGGAGGTGAGTCGAGAATAACTGAGCCCTCCTCTGTAGTGTGGCAGGAAGGAGATTGTGGAACACCTGGAGCACTTCTAGATGCTCTATGAAAGGGGCTGCCTCACTCCATTCTGGGAGCCAGGATCGGGAGATGGAGGACAAAGCTTGTTGGAGGAGCAGTGGAGGTGGACAAGAGACAGAAGACAGTGAGAAAAGAAGATGAAAGAGGCTATCTGTTGGTGTTTATTCTACTGTGCTGTATAAGGTGGGAAACGAGGGAAAAAATTTTCCCACGCTTAATACAGGCACGTCGTTTGCTGGACTTGGGCTCTGTGTCTGTTGAGTCTGGGGTTTGGGGAGCTGTATGCCCCTTGGCGTCCACAGTACTTTTGGGATGTTGGAGGAAACCGGAGTACTTTGATAAAAAAAAAAAAATCACACTAGCAACAAGGAGAAAATGCAAAATTCACACAGAACCAGGATTTGAAACTGGGACTTTGACATTGTGAGTTATACTGCTAACCACTCTGGCACCTAATTGATCATTGAATACTGTAAATGTTATTTTGTTGGAATATCATTCACTTGGGAAAGTTTCTCTGCAATGTTAAGGTCTGGTAATGGAGTCCATATATAGCACAAGACACCTGATTTGTAATGGAGCATAACTAATGTGATCATCAATGCAGTGTGAACTTCTCATAATGCTTAGGGGATCTTATATACACACACAGATGCAACACATACTGTATTAACAATGTGTCATAGAAGAGAAACTACTGGACATACAAGTAGATGTTAAGATCAATTGCACTTTGGTCTGACCAGATGACTTTGTTGTTTTTCACTATGGATGAAAAATAAAAAGATTTTAGTTTTTTTTTTTTCTTCAAACTTTTGGGGTTTTTTTTTGCATACAGTTTCTTATATATAATACTAGGAAACACACAGACCTGTGCTCCTTTCAATGTTCCAGCCCCAGCAGTGTGCGAGTACCAGCACGTTGCCACGCCGCATGTGCTTGACAAGCAGCAGATACTGGTGCTGTAATTCTTCTTACTATCCCATAGTTAGTGTCTGCAATTTGCTTCAAGCTCACCAGATGGTGCTGCTCTTCTTTTTCTTTCTGCCATATACCTTCTTGAGCAGTTTGCCTAAATCCAAATAACTTTTGTGGAGATTGCTGCTAGCCACATTTTTTGCTTCACCAGCGTGTGTCATGTCATAAGCTTTCGACTGAGACCAAGATCAAGGTGCTATCCCCAGTGGTTCACAAGTAATGTGGACAAATCCTTTAGCATTTTAAACATTTACAAATATGCAGTATATCTTTATGTTTGCTTGTATAGATAGATAGATAGATAGATAGATAGATAGATAGATAGATAGATAGATAGATAGATAGATAGATAGATAGATAGATAGATAGATAGATAGATAGATAGATAGATAGATGGTGGCATGACATTTACAAAGATAATGATACTATTACATTATTTACATTTAATAACACAGCCCTCAACAAGGGACACAAAGCAGATTTTACTTCTTTATTTAGAATTCATAGTTCAAAACTAAATTAAGATTTATACAACAATCCAATAGAACACAAAAAGGTAATTTCAAAGTAATAGGTGACTCATATAATACAATATATGACCTCACATAAATTCATAGTGTTTTATACACACATACACAAACACTGCTCTGACAGTGTGCAGAGGAGCAGCAGTGCTACCATCTGGGAGTGTTACCATTCACCAGCCAAATTAACTGGAGAAAATATGCTGGGAACCTTTTGTTCCTGGAACAACATGAACATTGTTGTTCCAGGACAGCCATTCATTATCCAACCCACTATATCCTAATTACAGGGTCACAGGGGTCTGCTGGAGCCAATCCCAGCCAACACAGAGTGCAAGGCAGGAAACAACCCCTGGGCAGGGCGCCAGCCCACCGCAGGGCACACACACTAGGGACAAGTTAGAATCGTCAATGCACCTAACCTGCATGTCTTTGGACTGTGGGAGGAAACTGGAGCACCAGGAGAAAACCCATGCAGACACGGGGAGAACATGCAAACTCCATGCAGGGAGGACCCGGGAAGTGAACCCAGGCTCTCCTAACTGCGAGGCAGCAGCGCTACCCACTGCGCCATTGTGCTGCCCAGGACAGCCATTCACCTATCAAATCCACTGAGACAATACATTGTATAGCAGACAATGAGTGGTAAATGTACAGTATACAGTATATGATGCAAATACCAAAGAATAATTCACCAAAATTGAAATTAAATAAAAAATTTATCATGGATCATGCAGTTACCAGTCCATTAATTCCCTAAATGCCCATTGAAAGAGCATGGAGAACTGAAGTGTATTAAAGCAGGCAAAGGAATAAACTGGATAGAAGGCATGGAAGTGATATAAGTCGATCAGAGGTTCATAGATTCAATGTCTCATGCACTTTGTCACACCATGCCCTGTTTACGGCAGCCAGTTGACCCAGTAGCATGTCTTTGAACTGTGGAAGAAAATCACATGAGGTTAAAGTACAGAGCATGTGCCAGCTTGACACAGAAGGTGCATCATTTAGCACATTAGCTGGGGTCCAAGTGCTGTATGTAAATAATGGATATTCATGTATGTTTCTTTAATTGTTATGTAAATCTTTTTAATGTCTTTGAAGTTGCCTTCAGCAAAAACACTACTTAATATTAAGCTGACTTTAACTGAATTGCCCCTGATGTGCCCCTGAGTATAGTAAATAAAAAAATAATACTTAAACATTTGTTTATTTTTTTATTTTTACCTTTGTGTAATTTTGCAATTTATTATGTTTAGAATTACTTTTATATTTAAAATTCACAATGACAGAATGTTATATGACACAGCAGTTGAATAACTGGGACACATGAAAGAATAAATAATATGGCCTTTATTATATTTAGTTTACTTACCGTTAGGCCTTACAGCAATATTTAAAATATGTTGAAGGAAGTAACCAGCAGAGGGCTCCCTTTAGCTAAAAGAATCTGTGTTACTGAATACCATTTTTTTTTTTTTTTTTTAGCATTTTGTCGATTTCAGAATAATTGACAAAATGAAAACTCTTATCCAGACAAATATTGTATAGAATATATAAACAGCGCTTGGAGTCATAAAGTGACTGCTATCCAGTGTTAGGGTCAGCTGATTCTGTCTTTGATCCTCCCCTCTAAAAGGCTTCTGCTTTCTAAATAAGTTGTGTATTTTTATAGGAAAAAAGGTCCTGATTAACATTTCATCTTCAAAGAGTTTCTTATTTCTTGGCTTTCACTAAACTTTGATGCACTTATATTTGTTCAGCAGATAACACGTTTTGTGGCCTAGACTTTGATCAAGAGTCAATCAAACTTCAGAGTGATTGTCCTAACTTGACTTTTATAAAATTTGTCAGAAAACTGATAGACTACACTTTTACATCAATCACACTAACTCTTGGTTGCATTCTAAATTGTTAATTTTTGTCACAGCACAGACTAAAAATCCATTATTTCCAGCGAATATTGCTATCTCTTGGTATATCATGTTCTCTTGTTACAGGAGAAAAACTTTATCTGACTGCAGATGCACAGTGAAAAGGTGATAGTCTTCTTTTAGCTCTCTTTCTATTTATAAGACTTGTCTTTACTTTGTGGTGAATTTTAAAGGTGGATTCTGACCAAATCAGAGACAGTATGATGTATGGAAAGACAACATGTCTGCTTGTCTCATTTGAACTGAATTTGTTGGTATTGGACTATACAATATGAAATTGGTTTACAGGTGCAGGTTTGCTGACATCTACTCAGCATCAAGATGACTGGCACATATTATACATCATTTAGCACCATTTCTTGGTATCTGCAACTTCCTTGTCAGTCAGTCATTCTTGGGCATGCTTAATCCAAATCAGGCTTGTGGGGTTCCAAAGCCTATCCCAGCAGCACTGAGTGCAAGGCAGAAAGCAGCCCTAACAAGTGTGCTCATCTTAAAATAATTAACCATTATTAGCCCAATTCTTATTTGCAGTTGTGTTACATATTGGCCAACGTGTGGGCTCTGGCCCTTTGGAATTACAGTGTGTATACATATACAGTGCATCCAGAAAGTATTCACAGCGCATCACTTTTTCCACATTTTCTTATGTTACAGCCTTATTCCAAAATGGATTAAATTCATTTTTTTCCTCAGAATTCTACACACAACACC
This sequence comes from Erpetoichthys calabaricus, assembly GCF_900747795.2. Classification (NCBI taxonomy): domain Eukaryota; kingdom Metazoa; phylum Chordata; class Cladistia; order Polypteriformes; family Polypteridae; genus Erpetoichthys; species Erpetoichthys calabaricus. The sequence continues at coordinate 119,942,797 of NC_041395.2, forward strand.
CCATAATGACAACGTGAAAAAAGTTAACTTGAGGTTTTTGCAAATTTTCTTTCTCATGGTCTGAGAGTCCATCAGGTGCCTTTTGGCAAACTCCAGGCGGGCTCCCATGTGCCTTTTACTAAGGAGTGGCTTCCGTCTGGCCACTCTATCATATAGGCCTGATTGGTGGATTGCTGCAGAGATGGTTGTCCTTCTGGAAGGTTCTCCTCTCTCCACAGAGGACCTCTGGAGCTCTGACAGAGTGACCATCGGGTTCTTGGTCACCTCCCTGACTAAGGCCCTTCTCCCCCAATCGCTCAGTTTAGATGGCCGGCCAGCTCTAGGAAGAGTCGTGGTGGTTTCGAACTTCTTCTACTTACGGATGATGGAGGCCACTGTGCTCATTGGGACCTTCAAAGCAGCAGAAATTTTTCTGTAACCTTCCCCAGATATGTGCCTCGAGACAATCCTGTCTCAGAGGTCTACAGACAATTCCTTTGAATTCATGCTTGGTTTGTGCTCTGACATGAACTGTCAACTGTGGGACCTTGTATAGACAGGTGTGTGACTTTCCAGATCATGTCCAGTCACCTGAATTTACCACAAGGTGGACTCCAATTAAGCTGCAGAAACATCTCATGGATGATCAGGGGAAACAGGATGCACCTGAGCTCAATTTCGAGCTTCACGGCAAAGGCTGTGAATACTTATGTACATGTGCTGTCTCAATTTTTTTATTTTTAATAAATTTGCAAAAACCTCAAGTAAACTTTTTTCACGTTGTCATTATGGGGTGTTGTGTGTAGAATTCTGAGGAAAAAAATGAATTTAATCCATTTTGGAATAAGGCTGTAACATAACAAAGTGTGGAAAAAGTGATGTGCTGTGAATACTTTCCGGATGCACTGTACAATATTTATATGATTTGAGTTAAGCAGGATTACAAATGTTTTATTATATAGACTTTATATAATAATTTACTTATACTATATAAAAATGAAAATCAGAATATTTTTAATTTTACCAGTAATGATGCAGATCCCATGGTCTGCCACTAGATGTCATGTTCAAGTTTAAATGACTTTGCACAGCTTAGCCCCACGTGCTTTGTCTCCTGTAGGGGATTTTTATTCTCAAGCATGCTGTTTCCTGTGCAGCCCATAGTTAAATTCAAGATCATTGTGAGTGAATACCACTGGGCACAATCTGTTATCCACCTAGCACAGGGGATGCTGGGATGAGTGCACTTCTTCTTGGTAAGGTGCACTGGCCACTTAAAACCTTAACTGACATCACTGCAGACTAGCCTCTGGTGATTTGTGTAAGACGTCAAAAAGAGAAAGCATACCAAATTCTGCAGAGCTTAAGCATTTGTGTGTGTTTCCACTGTTTTGCAATGCAAACTATAAAACAAAAAAACAAGTACAATGGAGTCCATTCTAAATGTTTTTAGATGATTAAACAATCACAGGTATAGCCATTCTAACATGCAAAAGAAAGACAATATGGTCTTCTGAAATGATTTGAATATTAACTCTGTAGGAGCTACTTGAGCAGAACTAATGAGGGGGTTTCCAGACAGTCAGTCTCATGTGTGACACAATGCATGGCAAGATTTTAGAACAAAGCTCTGATTGAAGGTTTTCGGAGGACCCAAGTGACATCAACAATTTTGGCATGTGCAAACACTGCCAGGAATGCCACCTCATAAGCAGTTTCTAAAAAAGGGAGTTGTTATGGTTCTACTCAGAAATGTCAACTTTAAATACATAGAAGAATAGAATTTCTCAACAACATAATGAATTTCACAGTGACTAATGATGTCAGACAAGTCAAATTCTTAAATTGTTACTTATTTAGATAATATGGAATTCCAGAAAAAACAGATAGATAGGAAAGGTTTTGCATAGATATATGGATGGAAACATTTTATTCATCCCTGAGTAGGAGAAGAAGATGAGGAGGATGGAGGAAGCATTATACAATCTGATGTCTGTGGGCAAAATGGAGACGCTGTAGTGCCTCTTTGCACATTGTGATAGAATGAGCCAATGAGTAAAGGACCTTCAGGACAACACGTTATGGAGAGTATACATAGCATCAATCATAATATCCTCAGATTTTGCCGTACTTCTATTTTGTGCTGTTGCCTCAGGTGACTCTATGGTCAGTCCTGTTATACAGCTGGCTTTCTTGACTTTGACATCTGCACAGCCAAAATAACCCAACTCCCCAATTTTGCATTAGGTACAGCAGTTAGGAGATGTGGTACTGTCCTTACCTGAGAGTATTTTGTTTTCACAGTTCTTGATTTTCAGTAAGTTTCTGTCCTGTGGTTGACAGAGTATATGAAAATCTGTCACTGCCACTCTGTCTGACTGTTGCAGTTGACAGTCTCAATGTATCGTGCTTCAGCTTTTCAAAAGCCATTGTGTCACGACTGCGCGTACAACTTACACTTTCATACTGTAAATTGCTTGATACGTGGATCCACATGAGGCATTTGAAATTGCCAGCACCCCATGAAATAATACAGAAAGAATAGTGAGATGATTACATCTCCTATGCTGACTTAGGAGCATCTAATATACTGTAGATTATCAAATATAATTGAAAAGAGAATGTGTGCTCTAGGTAGATTATTAACATTACATGTTACTGTATGAAGCACTGTCTAGAAATACAATCAATCAAGAAACCAATCCATCAGTCCCAATCTCCTATTAATTCTTTACATTTTCAACCATTTGTGAGCTCAGTCTCTCTACAGTCCTCCCTGGGAAAAGCAAGTTTAGAAAATGACTGGGAGGAATCATTGACAATATTGTTGATCAACTGACACTAATGTAAAGCCTGCCAGTCACCTCTAAGGACGTCGCAGTGCCCCCTTTCTGTAAGTGTGTTTTCAGTCTGTACATGAAATGCTGTTGCCTATCATATTGAAGTTATATATTAAAAGTTATTTCTTTTTGGTTTTTGTCTTAGTTCTGATAGCCATGTATTTAATTTAATTCTGCTAACTCTTCATTAACTAACACACCAATCCTCTCCTGTCTGTCAGTTGATTCCTAAGATTTGTTTATTCAGTGTATTGTTCAGTAGTCTCTCCTGATGCCAGGACATTTACCAGCTCTACCCTGAGCCCCAAGGTTTTACTGCGATGTACCTTATGTTTGAATGATCTAGTAGTATTTAAGATTTCAGTGTGCTTTGCCACCATTCAGATTGTTGGATACCGTGAGAATCTTTTTGGTGTTAGTTTTTTTAGTTATTCAAAATCTACCTAGGCAAATAGGATTTTGCATATTTTTCTTCAACTTGATTTTTGGGTTGTGTTTTGGGATTCAGTAACTTTGATGTGTCATTTTTTGACATTTGCTGCTTTTCTGTTCCACGTTCTGTTTTATTCAACTGTTATTCAACCATCAATCCATTCTCTATTTTCTAAACACATTTCCTCTGCACATTTGGGGGTTCAGCAACCTTCCCTGGAAGCATTAGGCACAAGTCAATAACGATTCCATGATGAATCAGCACTCCTTTAAAGATCTCATTCAGAAAACATAGCCACACTCACTTGTGTAAGTCAAGTACATGTAACAAAAATGTTGTGTTAAATATTGTCAGCAGTGCAAGAATGATTACTTTGACCACAATAGACATTGCTGAACTTTCACAGAAATGTATGATCTTTGAAGATTTGTGGTAGTGTATTCGACCATCTCTACACCTTCACTTGTGGAATATAACAAGAAAGTTATCCCAAATCATTCTGGACACGCATGAATAGTGCAGAGTTGTTTGCCATTAAGGATAACCATGTTTCTTGAGGAGAAATAGGCTTTATGGCCTATTTTTTGACCATGTGATGCTTGTTAGCAGTTTATGTGTGGAAAGTGCATAAAACAGCATGAAAAACAAGAGAGTCATTCATTGGTCAGAAATTACCTAAAGGATGTTTAAATCTTTTTTAAGCATAATATCTTTAAGCTAAGTATGTTATACACTTATTTAGCCACAAGATGGTGCTGTTTCATAGACTGCTTTAATAGGAAAACAGGATAACAGGCCTTCTCGAATTGATGCTGTCGGGGTTCATTCATTAAATAAAACCCCTTAATAATACTAAAAAACAGTGCATTGTGGTAATAAGTAAAAGCAAGTAGCAATTGCATGTGAAAGACACCCTTTCTTCATACCTGTTTGCACTTGTCTGCCTGTTCATCCAACCTTCAATTATGTTTCCAGCTTTATGGCCAAAAGGGCATATATCACACCTGTGCAAAATATTTTGTACTTTTATATTTTACCTTCATTGGAACTAAAAGATATTTATAACAGAACAAATGAGCTTTCTTATTATTAGCAAAGAATTTTTTTAGGTCTGATGAGTTGGCTCTGTTATTTAGCTAGCAGTAACGTGATTACAGAGCTGATTAATAGATGCATTAATGATCTGTTACATGTTGGTTTATTATTTCACCTTCCTCCTAATGAGAGCTGGGAAGTAAATATCATAATAAATAGATCTTTTTCATGCAATATTGATCTTTATGAGGCTGCCATGTGAATCATGTACAATCAGGGCTGGTTTTTCTCACAACAGGTTCTATAATCGGTTTCCTTAATGAAATCAGTGGGGGATCTAACAGCAATTTACTCTGAATAAAAGGAGTTTTTTGTAACACAGAAAGAAATGCTGCAACTTCTATAATTTCTACTGGTTTATACCTTTCTAAATTGTATTATTAGCAAATTATGACATTGAAAATTAAATAAAACTGTTCTATGCAGTTCTGTTATTTTTAATTTCTGCCCCCAAGCAACACTAGTCAAAACCATTGTCGACCCAGACCACAGCAAGAGTCTGACAAATAAAACAAAAATAAAAGCTGTGGTTTTGTTAAAATTGGAAAACAGTTCTTGTTTCAACACAAAGACATTAGGTTGGGCTCCTACCTTGATGCTGGTATAACACCCCTAAAACAGCATAAAGTGGGGTCCATAAATGGACAAATAGGCTCAAATATGTAATAATTTATAAGCAGAACTAAATTCAAAGGAAGAGAAAGAGTTTCCTGTCGGTACTCAAACAGATCTGTCCATTCTCTCCTCATATACAACTTGGATCATGAAGCTCTTCTCCACAACACTCTCATGAAGGGAGAGGGAAAAAGAAACAGCTATGTGAGCAAGCAAGATTCTGACAGCAGATCTCAGATCTCAGATTTGCGTCTGATATTTCGACGCGCAGATCTTGTTGATGTAATCTGAGATAGTTGAGACGCGTGCCCTCTGTTTTAACATAAGCATCTATGACGTACTGTTGGAATAGTTTGCTGCTGGAGTGCAAAATACTAAATGTATTCCTCATTGCTAATCTGTACACGTAAAATTGGCACTGAGTAAGCCTTATTCGCTCGGCGGTTCTTTTATCGGTGGAAATCTGTTTACAGGAGTTGCCTATGGGATAGATGGAAATGTCCCTTTCGGCAGGCGTTTTGCCATCTTCTCTGACGAAAATCGCTGCAACATCGGTGTGACATGTCGGGGCATTGTATTGTCGTAAATCCTGCCTAGGGGTTTCCTTGAAAACCATTCGTACAGATGCTGTTGGATTGGGCTGAGCGATTTCATGCATGTGTTTGTATGATTTAGCGAAGGGGTTGAAGTTTCTGAGCATGGAATCCAGCTGCAGAAGTACATTTTCGCTGCATGCAGAATTTGTTTTATTTTGTAAGCGTACTTCAGTAGCTTGCGCTGTGTCAAAAACATACAACTGTCCATATCCTGGAGAGGTAGAAGTGTTAGCGTATAGTGGAGAGATTTGGTGATAAATTTGCCAGTGTATTTTAAAACAGTATGGTCCGTGGCCAGGAGGTTGAGTTATTTGTGCACCCATGGAAGCAAATGCTAGAGAAGGGTTGTATTCTCGAATGTGTTCACAATAATTTTTAGCTTCTGATGTTTGCTGTGTAAGAAGCTGTTGTAACGACAAAGGTGGCTCCCGCAAAGGTGGTAAAGCTACTTTACCGTTGTGGCAGCACCTCGAGTATTTATTGGATGTATTACACTCAGCAGGCCAGTACAGTGCATGACATGGAAGATGGCGAATAGGAATCGAGAAATGCTGTGTCGGCTGTGTGTGGGCGGGACCGGTTTTGAAGTGGAAGCAGGATGAACCAGAAGAGAAATATATATGAGATATATATATATATATTTAGCATATCTACATTTTATATATGCTGTGATGATTCTGATCCAATTAACATTTACACTGATAGATAAAATTCACCCCCGTATAACTTTTGGCAATACATTTTTTCTACTGTTTTCTCCCTGTGCTGACATGTCCAATTTGTACAGAAAATTTAAATAATGGGACTGTGCAATTTGGAAGTTGAAAAATCACATACACTACCTCAACTACTGCTTCCACCATAATGATCACAATCTCCCACTTGCACCAGTGCACACCCACAACCATGAACTGGTATAAGTGAGAAAAATTAGGGATGAGTTACATACACGTCCTGATAGGTATGTATCCAATGATGGTCTGTAATTACTAGCCGAGTCAGTAATTGTTAATATAAAGTCCATACATGAAAGGGTACAGGATTTTGAATAAGACAACCTATCTTTGCTGCATTTGGCTCAGATGTTAACTGTGTGAATTGATCCTTACCAAACTCACAGATGGGTCTTCATCAGAATCTTTCAAGAAAATGGTTGTTTTACCTGGAACGTATAGTACTAGTGGTAATAGTATTGTCACGTTTACAAACTACAATGAAACTCTTACTTGCAAGTGTGACCAATATGCAACTCATCACCAATCTTTGGCACCAAGATGAGCAAGAGTAGTCTATGCAAATCTGAAAATTTAAACGACATGTACACAATTTAAATTGGCTCAAGCATCAATTAAACATTTAGCTTATTTTGCAGAGTGTATTTAAGCTTAAAATAAAAAGATCAAAAAATTGATTATAGTTTAAAAAATGAATAAATAAGTAGTAGAATAAAAAACTTTCATATATAAGCTAGAGTTATATGACCGTTTTGAACACGTAGCGATGACAGGGAAAAGACAGAAGGATCATTCTACTGCACTTTTAGGTACCAAAACTGAAAGAAACACAGGCAAGAGTGCTAGAAGAGAGTAACGTGTAACATTCCTATTTGCCTCATCCTCTGTAAATGACCAAGAAGAAAAATGTCAGCCCAATGACCATGCAGTGGCTCAGCAAGCATGTGAATGTCTTCTTAATGCTACATTATAATTATGAGCTTCTAAAAAAGACTTTGAAAGAAAATAGAGTAACTCTTAAACTGTTCCTGGTAGGCATATTTGTACCTCACCCCAGCAATTGTCCCATTCTAATTTAGTTCTGCCTGATTTGAAACAGGGTTTCAAGTCTGTGTCACCTTGTCACCCTCCCACTGTGCCTTCACCCTACCTATATGTAGAAACATCTCTGTGTATTTTTCTTCATGTTTTCTTCCAACATGTTAAAGGTGGCATCTTAGATTAATTGGTAACCATAAATTGGAGTTGCGTGTGTTAGTGTGAATTGAGATAAATTAGCAGCCCACTTTCTCCCTTGAGCCTGAAGTTGTCAGGATAGGTACACTGTAGGTCCTCTGCAAACTTAAAGTTGTATTAAGTAGGTCTGAAAATAGATGGGAGACATGGTCATATTTTGAGATACAGTAAATACATTGTTCATCTCAGTGCATTTTAATATATTACATGTACTGTGTATGCTTAACTAGTCTTGCTTTAACCTTCCTGTGATGGAATCCCTCTTCAAAAGTTGATTCAATTAATTCACATTTCTGTTCAAGGTATCATAAGGAGGTGTCATTTTCTGCCCAGGAACAAACAAGAATCTAATAAGCAAAAGACCAGAAAATGATCTTATGGTGAAAACTGACAGGAGATGCATTCTAAAAGCCAGTGTCACTAGGCAGGTGAAACCTGATCAAGCTCTTGGTGGGCTAGATACAAGTGGCGTGTCATCAGCCATTGTCTCTCTTCTGCTCTGGGGGTGTCATAGACCTCAAAGTGGAGCACACTAAGTGAAGGGTACCTGGTGTTGGAGGCTATGAGTTGCAGAGTACCTGCCAGAAAGAGAGACAGTGTTTGGCATGAGTCGTTTGTATGTAACCTTCTGTCCTTATGGGTGTAAACCACACTCTGGAGGCAGTCAGATGACATTTATAACTGTATTGGATTTTAAAGAAACAGAAGTGCTCACAGGGCTGTAGTAATCTGACAGCCACAGTTTCGTATTTAAGGCACTGACGTAATTCCCTATTCATACCGGAGCCCTGTTGCTGACTTTAATCTGAATTGGTTTATTTTTAGAGAGAGCCACTTGTCTGCTGCATAAATAATCAGAGTTTAGATCTGCCAGCTGCTCGCACTGGCACACTTGCTTCAATGGGATTGTGAACTCTGTGTGCAAAGACACTTCTTATATTGACGCTGCTTTTTCGCTGTTTTTATGTGGTTTAAATCTGAGTGCTGAAAATATTTTGTCTTTACTTAAACAAAATAAAAATAAATTAAAGAAAAAAGGAGACCACCAAGATGATGCAGAGCAAAATGAATGCTAGAAATCTAGTCCTTCCAAAGCACACTACACATTACTATTTCACATTTTGCCGATTTTACCATCGAGACCTGCCATCGGCTGAATGCAAGCTCTTTTGGGGAAGCTAGCATATCCAATTAAGAATGCCTTTTTACTTGCCTTGCCTTTGTCAGCACCACAGACAGCGGCAGAATGGGAAAGCGAACCATGTGGAGAAACAGCTGTGAAGAGCCGTCTGCTGCCGTAAGTTTATTAGACAACTTTGCAGATTTTTTATTTGAAGTTACAGATGTGACTCTGTTTATCAAATATTTCAAGTCTTTTCCATATGGCCCCCACTCAGCAGTTTGTGAAGTCACCCATAATGCTAGAACCTATGACAGCTTTCTGCCATTCTGCCTTCAAGAACAAGTGAGGGACGGCTATGTGAACCTGGATTTTTAACTCGCTTCAAGCAGCAGACTTTACTGTCGTCTTATTTCATTCATGTTTAATGAAGTACAATTTAGTATGTGGAGTAATACATCAATAAAATCACATTTCAGGCAAGTACCAGTTAAATGGGCAGAAAAGGGACAGGAACAATTTCAGATAATGATGTCTCCAGAGAAAACCAGAACAGACAAAAATAATAGATTAAAAAAAATTATCAAAATCATTTCAATTAGTAACAAAAGTACACTTGTCACTATGTGCTGGCATACGATGCCACCCATCATTTCTCTTTATAGTGCAACTTGAATTTATTGAAAGAAATGATCATAATAATTTTATAAATGATGGCACTACTATCAGTAAAGTGTATGACACCTTTTGTGTTAGTAGTTGAATACAGCAAACGTTATGGATCTGTATTGTGCAATGTTCACATTTATATTTAATTTTTACATTTATTTTAAATAAACTGCTTTTTGCTTTGTTTTCATTTGCAGTTATCCTCTCTGTCTTGAGGTGACCCTGTCAAGTTCAATTTCAGTCTAGAGAACAGAGAAGTCACAGTGAAAGCATCCGCAAAAAGCTACTTGTTAAATTAATCCATGAAGAGAGAGGAGAACACCTTCAGCAGCTCATGTGACCAAAAAGGTTATGCGAGGTTATAGTTCATATATGTCATAGGCCAGAGTAAACAGACTGTACACACATACATATGCTGATCTGTTATAGAGAGCTTGTAATGCTCTATCAAGATATCTGATGGTTGAGAGGGAAGCAAGCATCGTAGGTGCCTACTGCTGTAAGCATATTGCCTGATTTATTGATTAACACAACTAGGTGCACAGGTATGCTAGCACCAGTGTTCTATAAGGCATCCGTTTTTTTGCAGATGTAACTTAGGGCCTATGGGAGCTTCTTCAGCTCAGAGTCAGGGAGTAAGTGGGAAGTGAACTCCTTAGCAGTATGGCAAGGGTGCTGGAGTTGAAGGATTTTCATTCCTCGGTGTGTTCTGACAGCAGCAGCAATATACACATACTGTATGTGTATTCACGTTCTATATCCATTCTTTTGTGAACTGTGCGTCCTATCTATCTATCTATCTATCTATCTATCTATCTATCTATCTATCTATCTATCTATCTATCTATCTATCTATCTATCTATCTATCTATCTATCTATCTATCTATCTATCTATCTATCTATCTATCTATCTATCTATCTATCTATCTATCTATCTATCTATCCAGACAAAAAACAAAACCTGTAAAAGTATAACTGCATCAATGACACATACTTCAGAGCTGAAGGTGATATCAACATTTAAGAGATCTTATAGAGGCTGAAGAGCTCAGCTTTTCTGCTGCATTGAGCTAAACACAGAGGGAAAAGAAATTAGGGGTTTGGCTTGAAAACATGCCATGGGAAATGTAATCACAGAATGCTAAATGTAGAAATATTTAGGAGAATCCTTGAAGCAAGAGAAATTTAAAAATATAATCTAAAGATGGGGATAGCCAGGAAGTATTAAATGACATGCATAGCAATCTGATGGTCACATTCACACCACTAGTGGAAACCAGTAGAGTTTTTGATCACATTAGGCTTGTCCCTGAAGGGAATGGGGGGAATTTGCTCCTGGCAGTTCAGAGAAAGATGAAAATCTCATAAAGGCAAAAGATGTCAAATAAATATTGCAAAGCTCTACTGTTGACAAGGCAAGCTCATCCAGCATCTCAAAATAGGCGCGCTCATACTTCAGAAGTGATGGGGCACATATAACCAACCGCTGGACAGTATCAGTTATCTCTCTTCCATGTAGTGCCTTTCCCAAGGCTTTTTTTTTGCAAAATACCTTGTGCTTATGGCTCCCATGTCAGTGCACTCCTAATGCAGCTCGTATTTTTGCTTCACAGCAAGTCTAACCCATGCTTGCTTTCTGTGACAAAGACATCATGCCAATACCATTTTTTCCTTGCTGCTCTCATGTCCCTGATCCTTTCTACGTCAGATGTGTAATCTGTTTGCGCTGCTGCTTCTTCCCTCTGCAGGTAATTGTGCCGACACTGTGCTAGTGCGGCTTTTACCAAATTACTGCACTAGAGTTCTGTTAAATTGCTCTCAATCTCTATTACATACTTCACCTAGAAAAGCATAGCAGGTCTGCCTATTTGCATAATTGGCTACATCCTTGGCTCAGGCCAGGTCTGTTTATTACCGTATGCAATTCAAGTAAGATAAAGCCTTCACCCCTTTGACCCTTCCATGAATGTTCCAAATTTAGCATGCAGACTTGACTCAACCAGTAATTGCTCTATATGGGTATGTAACTATTACCTGTATTGCTAATTGTCTGGCAATTTTGAAAATGTAAAACATGAGACAGGAAGAGACAGAAACAATTAAAGTAAATTGTAATGTACCAGCTGGAACATGGTGACCAGTCTGTAATTAGGTAAATAGGGGGTCTCGTTTTTATGATTTTTCTGTGTCTTACAGTTATAGTTCATCATCCTCACATTTTAAGTACTGTGTGGTTTCCATACACTCTGAACCAGCCCTTCTAATATGCTGTACAGTATAAGCAGTAACCTGAGGCAGCACAGTGGCTGCCCCACAGCTCAAGAAACCTAGATTTGAATCCCGGCCTGTTCAGTCTCTATCTGGATTATGCATTTTTCTCAATATTTGTTTGTGTAAGTTTTTATCAAGGTACAGTAGTCTGATTTTTCCTTCTACATCCCAGTGATATACATTCTGATTAATTGGGCAACTTTATATTTTGGCTGAATATGAATAGGCTCTGCACCCAAGGTTGGCCCCCTGTCTTTTGCCCAGTTCAGTAGCAATAGACTCCAGACCAATATAACCTCAATTTGGATTTAGTGAGTTAGATAACGGATGGATTGACATTAACCTGACATTGAGATCTTGTTTTTGAGTGTCCAGACTCCAGCTGCTTCTTACATTGTTGTTTCTTTTTGTAAATGTTGTGAGACTACTTTTAAAAAAAAAAATACAAAATATGGGTATTTCTTAGAGCACACCTCTCAGTCTTACCACTGGCCTTCCTATCTTCCCTTCCTCTCTCCACATCAGGTCAAAAAAGCTCCTTATCAGTAATATTCACATATACAGAATGTAAAAATATAGATGCAATTGATTTATTAAACTAAGAAAAAGAATACTTTATATAGCTCACATCTATGTTGAACAGCAATGGAAGTCACATGGCATGTTATAGAGTCACAAAGAGGCGAAGCCTATTCAGACAGTAGTGCACAATCTGACCTTGCATGAGGTACAGTATTAAGCTGACTACAGGGCATACTCACTCTTGCCTAATTTAAAGATTCCAGTATGTTTTGAGTGGGCCTATGAACTATGGGAGAACACTGGAATCTGCATTGAAAATCCATATGTTAACTCCACACCAAAGCTCCAGCGACAGCAATCAAGCCAAGTTTTGGAGTAACAAAGTGGTTTGCTGCACTACGGCATATCATATCTATGTTGAGTGTGAACACTGGTAGAGCATACATTCATGTTTGAATTTTACAGTCCAAAGTCTTAGCCCCTATGGCAGGGGTTCCCAACCTGGGGTGCCGGGGTGTGAAATGGGCATTTCAGTAGGTGTGACAAAGAGAGAAGCTGCATTGCAAGTCACCAAATCTGAGTGAGGTGCATTGTCCAGCTTTATCGTGATGCAATAGGTGTCTTGCAGTGTGCCGTCATTTGTAGTTAATTTATTAGATAGTGCTCTTGTTCTGTGATATAATAAGAATTAAACATTCCACAAGCAATTGTCACCTGTAAATGAGCCACAGAAATGCTCATTCTCTCAGGTTCCTTGCTGCAGGGGTGGGTGTGTATACAGGCGAAAATCTTTTTTTAGGAGAATGGAATTTGGACCTTGCAATGATCCACAAAGAAGGAGAGATCTAGTATTGATTTGTGTGTAAGCCCTGATCTTGAAACATTGGCTGGTTTTGAGGTTTGATTGATATTTTTGCTTTTGAAAAGGTGTTATCGGAGGACAAAGCTTATTGACTGTGTTTCCTTACTTAGCAATGTGCTGGCTTCACGGGGGTCTCCAATACCCCTCAATCGTGGTCATTTCCTTGCAGTGCTTGATGCTTTGTAGAATACCACAACCCACAGATTGTAAATCAAGTGTCTAAGCTTCACAGGGGATATATTTACAAGATTATTTACATTTATAAAGGTAGATTGATCCATTTTTATTTAATTTTTATGTGCTTAATTAAAAGTTTATTTTTTAACACTGTATGTTGTTCAATTTGTGGTTCAATAATTATAAATTTGACCTTATTCATCTTCAAATGTGATGTTACTTTTGTAGGGGCTGCAAACATAAATCAAACATTGGAGAGTAAGGTACTGTATATAAAAGGTTGGGAACCACTGCAGAGTCTAAGGGGCTGTGCCATATACGCCATGAGCACAACAGTAAAACACAGCTCACAAGTGTCTTCATTTTCAGCAAAATCATCTTACGTTTTAACACACTTGGCTAAGTATTCTGCTATTTTTTGTTTACCAACAGAGTACTGAGGCACATAGGTACTTTGCTAAGTTGGCACAATTGTGACCTAGCAGTGGTTTGTTTGCTGCTTCATCCAACAATCATCCTGCTGTTGACTTGAATCTGACTTGTTCAACACTCCTTATAGTGGTGAATTAGAGTTAGTGACACTTGCTGTGCCATTCTGATCATGTCAGTCTATTTGCACATTTGTCACTGTGGAAAACAGACGCCTTGAGAGCCTTTTTGCACCTTCTGTAACTTTAGCTATTAAGAATTGAATCTGTGTATGTTATACTTGTTTGATGCATGTGTTACGCTGGAAAAAAAATAATCAATATAAAAAGTGCTTTTCAGGTAATTTTAGAAGGTCTGATAATATGAAGTAAAGCAGGTGCAGTAGTAGAAAGGCTGCTTTTTGCACCTGTCCATGCTCATAGTAAAGCATGTACAGTACAGTATAAACACTGTGTGATTTATGTTAAAAGTAAGTCACACAAGAGGGAATTAAAATGTACGAATAGAAAGACAAAAGTTAAACAAAATCTTATTTACCCTGCTGAGTCTAACTACCAAAGCTCTTGAATCCTTCTGTACTACGTTGGCTTACTACTCAAGTTTTGGCTATTGGGGAAATCAGGCTAAAGAACCATCTAGTTGCCCCCTGGTTTCCCTCAACAGCCCAGTGTCTCATACTGGTGAGCTGGCTGCTGCAGTCCATTTATGAGCTGGCTTAGTAGAGTTCACCTTACCTTAGCAACTGCTGCCATTCTGGTATTCTGCATTACTGTCTCCCTACCAGTGTGGAAGTGTTTCTCATGTGGAGATTTAGGTGAGGTTTTCCAATTTTTTTTTTTTTTTTTTTTTTTTTTTTTTACCCCCTTCTTGAACAGTTATGCATTGTGCGTGATATAATGTGGCAATGTGTGCAGAACAGTGTAACATTACAGTAACCATGTTTTGTTATTAAAAAATGTTTTATACTGTACTGTACCATTGGGTTATGTGATCTATTTTAGCAATATTTATGTCCAAATGTTATTTGCTTTTCACTTTGTCATTGTCTATACTAGCTAGCTGATTACGCTTTAATTCCTTTTGTTTTTCATTTGCTATGTTCCTTTATTTCTTTATTTCATTCAGCATTATAGTATTATTTTTGTACTTGACAAGACCAAATTATATTATACTGTATATCTCACTTCACAGGTGCAGAACAGCCTATCCTACAGCTTCCTTTCTCAGGTTATCCTTAAGGTTACTAGAGCTTTATACCTCTTTTGAAGGATCTGCTTGTCATAACAATAATCCAAGTGATTCCACATGTGTTTTGTGTGCACCTCCTGAAAGTTCAGCTTTTTGGAATAGTGGCACAGTCTTTATTCTTTACAATTCAAGTATCAAAATTCAGTAACAATATATCAATTCAGATACAATATGTGCATTACTGTTCTGGATTTGACCCTTTATTAATGCTACATAAGTACATTTGGTAAGGAGACTAGAATTGGGACTTGAGATGTTTGGATTTTGGCTCCTAGAAATAGTAATGGGTGTTGCAATATTATGTAGTGGAGAGACTAAAAAGCAAAACTACAGCAGATCTTCTGGTTTCCTTTTAACTTGAGTCCTCTTTGAGGTGCAAGCTTGGTCAAAGTAGTGACAAGAAGCTGACGTTTTAGTAATACTATTGATAACCCACCACTTTTTCAGCCAGGATGTTAAAAACGTAGTGTGAAAATGGCAACTTATCTTTGAGGAAACTGAACATGACTTGGAGTCAACATTGGTCATGATATGGACTAACATGAGTAAATCAGCAGGTTTTTTGCAAACAACCAGACTTGTGTGAACCTTTATTGGGTGGTTTCATTTGCAATCCATACCACCAAACTAATTCTGTAGCATGTGACTACAGATGGAACAAAGTTCTTTAAAAGGTCACATGAAACTATTGTGCATCTTTCAGGTCCCCTTGACCTCATCCTTCTCTTCATATATCTTTATGAAGTGAGTCTACACACATTTATAAAACATTGCATGAAGCACAGTCATATCAGGATTTGTACCTGAACCTTAAATCCGTCTAATGATGGATTACAACTTGTACTTTAGATGAACAGTCAGATCCCCAGGGCAATAATTATCAGTATACTGAAAGAAAAAAATTGGACAGTGGGATAAATTAGCACACTTGGAGCTTTTCTGCTCTTTTATTTCATTTTTAATTTTTTAACTTTCACCGTGAGATGACCAATAAGCTGTGTTATTCATCAAATGAATCATTTTGAGTTGGTACTTTTTGTAAATGAAAAACATGGCAGCAGAGTAATGTATTTAAAGCAAATAAAGCTGAAAATTGTTAATGGTATTTAGTGATGACCTGTGTCAAATGTCATGTTTTATGTATATAATTGAATTTATTTGAGTGAATGCTCATGTTGTTAAAGAGAATATATCAATTAAATATGTTTGATGTTATTAAAACTGCTCAACCTTTCGCTTTGAAAACAATCTCTACACTTTGTTATTATTGATTAGTCTAAATAAATCAAATCTTCATAGTGCCAAATGGAAACATGATTGTCGAAATGTCATGTCTTATCCTATTCTTTGAATTAAAAAGGCGAATGCCACTATAGGTATAAACTGTATTATGTAGATGAAAGGACTAGTGGTCAAAGATGGCAACTGATCAGAACAAGCAACATAGTTGAGGTGAGGCCAGATAAAATGTAAAAAATTAATTCAAAGTAAAACCTGTTTACCATTTAACTGATTCCATCAATATTGCACTTGGTAGGTTGTTTCTTCATAGATACTGAGTATTTACTTATGAAAAGCAATTAGACAGTGAATTGCTACATCATCTCTGTTCTGAAGGATTATCCTGCTGGGAAAATTTTCTATGGGTTTAATAATTGGGGTTATTCATAAAAACAGTGAAAAGGGAGAAGGCAAGTTTGGACGTTTCAGCTGCGACAGTGAAGCTATGACATCTGAGTGTATAGGGCATTCTGTGTCCTAGGTGAAGGAGAGTGCTATAGGGGACTGTTGTGAAGCCCAGTATTTCACTGAAGCCAGTACACAGCAGGGAAACAATAGCCAAGGGTAGTCAGATCACAAGCACTCCCAGGAGCTTGACCATCTTGTTGTAGAACAGGGGGTTTGGTTGGGTTTTGTTGATCTTTAACCAGTACTTGTCACATTGCTATACATTTATCTTTGCCAGGCTGTTAATCCCCAGTGAGAGAAACAACTGCCTTTGAACACAGAGAACGTTTTTTCCTCAGAAAATCTAAAATACTAATTATAAATCTTAAATTTATTAACCTTAAATAAGTACTGAAGTAAAGAAAAAGTAAATAGTGAAAAAATAACAAAAAAAAAAAAACTAATGGAGACAGAACAAGCAGGGCAACAGGTTAACAAAAAAAACAACAGGTACAGTAAATAACATTAGAACAATCTAGATGAGAACAGGGCTGTTCAGCCCAACAAAGCTCGCCAGTCCTATCCACGTATTTTCTTCCAAAAAAACTCAAGTCGAGTTTTGAATGTTCCTAAAGTCTTACTGTCTACCACACTACTTGGTAGCTTTATTCCACGTGTATATCATTCTTTGTGTAAGGAATAACTTTCTTAATGTTTGTGTGAAATTTACCCTTAACAGTTTTCCAACTGTTGGATGGATAAAGAAAATAAAGAATATATAAATAAAGAAAATATAGAAACAGAGGTACTTTAAAGAACTGGCTAAAACTCTGAATACTAAAACAACAAACAAAATCATTATCAGGATTTCTAAAACCAAAGCAGTAATTCAACACTGAAAAGCACTTTATGCACTGCAAGATAAGGATGAAGATGAGGACCGAATGCTAGGTGGCCAAGCACCAACAATGCTTCAGGAAGGTCCTGTGACAATGAACAAATCTTTAATTGTCCTCCAGCATATCAACAGCACACTTCAGTAATTTACAGGTTATTGAAGTTACAGTCCATATTGGGAAAGGGGAAAGAGTTTATATTCAAAGAGCCTGTGTGGAGCACCAAAGAGCCCATGGCGCTGGGAAGAGTGGGCTTTTGAGTCGGGGTAAGAAAACTAGCTGTCTCCAGAATAGCCAGGGAAGCACCTCTCAAACTAAACGGGCAATGGAAGATGTTGGATTTGTTTTGTTTTACAACTGTGCCTACCCTCATCTGGGACATGCCTTTGTGGTGTGTGCTTTTGAGGAAAAGATACAACTCAACAAATATTGCTCTATCTTTATCCATTTAATTTGGTTACAATCATTCATATTACACATTAATTGGTTCAATTCAAGGTCTCTTATTCTCTTGGTCTAATAGGGACATACATTTTGCCCTCACAAAAATATCCATCCATTTATATCTGAATCCACTTAATTGAATTCAAGGTTATGAGAGTATGATGCCTGTCTCAACAGCATGGAGTACACAGCTGGAAACGACCTTGGATGGGGCACCAGTCCATCACAGAGCACTACTTCTTCTTCTTTCGACTGCTCCCGTTAGGGGTTGCCACAGCAGATCATCTTCTTCCATATCTTTCTGTCCTCTGCATCTTGCTCTGTTACACCCATCACCTGCATGTCCTCTCTTACCACATCCATTTCCCTGGCAGCTCTATCCTTAGCATCCTTCTCCCAATATACCCAGCATCTCTCCTCTGCACATGTCTAAACCAACGCAATCTCACCTCTCTGACTTTGTCTCCCAACCGTCCAACTTGAGCTGACCCTCTAATGTACTCATTTCTAATCTTATCCATCCTCGTCACACCCAATTTAAATCTTAGCATCTTTAACTCTGCCACCTCCAGCTTTCTGGTCAGTGCACCGTCTCCAACCCATATAACAAAGCTGGTCTCACAGAGCACACATGTGACAAATATGTATGGCCAGGAAGAAAACATTATTTGGGACACCTTTACTGTGTGTTAAAGAAAAAATGCCTTCATTGAAATTCTAAAATTAAAATATAAATTAAAATACTCAGTAGAGCGTAGGTCAGGAAGCCATTATGAGCTAACTAGTATAGTAAACATGTATTGTATGCCATACAGCTTGACCTTTCAGGGTACTGCAGTCAGCCATAGCTTGTTTCACCATGCACTCATTAGAGACAAAATTGTAATTAAAAAAGTCTAACATTTTGTGTGTGTGTGTGACAAATGCAATTGCAATGAAAGAAAAATTTGATGAGGGGATGCAGAGCCATCGGTAGGTGATACAGAGTTCTAGGAAATAGACGTTGCCACGTGCTCACGGATGGCTATTGCTGTTTATATATTATACCTGACATTTACAGCTGTGGTTAATAAAGTATCCCTGCATACAGTGAATATTAAATAAAAACAGGCAGGTTGCTGCCACATTTTGCTCAGTTATTCTACCACCTGGGAAATGTTGTTCAAGTCATTTGGTGGCTATAATTGCGAGAAGGGGTTTTATTGGATCAGTGTGGCCTGATCGCCTAAAATTCATCATGATACATCTGTCGTATCTGGCCTTGGTTATATCGCTAGAAGGGAAAAATAATCCAAGAGAGTAGCCTTGACAGAGTGCAGCCTGGAGGAAACATGGTGACAATACTTTCTGTAAAGTATTTCCAGACAGGACTTTCTTTTCAAACTAATCCATATATCCTATTCATCCTTTTATTATTATTTCTTGTTTAAACTTTTATTGGCTTCAGATTATTAATATAATGCACATTGCTACCTTTTTTAGCTCAATTAGTATTACACGGCATCCTCACAATAGACAAAATAGGAAGACACAAAGAATCACAGAGGTTAATTGACAGCATGATTTAAGTAAATGTTAGAGTCAGAAAAGAAAAACAAGAAACTCTACGTGGGAGACTGGCAGAACCCAGACAACTAGTTTTCCATGCTGTCCTTGGAGCAATTTGTAGTCTGAACGGGTCCAAATAAATCCTCTGGTGTTGTGTGAAGAGTTTCAGTGGTCCGATGCTGGGTTTAGGGTATGTTGATACCATTTCTCCCACCTTCTGGTGCTCAGGAGCTCATCAGGAGAATTCCATTATGTATGCAGCAATAAAATTCAATCAAAATTCAATATGTCACAGTGGTCTGTATTCAATAAGGTTTACACTCATATACAGTGCATCCAGAAAGTATTCACAGCGCACCACTTTTTCCCACCTTTTGTTATGTTACAGCCTTATTCCAAAATGGATTAAATTCATTTTTTTCCTCAGAATTCTGCACCACAACACCCCATAATGACAACATGAAAAAAGTTTACTTGAGGTTTTTGCAAATTTATTAAAAATAAAAAAAACTGAGAAATCACATGTACATAAGTATTCACAGCCTTTGCCTCAATACTTTGTCGATGCACCTTTGACAGCAATTACAGCCTCAAGTCTTGTTGAATATGATTACCACAAGCTTGACACACCTATCCTTGGCCAGTTTCGCCCATTCCTCTTTGCAGCACCTCTCAAGCTCCATCAGGTTGGATGGGAAGCGTCAGTGCACAGACATTTCTAAGATCTCTCCAGAGATGTTCAATCGGATTCAAGTCTGGGCTCTGGCTGGGCCACTCAAGGACATTCACAGTTGTCTTGAAGCCACTCCTTTGATATCTTGGCTGTGTGCTTAGGGTCGTTGTCCTGCTGAAAGATGAACCGTCGCCCCCAGTCTGAGGTCAAGAGCGCTCTGGAGCAGGTTTTCATCCAGGATGTCTCTGTACATTGCTGCAGTCATCTCTCCCTTTATCCTAACTAGTCTCTCAGATTCCTGCCGCTAAAAACATCCCACAGCATGATGCTGCCACCACCCATGCTTCACTGTAGGGATGGTGCCAGGTTTCCTCCAAACGTGACGCCTGGCATTCACACCAAAGAGTTCAATCTTTGTCTCATCAGACCATAGAATTTTCCTTTCTCATGGTCTGAGAGTCCATCAGGTGCCTTTTGGCAAACTCCAGGCGGGCTGCCATGTGCCTTTTACTAAGGAGTAGCTTTCCGCTGGCCACTCTAACCATTACAGGCCTGATTGGTGGATTGCTTGCAGAGATGGGTGTCCTTCTGGAAGGTTCTCCTCTCTCCACAGAGGACCTCTGGAGCTCTGACAGAGTGACCATCGGGCTCTTGGTCACCTCCCTGACTTAAGGCCCTTCTCCCATAATCGCTCAGTTTAGATGGCCGGCCAAGCTCTAGGAAGAGTCCTGGTGGTTTCGAACTTCTTCCACTTACGGATGATGGAGACCACTGTGCTCATTGGGACCTTCAAAAGCAGCAGAAATTTTTCTGTAACCTTCCCCAGAATATGTGCCTCGAGACCATCCTGTCTCTGAGGTCTACAGACAATTCCTTTGACTTCATGCTTGGTTTGTCAACTGTCAACTGTGGGACCTTATATAGACAGGTGTGTGCCTTTACAAATCATGTCCAGTCAACTGAATTTACCACAGGTAGACTCCAATTAAGCTGCAGAAACATCTCAAGGATGATCAGGGGAAACAGGATGCACCTGAGCTCAATTTCGAGGCTTCACGGCAAAGGCTGTGAATACTTATGTACATGTGCTTTCTCAATTTATTTATTTTTAATAAATTTGCAAAAACCTCAAGTATACTTTTTTCACGCTGTCCATTATGGGGTGTTGTGTGTAGAATTCTGAGGAGAAAAATGAATTAAATCCATTTTTGGAATAAGGCTGTAATATAACAAAATGTGGAAAAAGTGATGCGCTGTGAATACTTTCCGATGCACTGTATTTAGACTGATTATGAAAAATTATTCTTTCATATACAATATATATTTTATTTGTACTGGTTTGCATTGTGAAGTAGCATTAGTTACGGCACTACGGCCAAGTGGCGCGATTCTTGAGGGTGATCCAGCTTGCATGATACTCATTGTTGAGGACCCGAGGGGCTGGACCAGGCCAAGGGGACACCCACATAGCACCTGGCTGCGACAAATAGATGGTCATTTCCAGAGGTGGGATTGGACCGTATGTCAGCCTGGGAGGGTGTTGTTTCATCATGTGGTGGGTGTAGTAACGCTCTGTACCAGTGCATGGTCCTCAACCTGACATGACCCTGTTACATTTCCTCCTTTTCCTTTTTATACTGTACAGTCTTCCTTTTTGCTTTCATTATAATGCTGTATAAGAATAATAGTTGTTGGGCTCTGCCAGGAGTTGTTTTTTTGTTTCCAGTGATTTCTTACAAAATAGGGCTAAGATGCTTATTGAACACTGAATAGTTTGTTGTGCCAAACCAATATTGACTTACAGTTCTAAAAAACCATGACCTCATCCTGAGACAGCCCTAGTACTGCTGGACCATGGACATGTTAGAGAACCACAACTGCTGACCACTTCAACTGTGGGACTTTTGAATTGTGGCCCTCCATAACCTCCCACCTTCTTGACCACTGCATGTTCTGACATCAGCTGGAGATGATAACAGCGCGAGCACAGTTAACAGCGAAGGAACAAGAGACAGAGAAAGTGAAAGCGAGCATCCTGTAAGTTACAGCAGCGTTCTTCACCCTGCCAAATCATGACAGAGCCTGACTTGGATTTTATACTAAATAACTTTTAATGCAAGCTAAGTATGAAATTATCAATTTGTCTCATGATTGGTTTTGGTTTTTGTTGTTGTTATTTTGCCACCTTTCTCACCGTTCATTTCCCTGCACATGACCTGGATGATTTAGGAGCATATTGCTTCCTACTGTACAGAAACAGTAAGTTTTGCTCATTGCCGTAAAAGGACCTTTTTTGGGGGTCATGGGAGAAAATTGGGGTAAGCATAATGTAATGTTTGCTTATTTTGAGTTATGGCTGTGTAATGTTTCCATGCCATCTTTGCGAGACAAATGTCTCTTGATCTGGAGGAAAATGAAGGAATCTGGTCATGTTCTGAAGGGAAACTGACATGTTTTGGGGATAGGATTAGATTTAGGGAGAGAGTCATGGATATGTTATACATTTGCATACATTTCAGGAGTTGTTAAAAGCTTTAGGCACACCACTGGTATAAGCATTCAAACATCTTGTAAATTATCTTATCTTGATTGACAATGAATTCTTGGTTGGTTGAGAAAGCATCTTGACATGAAAAATCATTGTACTGCATAATAAAGAGTGATTGACTGGCTAGCTGATATGAAAACCACAGAGACAAAAAGCAGAAAATGACATGGAGGACCCTGCTAGTGTATATAAACCGCTGTAGTCAGCTGTATGCCATTGTAAAATAATAACATTTTAAATGCTGAAACCTGTGGAACCTCTTTCAGGCAGATCCTTCCAAAGACTAGGACCATCTTATTTTCCCCAAAGTTATCAGAAAACAATTTATAAATAGAAACGTTCTGTATATAAAATATTGCCTCACATGGGGGGTTTTAGAGCCTCAGGGCAGAATTAAAACAGCCTCCCAGGACTAAAGGAGTTTTACTGAATAAAAGGCACAATGAGAATGTCAAGTCCCATGTTTATCTCCATTCAGAACGGCAACATTTTTCTCACTTTAGATGTCACCTCTCCCAAGAATTGAAGTCCTTGCCAAACCAAAATGCAGTGCTGGCCAAATATACTTCTAAATCCCCTTTAGCTAGATAAATGTTCTCATGATGCTGCCACACAGGGTCTATGATGATGCATGCATCCAAACTCTTCTACCTGAGAGTAATGTGCTTTATTTAGCAGGCTTATCAAACTGTAATGTTTTTCTTCCAACCAAAACGAGTTTGTTTTCATGCACAGTTTGTAACAATATGGAATCTACTAGAAAAATAAATCAACACTGCTGAAATGCAACAACGCTTCAGAATTGCATTGCACCACAAATCAAAGTGTTTCTGTGCAGAGTTTTT
Organism: Erpetoichthys calabaricus; assembly: GCF_900747795.2. NCBI lineage: Eukaryota > Metazoa > Chordata > Cladistia > Polypteriformes > Polypteridae > Erpetoichthys > Erpetoichthys calabaricus. The sequence goes on from NC_041395.2 coordinate 119,966,246, forward strand.
TTTTTTGGTTTGTCATTTTTTTCTCTTTTTTTTTATTATTAATTCACACATAACCTTTCTTCAGCTATATATCTGTCACCACCTAATATATATTGTATTTTAAACATTATATTCTCTTGCCGTTTTACTTCACTGCTTGTGATATGGAGCGTTTTACAGTGAATGTTGCTAACATTTAAGACATATTACTCCTCGCTTTGGTTCGATATTATACTGTGGAATAAATATATTGTTTCTATTTGATTTTCATGCATTTATTTTACAGGATGATGAAAACTGTGTTTCATCAGGGGAAATGTGATTTTCTCTTGAGACTTCAGGTGGGTCAGGTTGACTACATAAAACTCAGTGTTACTCTGTGTTCATCAGTCTTGTTGGTGAAATGTAAAACACTTTTTATCCAAACAACTGCAGAGGATCTAAAGTGTTGGCCTAAACAGTGGGATATCAATAGATAAGAATTAACATGATTTAGTTATTTTATAAATCTTTCTGTTAATCCAGCAGTTGGGGGGGCGCGAATGTTGCCATATGTGGCGTAATTTCGCTATTCATAGGAAAATTTTAAACTTGTAGCGGTTGTATCGGCAGCAAAAATATAGGAATGAATTTTATTAGGGTTTCAAAAAAAACATTAGGGGGGGTGCGATTAAAACTGTTATGAAAACTCAGGTCGCAAATACTTAAAGGTTGAGAAATGCTGTCTTAATCCTTCAGTCCATCTTCTAACCTGTTATAACTGTTTCAGAGTCATGGTTAACCAAAGCTTATCTCAGCACAGCAGATGCAACGTAGATACATGAGAGGCTGCTCTTTGGGGTGTGTTATGATGCAGTCCTCCAGTCACCAGCCAGTGTACCTCTATACCCCAGACAGCACACTTGGGTCTGTGTAAGTGACTTTGTATACTTGGCCAAAATACACCAACAAGCAAAAACTGTTTTTTCTACAGTCCCTTTTCTACTGTCTATAGACCTCTAGTCCCTTTTCTACCGTTTGTGTTGCAGAACTTTAGAAAATTGATGTTATGTATGTATTTTTATAGTTAATGTATTTTTGTTTCTTTGTTTTGACTTCTTTACATTTGATATAGGGATGTCTTTGATTTCATTTTGACTAATTTAAAAAGGTTTCCCATTGGCTTCTGCACAGGTCTCATTGAGCAATATCTCTAATTGCCTTTTAATTTGAATGGCTCCGTCCACACTATGATGTTTTAAAAGAAAGTGATCTCTGTCAACTCTTGCATTTTCACATCTTTTATGAAAGTATCACCCTCCACACTGAACAACCAAAAACAGATATGATATAGATGTTCTCCTACATGGAGCAAGCTCACATTGGTGGAAAAATCCTGGAAGAGTTGTTAACAATGTTGGCTACGGGATTAATCACAGAAGTGCAGAGACTGGTAAGTTATGTGCTTTTTGCGCATGTGGGTCAGCATTCAAACTGTACGAAATGAAATTCAGATGCATACAGGAAAGGAATTCCTCTGTGTCCGCTGAGTTCAAATATATTTGTTTTTCTGTGAAGAATGACCAGTCAGGGAATGAAATCATTGTAATGAGCAAGATTCAATTTTGGAAGGCCTTTATAATAAGCACAAATAAATTAGAGCACAATTGTGCCAGCGTTTTTAAGAAATGTCTGCATTTTCACTCATCCATATCGGTATGTCTTGAATGCATTATCAGGCCTGGACGGTTGTGGAGAGCGTTTCTGTTTTCAGGGGTTAAAAACACCAGGGTAATGTGGACAAAAGATAAAAACAGAGACTAAAGTATTTGAAAACATAGTAGTGTGTAAGTAGCAATAGTGTATTTAAATTAAGGGTGAAAGAAATTACCGATATCTGCTTTCTGACTTTGCTTAGTTAAAATGTGAATGAAAATATCTCTTTAATTTCTGATGACTAAAAACATAATTAAATACATTTGTAAGGGACAGCTCAATAGAATGTTTTAAGTGTTAAAAATGGAATCACACATGCAGTTTGAATTTTGACTTAACGAAAATGTCATTACATACATGTGTCTAAAATGACCTTTAACTAGTCAAAGTGTAAATTTTTTAGAAATTGGAAATAGCATACTGAAATATAAGAATATGCAAGACAAAATAAGAGACTTCCATAGGGACATGTGGAGCTGAGAACGAACAAACAATTGTGTGGTTTGTGCTGTGGCTAGCAGACAAATGCTTTGATCTTAAATTTTATATGCACCTCAAGTGATGTGCGGGTCAAATAATATTCAAAGATCAGATGCTCATAAGATGGAATAATCAATGTATTGATAATTGCAGCTTGACTAAAGTCAGGGTAAATTACCTTTTATTTAAATATTTCAAATAACATGTTTTTAGAGCAAAAATGTGCAATTTGGATTTATTACATGTCCATTAGCAAAAGAAAATATTCTTCAAGTCTTTACCCACTGTCTGGCTGTACTTCATGAAATACATGGTGGAGTGAAATGGCCTCTCTTTCTCAAGTCCCAAACCCAAACAAGGAAGCCACAAGTAAAAAACAAGATATGTTTTTATTATAAGAGAAGGATAATACGACACTGAGAACACCAAGTACAACAGAACGGAAAATGGGCCTACTGAACATGTGGCTGTCCGTGCATATCTTAAGGAGCAGCTAGTTAACTTGCTCGCAAGTACTCTAAAACATTTGAACCCTGGCAAGACACAACCCAGCATAGGGCACACTTCAACTCATTCATACCAAGCAAATATTGACATGCCTTTAAACTAAACAAAATGAAAGTGAAACCAGATTAACCAGAGAAAAACACATGCACACATGGAGAGAGTGTGCTGACTCCATACAGTGGACAGGACTAAAAACTGTAAAGCGGTGAGGAAGCAATGCTAGCCACTACCCCAATGTGCTGCCTGTGAGTAATAAATAAATATTTAATTTTCATATGTATGTGTCAATTAGAAATTACTTAATTGTTTCTATTTTTTTGAACCGATACTCTAAACCATCACTGATTCAATGTAATGGTTACTAGTTATTATCTTAGCAGCAGAAAGCAGCAGTGGCAAAAGACGTTAAATCAGGGCTATGTGCTGTCAGGACAATGCTCAAAAGACAGCATTAGTATTTCATTGTGATAGATAGTTTGAAATAATCCAAAAAAAGGAGGAGAACTTCTGGGAAATAAAGCTAGAATTGACAGTTTTAGGTGATGGGATATTGAAAGATATAAGACAACAGAGATAGATCGTCTGCCTTTATCTGTGAAAGTGAAAGGATGTTAGACGAGCATTAATGAAAGTGTTGTGTCCTAAATATTATGTACAACAGAGGGTAAATATCAAGGCAGATGATTAATACTGTGCAAGTTTCTCATTTTACCGTCTCTTCGGCTTTTCTTTAGAGTATTGGGGATACAGGTAAAGGTAAATGTAGGAATGAAAGGACCGCTGAGATGATCCTGCTTTATTTCAATGTGATCTGCAATGCATCTGCCATAGTTTTGCTTGCTTAAATGGACACACTTTGGAGTTATTTATGATCAAAATTACATGCTTGTGTCCTGGTGCCTCATGCCGCAGACTTCCATCAACATAGCCCAATGCTTAATAGATTGTTGGGCTGTACTGAACTGCTGCAGTCCTTTAAGCTCCCATTATTATTATCCTTATGAAGCCATTTCACAAAGTTTACGGTGAATGCTTATGGCTGATTGAACACATGAGCCTAATACAGTAAAATGTGGATACAAATTGCATTTTCACAGAAGAAACTGGCACAAAGACCAACTGCACAAATTACCATTCTTTAAGAGTTTCTATTTTGAACATCCTCTCATTAGACTTCGTGGGTACAGAGATGTTTACATGTGAAATTATTATAATTAGACCACCGGCTGATGAGTGACACACTGAGATTTAAGAATCGGCACAACAGCCACCAGACCAGACTGCCTGTAGATTGAATAAAAAATTAGAGTTATACAGCATTTTTTAAAAATCAGTGTTTAAAAAGGTAAAACATATGTATGTTTATGTTCTATATACATAATTTTTGCAATACTTCAATGTGTGTAATCTAACATAAAGGCATTCACAATTATTACCAGTTGGTCTGGAAAACATGCTCCTACAGTAAGTTTTTTTTATTAAAGCAGAACTCATCAGAAATAAAAACATAAATGTAAAAGCATATACCAATAGCCAATGTTCAATGATTCTTCAATAGCTGTAAGAATAATCTAATAGATTGTTAGATCATTTCAGCTAATTTAATTAATCATTTTAGTAGAAAAGAATATTTAAAGATCAAATTTCCCTACTTTGTTAGTTATTAGTAGTAATATATTGTATATACAGTAATATATCCATCTCTTTATCCAACTTGCTTAATCCAAATTCAGTGTCACAGTGGACTGTGGCAGCGGCAACAAGCTAAAAGCAAGAACCTCTACCTTGGACTTGATCTAAACAAATTAAGCAATTATAATAAAGCTCTTTAGAGTAAATGTGTGAAAGTCATGTATCTCACCTTAAACAAAATGTTTGCCACTAGATCAAAACATTCATAGTGCAAATTCAATGTGTTTGCCAACAGTCCATAATATGGCAATGTGGCTCTCATATATATACATTATGTGAACAATTTAGCATAGTATGAGCAAAATAGAAAGTACAAAGTAATCACTTCCAGTATCCTCCCACTTCTTATTTCTCTTTTTAGTAGTTTGCATCTTTTCTTTTTTTTTGTGTCTTTGGGTGTATATCTAAAGTTACTGTGGTTGTCTTCCTATATGCAAAACAAATGCATGTCCAGAGTTAGTTCCTGCCTTTGCACCATCTCCTGTCGGGGCAAGCTTCAGTTCCCTAGACCATGCACTGAGTTAAGTGAGTTTGATAATAGTTAGATAATTATTTTCATTTAAATAATAAAAACAAGTATATAATATGAAGATTGAATGACTTCATATTGTTGAACTATAGAATGAATCTGACTTTGTGTTAAATGGCCTTTATAGGCAATAGGCAAAGCAGCATTTCAGCAATAACTTAGAATTACACATTCTTCCACACAAGAAGCAATGCGTAAATACATTTTGAAGTAATCGTAAAATGGTGTAATATGCTTGAGCATAGTTATTAAAAAAAATGAGTGACTAGAAGCATAAAACTTGGCAAAGAAGAGTTTGGGTGATTGTACTTATTATATAGATTTTCTCATAGATTATGTGTGAGTTGTTAGATATGCAGTGCTCCGAAAAAATATTTACCATTTCCTGATTAAATCAAATGTTTGACATTGAATGTATTCGTTTTTAAGCAATATCTAGTATTAAAAAAATGAACAAAAAACACATTTTCTTTACACTTATTTAGTGTATATAATGAACAAAGCTGTCTCACACCTTCTTGTTTTGTGTGAAAAAGTAATTGCCCCCTACACATAATTACTGGTTGTTTCATCTTTAGCTGTAAAGACTATAAACAAATGCTTCTTACAATTCGATATCAGTCAATCATATACATGTACATTACTCTAGTATGACTATTTTATTTTAGGCAGTGGCTCATGCAGCAATTTTAATTTGCAAAGAGAGGTTAAAGAATGAGATGCCAGCAAAACAGGGGGTAGCAGCAACGTTCAGAAAGAATACATTTTGCCTTCATTAGCACCACAACAGAAGAAGCTTATTACTATCGAATTGATGTGGACTTCAGGGATTCTCAAGTGCCATCCCTCCACCCAAATGATAACTATAACACCCATAGTATCAAAAAAATGGGAGTGTATTAAAAAAAAGCAAAAGGTGGCCTCTAGGACCTATCTAAACAAAGGAGGTCTCAGACTTTCCAGTTGGGTGGCTAGTTAACTTGCAACACTACTGTTTTCCATTGTTCATCTTCTTCCTGAATCACTCTTCCAATCACTTCATAACTTCATTCGTCCAACCAGATAAGCCCTCGTCTAGCCAAAACCTGCCAGCTTCTAACTCATAGGCAATAAGGCTGAAATGGCTTTTAAGCCTGGGCTCCAAGTAACCTATGATAGGTATGTCAGGATTACCTGGTGACCAGTCATGGTCCTGGTGCTCATTAGACTGTATAGGCACAGCTCCCACTACCATAGCCAGGTGTTTCTAACTGTTCTCCCATCATAGCAAAGCCCTAGAATGTTGTCTTCTATTGGCAAGGTGAACAAAGATGACATTAATATGCCTATTTTCTACTCAGTCCTTTAAACTGGTTAACTTTAATTCACTTAGCTTCACAGAGTACATATTCAGCTTGCTTGCAAATACCGTGAAATCTCTATGTGCAGGGCAGGTGCTGTGACTTCTCTATGTAATAAACTTAATAAGTTATAGCGTAATGAAAATTGCATAATTAGATCTGGACCACCCTATAGAACACATTTATAATGAGTAATTATATACATATATAGTTGAAAATCAACATTAGATTAACCTCAGACAGACAGGAAATTGTGCAGCGGCATTTTATAACTGGCAAATGTTGATGTACTCATCAAGCTCAAGATAGAAACTGCTTGTCCTTCACAATTAAGCCATGCTGGACTTCCATCATCTTTATCGGGGGTGTGAAAAATCAGTCCTGGAGGGCTGCAGCTTTAGTTCCAACCCATTTGCTTAATTAGAAACTAATCCTGTTTAATTTTATGACTAGTCAGTGTTTTCAATCTGCCATGTCAGGTCATTCTTATATCAAAGATTTTTTCCTTTCCTAGGATATCAATCCAGATGATTTATAGCTTGAAGCAGATGAGTAATTCTCAGTCCTTCACTTTTATTCTCTTCAGTTTCATTGCAAATATTTATTTAAACTTGATAGCTCTAATGAATGCACACACAAAGAAATTAGATGGAAAGGCATCATTTGTATCCTATTACTACAAGGGAACAATTAAAAACAGTGAATGAAGCTGCTCAAGGGTCAAATAAGCAACTAAGGGTGTGGAGTCTGAACAAGTGAGACAACTAAAACGAAACAACAACATTTATTTGTATAGCACATTTTCATACACAGGATATAACTCAAAGAAGTGCAAAGATGTCAAAGAAATAGTTACAAAAAAAAAATAGAAATGTGTAAGAATAAGAATGCATAAATGACATACTGAAAATAGTGAATAAGAATCAATATGCACTTACATAACACAAATATACTGTACAAGTAATAGAAAAAGTAGAGTCCTTATGCATAGATTAATTTTTACATTTCTGATGTGAAGTCTGATGCTATGGTTAGATGGTCAGGGAGGGCAGAAAATGAAAGAAAAGACTAGGAACGCAGTGCTGGAGAAAAGAAAATAAAACTGTGGGGTTTCCAAGGCTAAAAGACCACTCATCCATCATTAGGCATTCTTCCAATCATAAATGCACTTTAGTTGTTCCTTATTGCGTTTTGAGCCTCATTGTTGAAGATTCGATAGAGTGGGTCTTGTTGACAGTTGGAGTATCTGATTTTATTCCAACATCACAGTACTTTAATCAAGTGCTACCACAGGAAAAACCGGAACAGAAATCAGAGAAAGGTATTGATTAATTATTGTTGCAAATTCCAGAAGTATATGATATTTCTATGCATATAAGTTGTATTAGAAGAAGAAATAAAATGCAGCTGTGAAAAGGCCAAAAAGTATGAATTTGTGTAAGCCACCATAATTTGGGGTGTTTATAGGAAATGTAATAAGTTACTTCATTAGGCCAAAGTACTTAATAAACAAGAAAAGTTGAATCTGATATTTGAAATATTAAAATGTGTGCTTCATTTTAAATATTTAAAGTCTAAATATTCTTGCTTGTAATAGAAATTTGTAATTTTTTCTGATGGGGCTAGTAAAGGTTTAAAAATTAAAAATAACATATTTAGAATCACTGATTTGAAATATTCTAAAACGATACCCCAAATGCTGGTGGTTGAAATTTCTTTTTTAACCTTCTGGAAGTGGCTCATAGAGAGCTACAGTAGGACCACCACTAAAGAATCCAATATTAAAAATATGGCCGTATTTATGATCAGCAACTTCATACAGCATAAAACAACACTCCACATGCCTATTTTACTGATTACTATTCTTTTCAAAGTTTTATGTAAAGGAGTAACTTTAACTCCTCATATCCCACTAAGGAGGGAACACATGGGGTCAGTTGATGTGGTATGCACAACTTCAAGTCCTTCTGATCATTTTTGCTGAAGGCACCTATTTATTTATTTATTTATTTATTATTTATCATAATGGTGTAACTTCCTGCACAAATTATGACCTAAAAACTTGTTGTTTTTATTTTGGTGGGTCTAGGGGGGCAAAAATAAGGGGGCAACTTCAAAACATTATTGACACATAATTAGACATCAAGAAAAGTTGAATGGCATATCTTATGTGGAGGTTTACTGGTAAGTCATGAGATGCCGGACATAACAAAATGAAGTGATTTCAAAGCGTTCGTAAGTAATTCTTAATTAAAAAAAAGTGTGTCTTAAAAGGAGTTTTTTAAAATGTGGCATAGCTGCCTCATTATGTTTTGCGTAAGCAAACCACTACTGGAAGATCTAAGCATAAAAAAGTTGCTTGAACAATAACTGACTTCTCATTAAGAGGCTGGGTTGGAGCAAAAACCTGCAGCCACTGGACCCTTTAGGACTAACTTTATAGACCCCTAGTCTTTATCACTAAGGAACAGAAGACATTTCATTATTTCCACATGATATATCAGGAGACACATCTCTAGGATCCTGGCTTCATTTTCTGGGCCAGTCACTATCAGTGTGGAGTTTGCACATTCTCCCTGTGTCTAGGTGGATTTTCTCTATCTATTCTAATTTCCTCTCATCACAGTCCTAAATGTTCAGTTGGGGTAATGGAATATGAACATTTTCAGGGAGTTTATGCTCTGCAAGTCAAGTCAAGTCAAGTCAACTTTATTTATAAAGCACTTTACATACAACAGCCGCTGACCAAAGTTCTGAACATAGGCTAAAATAAATTTTAAACAAAAACAAAATAATAAATAAGTAAATAAAATACAATAAATAAAACTAATTTAAAACATAGTAAAAACAACTAAACAGAGATAAAACAGAGAAAAATCAACTGCTCACACAGGATCAAACGCCAAACCAAAAAGGTAAGTCTTAAGAGCAGACTTAAAAATGGGCAGTGAGGAGGCCTGTTTAATGTGGATCGGCAGTGAATTTCAGAGCCTTGGAGCCACAACGGAAAAAGCCCTATCCCCCCTGAGCTTTCGCTGAGTCCTAGGCACATCCAGAAGCAGCTGACCAGCTGATCTGAGTGAGCGGGAAGGAGAGTGCATATGCAGCAGCTCAGCGAGGTAGGGCGGAGCAAGCCCATTTAAGGACTTAAAAACAAATAAAAGAATCTTAAAATGAACTCTAAGCTGAACAGGCAGCCAGTGCAGTGAGGATAATACAGGTGTGATGTGCTCATTCTTTCGCGTGTCAGTTAAAAGTGAAATGTCTAACAAGAGACAAGTAGAATTTACAGCACGGTGCTTTATGCATGAAGTATGAGAACTGCTTACATTTCTAATTTGGTAAAAAAAAAAAAACTAAGGTGTAGTGGAAATACTACTTTTAGCAAAAGGCATGATGAAAGATCATTGTTCAAATATTTTTCTGAGAAACAATTTAATAGAACTCCTAATCAAAAGCATGGACAAACTTTTCGATGTGTTATGTTGCATCTCTGATAATATTTAACAGAAAGATCAAGTTGGCGAGTTTAGGTGCATCATCAAATGTTCCTTACCAGTTAATTTTAGGCACACAATGCAATTGTATGTCCCAGCATATAGTATATGATTCATGTACTAGTGTACAGTCTTAACTAGCAGAAGCTGGATCATTCACCATTAGCTTTTACCATGGCCTGGCATCATCTTTTCTTCTTCCCAGAATTGAAGTAACAAATTTGACTCTAACTTTACACAGAAACATTACACGGTATGAGCCATTAGACAGCCATACAGTAACTAGATGTAATTGATTAGTGTGCTGTGCTCAGAAAGTACAGAGTCTCACTGACCAAAATTATTTTAATAACAGAAATTAATGAGTCTGAAAGGGTACTATTATATTTCAGTCAGGGTTCCTCCTCTGGGTGGGTTCAAATTCTTGTTGTATGTCTTTGTTGAACATTTTTGAATTATTTATATATGTTAATATTCTTTTTGTTTATGATTTGCATGATGTATGTTTAGTGGGTAGTTCCCAAAGAGGCAGGGCCACCATGACCTCAAGGAACTGCCCTCAGCCATATAAAGGCGGGGGTAACCCACAGTCACGTGCAGTTCATTGAATGCACTTAAGAGTTGGCGTTAATTTGTGATTATTTCTGTGCTTTTGTGATTTCTGGAATTTTGACCTGTTTGTTCTGTTTTTATGACTTCACTATTGCAACACTGTATTGGGACTTTGTATGATTTATTTTGTGCTTCCAGTAGCTTCATGTCATTAAAGAGCATTTGTGTTAAGAATAAATATTTTATTTTATAAAGATGGGGCGGCACAGTGGCACAGTTGTAGCACTGCTGCCTTGTAGTTAGGAGACCTGGGTTTGCTTCCCGGGTCCTCCCTGCGTGGAGTTTGCATGTTCTCGCCATGTCTGCACGGGTTTCCTCCGGGTACTCTGGAAACACTGAAATACTCTTCCACAGTCCAAAGACATGCAGTTTAGGTGAATTGGCGATCCTAAATTGTCCCTAGTGTGTGCTTGGTGTGTGTGTGTGTGTGTGTGTACGCGTGTGTGTGTGTGTGTGTGTGTGTGTGTGTGTGTGTGTGTGCGCGCGCGCCCTGCCCGGGGTTTGTTTCCTGCCTTGTGCCCTATGTTGGCTGGGATTGGCTCAAGAAGACCCCCATGACCCTGTGGTTGGGATATAGTGGGTTGGATAATGGATGGATGGATTTTATAAAGATTCTGTGTTTGCCCTTAGTACTCGAGTTTCATAACAGTGCTACATGAAGGGATGATTCTGATAACCAACAATATGTTAGATATTGTGTGCTGTTTGTACACTGATTAAGGTGACACCATGTGTGCAATGAGTACTCCATCCCATTACACTGAAACCAGCAGTCTGCAACACTGACACTCTGTGTTTTCCATCTGTAGGTTTGTGCCTTCTTGGTTCTCCTATTAACATGAATCAGTGTGAAACCAGGTGATGTTTTTTGAATTATCAAATGTCCCGTGTTTTTAATCCTTAGCTACGTGCAATTACACCATCAAATTTTTCTTAAGAGCATTGAAATTCAGAAATGAGAATCACAACTCAGACAAGGGTTGCTTGGTTAGGTGAAAATAGAAGTTCTAGTCAAAAAGCTAAGAACTCATCCCACCAGAATTAGGCATGTTCCTAGACAGGGCGCCTGTCCATCACAAAGTCATATCACGCACACACCCAGCCTTGTACAATATAGAATTTATGATCTGGAAGAAAATTAGATAAGTAGGCTACAAAGTGGATTGATGGATTGACTTTTACTCATTTAGCATTCTCCTGAACAAACTTAAACTTTTCTAGTACGCTGTGAAGGATATGCTTAATGATTGTGCTGACTATATAGGATGCTAAGATTAAATGTATCTGCTTGAAGTATGTATGTGTTTAGCTATATTTTAAAACTTGTACAGGATGCATCTTTTTTATTGAAATACGTGAAGTTTTTTTAGAGTGATTATAATAGTAGAAATAATGCATCACTGTCCTAAAATGTGCAATGTACTACTCCAATTTTAAATGATAGGAAAATAAAAAATGTTCTAAATGTTAAGGAAGAAAACATAATCATTTTACACTTAATCATTCATAATCTTCAAAAAAGAAGAATATACAAATGCACATTACAAATACAGTAATTTTATACAAGCAAAATGCCATTAGGTTTAATAAAGCTGCAGCTGAAAAACGTTTAATGAGGATGAACATGATTGGCTATCTAAAATATATTCCTACTCATGTAAATGCAAAATAGAAATAAAGAATGACAGATGTGTATCTCCTTAATAATGTTTGGGGATGTTAAAAAATTTTTGATAAAAGTTAATAAAATTTATTGACCACCACCACTCCCCGTTCCAAAACGTCCAGCTTGCTTTTTCTTGTTTTTATGTCCGAGTAGGAGAGAGGAGAAAGATTTTGACGGATGTTGAAGGTAAAAACAATAATGTTTCATTAGTCGGCAAAATACAGATGGAGTTTTGTTGGATGGCAGAGGGTGGAGGCCATTTTGTAAGATGTCAGAGAGAGGATAGAGTTCCACCACAGGGAGCAGGGAAGTTTTGTTGGAGGGAGGACATAAACCATTTTGGCAGAGATGGGAGAAAGGATAGAGTGAGAGAGAGAGGAAGATGTCCTAAAATGGACACCGTACGGGCTGATGTGCTTGGTACATAGCCACTAAAATCAAACTCATTATTCCACTAAATTGTGGAAGCTCTGATACCTGACTGAATACTGAACAAAACATTGGCGGAACATAATAACACCCCTAAAGCGAGACTCAAACTTACAGAACAGAATTCTCAGTCAGTATACAGTAGCTAAAGGAAAACTCATTTTGTACAGTTTAGCTTTCTAGGTGCCTTCTATGTAACAGCAGGCTCTATCTTTCAGCCTTGCCGCACCTGGCCTCCCCAGTACAAGTAAATATACCATAGACATTTTACCTAAAAGTGTGCGTGAGTGCTGTAGTTATTTTTACAGTATTAGAGGGATTTCACGTTTTCATTGAAATTTGCATCAATATGAAAGCTTTGGGGAGAGTTTACTACAAAATACATCAGGTTCAGAGTGTAATGCTGTGGCATCATTCCCTGATCTAGAAGTATAATCTGTGTGATTAATAGCAATTTTCTTCAGCCTTAATTCCTAATGTGAGCGTATGAGTTAACAGCCTGGCTGGAACCCCCAAGCCAACAATGAAACCAAGATGGAAACCAACCTTTGAATTCCAACTTGGCTACTAAAAGGCCGTGAATAAAAAGAAATTGCCAGTGTGGCACTTTTCTTTAATTTTTGAGTGTGTGCTTCTGTAAACCTTTTCACTGACATTTTTTTCCCTTTATGTTGTACCATTGTTATGATTATTACTTGTAGGTCAGGCAGGCAATTTAAAGAACATAAAGTTTTAAGACAGGTGCAGGCCATTTGGCCCTCGGTGTGCTAGTCATCATTTGCTCTCTCTGTTCTGACAGGGTTTGTCCTCCTGAAGAGAAATAAGAGGAAATTCAACAATTCCATCAGAATTGTTGTGTAAAGGAAAAGCCAGGAAACTGGAAGCTTGTCATCATTATAGCAATGGTTCATGCTTCATTTTTTTGATATTTTTTTTTTAGTCTAAAAGTTAAACTCAAGCTAATGACACCACCATCCATTTTGTAAGCCCCTAAGACATGAAGGATCATCAGGGGAGCTAGGGACAATTTTCTTTGCATGGTAGGACCCCAAACCCTGAGAGTCCTCTGAAAGGCATCACACAATTTACTGTAGTCTCACCAGTTGGTCCCATCATTTGCAATTCCCGCTGAGCAGAAGGGTATCATGCTTGATCCACACAGAAGACATTCCAGTACAGATTGATTTTTGGTTAAAGCCACCTGAATGCGCTTGATTGATTTTGTTGATTTATTACTACAGTTGGAGTCCTGGCCGATTTAATGACTTAGCTGGAGTTTGAAAGGTTAACGGTGGTGGGGACTGAAACAGCAACTCCGTACTCTACAGCCTAGGTCACACTGCTGCCTTTTTAATGTCAGTTTTGTGAAATAGCTACAGTGTTTGTTCCTTACCTTTTTATTGGTTTTGTGTATTGAATTTGCATTCATGTAAGCAGTATAATGGCCCAAGTCAGTGAAATATACAAAAAATGTTTTTTAAAGAGTGTAACTGGGGCAACTTGATGTGCAAAACGAATAAGAATAAAGAGAGCCAATCAATAGGTGTATCAAAAAATATGATTTCAATAACAAAAAGTGAAACGAATGGGGTGACCAAAGGGAAAGAGTAATATCATGTAATAACACAGGAGGAAAAATAAGTTCTAGCTACTTTACAAGGCCTGAATAAGAGGGTTTAGTTCCAACATATCATGTGGAATGACTGGCTCACTCATCCAAAAAACACATATGGTCAACGTATTGACTCTGTCATTCATCTCTGAGAAGCCTGTATTTCTAAATAGCTTTGGCTTACTGTCATGGAGGTTCACCTGCCAGGCCACTGTCATGAGAGAGAGAGTTTGCATTTTCAATGAGCAGAAGCACTTTACCTAATCTCTAGTGTGGCTACTGACAGTGTCTGATCTTGTATGGTCTACCTACAGGATATTTTAGTGAAATTGTTCAACTTTGCTCAATTTGATTTTATGTGGTGCTCCTGAGGGCTTAGCACAGTTTCAGATGTTATTAAAAACAAATATTTAACATTAATTCATTTAACATATATTCAATATTTAACATTTATGAAAGCACAAAAAAGCATAAACTTGTAATTAAAACAATTATGCAATACAGTACGTCCATTCAAATATACATATCTAGACATTTTTTGTGTAAATAATTTTATTTTAATGTGCTGTGATAGCACTCAGGGAGGGCTGCCCCAGCCAACTGCTTTATTAAAAAAATCACACCTTATCAAAATAAACAAGTTAAAAGCAACGTTAACATTTCCCTTGTTCTTTCATTTGTTAATGGAGAGGATATCTCTTTTCTTTATTCTTTATTGTTGAAAGTTTGTTATGGATGTCGCTAGTTAGCAGAGCAGGGGTTGCTGTTAAAGGAATGTGCTACACAAAAATGATATATTTTTGTATATGTTACTTACCCTGTGTAATTTGTAGTAATGGTCAAGAGAAATTTTTAAATTCATGTTTTTATGTAAAACAAAGATACTTTCTGGTAGAACAGACATCTATGGAGATCACCCTGGGCCATAACAAAAAATATCAAAAATGTCCATTAAAACAATCTCACATTACTTACTCACTCCACATTTCAACTCATTTAGTAGAATGCTCACAACATGCATTTTTTGCTAAAAATATGGTTAAAATTAGAATAAAATTAGAGCAGAGTACACGGAAACAAGCTTTTGAATTGAAGACAGGACTCTTAACCAGTGAATGACCAATCTTGTGATTAGGGCAGCATTTCCCGACCCTGGATAAAACCCCATCCATTGATCCGATGATCACGCTCAGTTCACAATGGCAGCATCGCAGGTGACCTGTGGCCAATCCTGGACAATCTCCCCAACTCCTATTCTGATGGTCATCCTTTATTCACCAAGGCATTGATGATAGCACTTGGTTGATCTAACACTCTTATGCTCTGGTGATTGTGCAGGACCACCCCTCCAGGTTTGACAATTGTGCTTGATTCACAGAGACCACACTGGCATGGGAAACACTGAAATGGGGTTTATGTAATTGTAATTTCTGGTTTTGATGACAAGTTACAGTTTCTTTACGTGCTCAGTTTTATAATGTTTACGTTATAAGTTGTCACATATTATATACTGCTTGATTCTTTGAGGTCTATGAGTTAAAAATTTCAAAGCAGATCGGCCATATCGACACATAATAAACATAACTGGTCCTGGTTGTTTACATGTCTTCTTCATATAGTCACTGGCAATCATTTCATCCATCTAACATGCTCTCTGAAAGGTAGCTGCTTTACTAGACATTACATAGTGGAGTTCAATTAGGAATCTCTGGGTCATGCATTTCTGCTATAGTCAGCATTACAAGAAAAAAAAATGTTAAGATATTCAAAGGCTGGGTCATCTATTTTCTGATAATTAAACTTTTGAAAAGGTTACAGCATTTCAAGAAATGTTTAAAAGCCTTACCGTAAACTCTCAGAATTTAAATCCTGATTTTAACAATGTCTTAGGTAATAAGTGATTCATTTTCTGCATCATTACAAATGAAGATGCTAAAATCCCATCTGTGCACCGCTTACCTGAAGTCACTGTGGCCATAAAATCACAATTATTTCTGGCCGAAGGGCAGAATATCACAGTCCCGTTTGTCAAATAAATGATGAAATATTGTGACACCTTGGCATCATTGAATGTAGACTTCTACTGGTTTGTGAGATGAGACAGAGAGAAACGTTAAAATGAAGCAGAATGTATTGTTTCTCGTTACTTTTACTTTTTCATTTACTATACAATTGAAATAATACTTGAAATGTATGATTTTAAATTAATATTATACAGCACAATATGTAAAGTAAATACTCTTTTCCAAGGTAAATATTACCTATAAACTATATATAAAATAAATTACTCTTGCTTAAGCAATGTTTGACTTACATTTATTTGTAAAATAGTGTATTTTCACAATCCCCAAGTAAGTGTTGGAAACACCAAGGAGCTGAATATTCTATCTGAGATGCCAGTAGACCGAGACACTTTCTTAGGATTAATAAGTGAGCAGGGGTGGCTTTCTGATTTTGCAGCCTGCAGATCTTAAATCTAACACAATTACAGCACAAAACAGTGTGACTGGTTTGCAAAGCATTTTTAAACCATGGCATATTTTTCCCCATAATGTGCCGTTATATATTCAATTACTGACTCACAAATACAAAGGAAGTCATAGATGTCTTGGTGGAACACAAAAAAGGCAGGATTCAAAATTAGTTTATTGCAAGACACACACAGCACTGCAGCATTTACAATAACATTAAGCAAACCTACTGTTTCTAATCAGCCTGGAAATCTGGATTTACAATACAGTAGAAAACTAGGATTCTTTTGGGGATCGGGGCATGTGGATACAGGGAGAACATGCAGAAATGAGCTGGTCTTTGAGTCCCGTGAGCCAGCAATGCTGATTCGTGTGCCCTTCTTTCAAAAATAATATCATACATTTGTCAATCTTTAAACTGAATTAATGCAATTTGTGGTCAAAGGGGACAAAAACCTATCCCAGCAGCATTCGGCCAACCTCTGCATGGAGCACCACACACACAGGGGTCCCCAACTCCAGTCCTGGAGGGCCCCAGTGGCTGCAGGTTTTCATTCTAACTCTTTTCTTAATTAGTGACCTATGTTTGCTGCTAATTCACTTCTTTTGAATTAATTTTAATTGACTTATTTTTTAAGATTTGTTCCCCTGAATTTCTTCATCGTTCCTCTGATTTAATTCATTTCTTTCCTTAAATGGTACCCAAACAGAAATGAAATGTGAAGTGAGTGAGCCAACAGAAGACAAACTAAGTCAGGGCCTCAAACTCCAACCAGTTGCTTAGTTAGGTGTCGATTCTTGTTGTTAATTAAATCCGTTCTTTAATTCCGTGGCTTGTTACTGCACTCATGCAATAGCATACATTTCTGAAATTGCTCTTTTCTAAGAGCAAAAATGTTTTGGGACCTGAGCAGATCAACATTCCTGAGACCTTCACCTTTCTTTATTTTCAGATACTGTATGATGGACACAGTTTGCTGGTCATGTTTTGGTTCATTTTGTATCTCATTATTGTTTGGCTGCTAATTAAGGAAAAAGAAACAGTTAAGAGGTCTGAGTCTTCAAGAGCAAGTCAAATAAAATTAATTCCAAAGAAGTTAAGTAGCAGCAAAAACAGGTCACTAATTAAGAAAAGGGTTAGAATCAAAACCTGCAGCCACTGGGGCCCTCTAGGACCAGAGTTGGGGACCCCTGACCTAGACAAACACCCACACATATGCAGAAGAATCCGCAACTTCCAATATACAGTCGGGAACTGGGCTGGAATCTAAAACCAGTTTTGGTGAGCTGTGAGGTTGCAGTCTAAAGCAGTGTAATAACATGCTTCTTTATAGAATAAAACAAGAGGACAGAAGACCAGATAATATTAGGCTCCAGCTCTGCTCAGTCCTAACACTGGATGGATTGGAATCAACAAACGGGTTGATATTATACTGTAACAACATATTCTCAAAACCCACTTAATCTGATTCAGGGTCTTTGGTGCCCGGGCCATCACTGGACAAGGCAAGAGTCTGTTCACTCACCTATGCTTATACAGGGCCAATTCTAAACTGCCAATTAACTGGGAAGAAGACAAAAGTACACAAGGAAAACTCTACAGACACTGGGAGAACATTAAAATGCGACACAGACAAAAAATGGATACTGGATTTTGAATTCAGGATGCTAGATCCATTAGTCAGCAGTGCTAACCACATAATATAATATAGTCAGCCGTAACATACTGCTTCTCCACTGCTCCACTGTCTGGATGGATCTGTTTATATTTGAATATGTTTTGCATTGAAATCTCAATATGTTTTATCCTAAACATATTAAATTTAGGTGAATTCACAACTGTATGTTTCACTGTATGAGTAAGTCTGTGTGTGTGTGTGTGTGAGCGGGCCCTGTGATGAATGAAGTCCTCATCAATGACTAGTTCCTGCCTTGAGCCTGATGCTGACAGGATAAGCTGCTCATGTGACCCTGAACTAGATTAAGCTGGTTTGATATTAGCTAGAAGACTTAATGGTTGGATGAATAATTTAATCATTTTGTATTCCATGAATAGATGAAAAGGAGACGAAATGAGTAGCTGGATAATAAATATTTTCTAGTATGCTCACATCAGTGTAATGTACAAATCATTTTTGTGTCTATGGGTTTGGCTTCCCTGTGGTTCAGTCTGATATATTTCACTGCATAATACCAGTGCCTTTCATGCAGCACACTGTAATCAAATAGCCATTACAAGCATGTTCATTGTACAGTAATTAACAGAGTTCAGCAGCTGTTTTAGTGTATTTGCTGTGAAGAGTAAAGGTGAACACACTTTCTTTACACTATGCATGAGCAGGAGAATTTCCTCTTTGAATAAATCTGTTAATAAACACATGGACCAGTAATTCAGCAAGCGAACAGTATTTATAAACATTTATATTCAAAAGATGCACAATAATTTTATTGCAGATCTACTGTTGATAGCTGTGAAATGAGAAATACGTTACCATATTTTGTCTTCATGCAATACGGCTATGTAGCAACGAGTGTGAGGATAAGTGATAGAAGCTGCTGATATGCGTGTTTTGTATTTGGAACGTTTTTAACTTTATTGAGTCATTTTACTGTCACCTGCAACAAATTTATGTCAGTGATTTGTTGGATGTCATAAATTTCCAGTTATGTAGGCTGCAAGGGAAGTAATTCCATTTTAATTATACCTCCTATAAGAAACCCATTGATGAGGAAAATTATTGTACGTGTTAATGTGCTGCCAATGATTTTTTTTCCTGCAATTAATAAAACATTATTATGAATTCTATTAATTATGCTAGTTTAAAGAGGCAGAATCAGTTGACTGTACAGGGAAAATTGAACTCTTGGTTTTACAGGTTGTCAGCCCATTTTTTCTTATTATCACAATGGAAGGGGATCATTCTATCACTACAGGCATACATATATAAAGCAAAAATCACTGCCGGAAAAATTTGGCTTTACAATGAGAGGCGGACAACAGTTCTTTGGGGAGAGGTTAATGCACAAAACAAAAGTGACCACAGAAAGAACATTTAAATAGCACAAAATCAAAAATAAATGACAGATAAGATCAGCTCTCTTAGAAACAGGAGAATTGTTGGTTTATTTTTACAAGTTGTAGAGTTTCTATGCATTGCAATAGCCTACTTTAGTGATGGTACAATAATAGATCCATATAATGCTAACCAAACAACCCCTTTAATAACTCTTTTACAACAGAGCTGTTTCCCTTATTGTTTAGGCATAGCTCCAGCAAGTAGCTGCTGCAGCTCCTCAGTCTTAAGTAACATGGCATCTTGTGTGTTAATAAGTTGGCTGTTGCTTTCCAACAGGTTCACCCTGGGAATGTGTTCATAGCAACCTGCAAAAAGGCAGTGATTGATAACGTCTTCAAAACACATGATGAAAAGATCACAGAATTTAAAAAGCAATAAAATTCAAAAAATGGATGATTAAAAACATTCCAAAAATAATAAAATAAAGCTAGCAGGAATCATTCCAGTGATAACCTCATGTCATCCATGTTGTTAATTAGACTATTGTAGAAGTTGAAAGCCTCCATTCACAGAACTCTGTTGCCGACATTGCAGGTTAAAGTGTCAAATATTGGAAATTCTGTACTTTGAGACTAATAGAGTTAGGACAGTAGGCGTCTCAACTAAAAACATACTGCGTAGTGGCATTATTTACATTGTAATATACCTGTTTTCCGTTCAGGCTTCCTACAATAAAGATTAACATTAGGTCCAAACATGCATGCCATACTTAAAGATCACAGGTATGTGCTATTTGATGACACTCCACTGTCCTCCAGGGATATTTTTGTCTTTTTGCTTTGTTACTACTTGCGTACAATTCAGATTTGTTTCCTACAGTTACGCCCCTGCTATATTTGGAGTAACCCTGATCTGATATTAAACAAATGGTAATTCTGTTATTTAACATGAATCTTTGTTTGAAAGTCTTAAAACTGGGTTACACATACAAGGTCTGGATTATTGAGTCCTTTGTGGCAGACTCTTGGACTAGACAAATACCGAATTTAATTGCCTCAGGTTGAAGCAGAAGTGTTTCTCCCTTCTCATATATTTCCCCTTAAAGTGTCACCCAGTGCCATTGCTTAACAATAAGTCAGTTTTGGAATCCAGAGAGCAGCATTCAGAGACGAACATTTGATGTTTGTCTGAATATTGGAGGACAGGATGTCTGTGGTTAAATCACATCAAATTTTCAGTTTGCTGTTTTTTTATATACAGAAGGCATTGTTTCTGTCTAAAGTGCCTTATCAAAGACAAACAGGTATTTAGAACTGAACAGCCTAGAACTGGCTTTCTTTAATATCATTGTCTATAAAATGTGTCCATGGCCCTTGAAGCTTTTCATACTGTATTGTGTTACAATATGGAATTGTCCTGTATTTAAAAACACAATTGTAAAAGTGAAAAGAACATTTAACAAATCATTGTAAATTCATTCTATTCACTCATTTACTGAACTTTCTTAATTCAGTGTTAAGGTCATGAGAAGCCAGCGCCTATACCAACGGCATCGGTCACGGGGCAGAAACAAGGTGCTAGTCCATCACAAAACATTGTCATCTCACAACACGCCCAATTCAGAGTCACTAATTCATCAAACATGAATACATTTGGAATATAAGAGGAACACTGGAGTAATGGAAATAGAGAAATCTGTAAACTCCATATAGAAAACATATGGAGCAGTGAGGCAACTGCACTAACCAATCTTATTTTTGGTTAAGTAAAAAATGACTGAATTCAGGAGAATAAGCACTAATCTTTGTCTGGATTGTAGCTCTTTTTTTCCTCCCAAGTCACATTTTATTTCTTCACTTTAGGCCACTGGACTTTTTTTTGATTAAATTTGGGGTTCATTTCTTATTGTGATCTGTCAAGTTGGTGTTGAAAACCATAAGACTGATCATTTTTATATTCAGATATTTAAGATCACAAATCAGAGCATAGATCTAGACATAAACAATTCTGCTACAGAAATGTCATAACACGAGTAGTTTGATGGAAGTGAAAGCAGTGCTGGCTTCAAGTGCAGTTTCTTTTACATAAAGGTAGTCTGTCAGTTCTGCGATCCAAATTCAAAGAGTCAGGTGCCAAGCTGAGGAGCAGAACTGACAAGGTAGTCTTCGCTGAAATTCTGCCTGTGCCACGCGCCAATACAGGTAAGACAGAGGAGATTCAAAGGCTTAACGTGTGGCTCAAATCTTGGTGTTGGGTAGAAGGGTATAGGTTTATGGGGCATTGGGACTCCTTTTGGAACAGATGGGACCTGTTCCACCATGAAGGGTTACATCTGAACTGGAGGGGCACCAATGTATTGGGGAGGCATATGTGTAGGCCAGTCGAGGATTGTTTAAACTAGGGAAATGGTGGGGGGGGGGGGGCAGAGTGGGGGATTGGAAGGGGCAGGAAGTTTAAGACAGGCCAGGTTTAGATCTGTACATGGAGGAACAAACAATGGTGTAGAAATAAAAATGCATAGTAATGTAAATTCTAAGCAAACATTTAAATGTAGACATTAACACATTAAAAATAGCTTGCCTTAATGCTAGAAGTATCAAAAATAAGGTAAATGAGTTGTATGTAGCAGAGCATAATAGCATAATTATGCTATTATAGCAATAATGGAAACCTGGCTAAATAACAAAGATGGGGATGAGTGTAACATAGAGGGATACACATTTTTTAGGAAGGACAGACAGAACAGAAAAGGAGGTGGGGTTGCTGTTTATGCCAAACAGAATTTAAATATAAGTCCTCTTCAGTTGGATGATGAGCCCCATCTTAGTGAGGACATGTGGCTTTGCCTGGAAAATATTAGGGAAAGAGGTCTTATTTTAGGAGTGTGTTATAGACCACCCAATTCAGACAGTAATTTCAACACACACCTTTTTAGTAATATCAAAAAGGCAAGTACACAGGGAGATATTATAGTCATGGGGGACTTTAATTATCCACATATTAACTGGGATAACCTTGCAGATGGAGGAGCACAAGGAGTTTTTAGAAGTAATCAGTGACTGTTTTCTAACATAGCATGTTAAAGCACCAACAAGGGGTGAAGCCTGTCTGGATTTAGTATTTTATAATAATCAAGATCGAATTGAGGGTGTAGAAGTGATTGAACCACTAGGGTCAAGTGACCATAATGTAATACAATTCTCAGTATTTTGTAAAAGTACAGATGCAAAGACTAAAATTGTTAAGTTGAACTTTGGTAGGGCTAATTTTGAGCAGATGCAACAATGTCTAAGTAGGATACACTGGGATACGCTTTTAAGTGTGGAGACAGACGAGGAGCAGTGGAACAGGTGTAAAAATGTTTTACATGTAATGCAGGACAGATACATACCTAAATTGGAATTATTAGGAAATTAAAAAAAACTCCACGGTGGATTAATAAAGATTTAAAAAAGAAGTTGCAACGGAAGAAACTGCTTTGTAAGGTAGAAGACTAATGACTGCGAAGTGAATCGTAGAGTGTATGAGAACATGAGGGCAACCATTAAGAAGGATATCAGGGAGGCTAAAAGACAGTTGGAGAGGAATATAGCAGATAAGGTGAAAGACAACCCTAAGAGATTTTTTCAGTATTTTAGTAGTAAAAGAACAGTCAAGGAGGAGGTGAAGTGCATCAGAAATAGTAAAGGGGAATTAAAAGATACAGACAGTGAAATAGTGGATGCCCTAAACTTACATTTTTCTGAGGTGTTCACAACTGAGCAAGTGGATAACCTCCCAGAGGTAAACGCGACTACTAAGGTACTGAGGGATTTGGAAATTGTAGAGGGAGAAGTGCTGCTCAGATTAAATGAATTGAAATCAAACAAATCACCAGGACCAGATAATATTTACCCTCGAGTTCTTAAGGAGGCTAGCAAGTACATATATAAATCCTTGACACATATTTTTAGGAAATCATTGCGCACTGGAGAGATTCTGAAGGACTGGAAATGGCAGATATCATCCCATTATATAAAAAGGGTGACAGGGCAGATCAAAGCAACTATAGGCCAGTAAGCTTAACATGCATCACAGGAAAATAATTGGAAGGAATTATTAAGGATAAGATTGAGCAACACCTGGCAAGGACAGGAGTTATTAGGAACAGTCAGCATGTGTTCAGAAGAGGGAGGTCGTGTTTTACTAACTTTGGGGAAACAGGCTGAACACAGACAGGCAGACATTGTTTTGTCACCCAACACACGTTTATTTACAGATTACTATTTACAATGCGCACACACAACCCAGTGCCACAGCACCAATCATCCTCAGTCCAGGCCCTCAACACAATGCCTTTCTCTTCTCCTCTTCCACCCAACTCCAGCCATCGAATGGAGGGAGGCGGCCCCTTTTATAGTCACCCAGATGTGCTCCAGGTGCCTCCCGACAATCTTCCGCTGACACTCCCCAGTGTGGTGGAAGTGCCGGCTGCGCACACGGAAACACCCAGCACTTCTGGATGTGGCGGAAGTGCTGAGGTCCAGGGCTCCCAAGGCATTGGGGCACCCCCTGGCGGTGACCACGGGCCCCTACAGGGTTGGGCTTCAAAGCTCTGCACCCGTGGTCCCCATAGCCACCAGGGCGGTCGCCCCCGCCCGTGGTCTGGGGGAGGCGTAATCCCTCCTCCAGAGCGTCCTGGCCGGGTCGCCCCCCTAGCCACCTGTGACATAACATGCTGGCATTCTATGAGGAGGTAACAAAAGGATATGATCAAAGTGGAGCATATGATATTATTTATCTGGACTTTCAGAAAGCATTTGATAAGGTGCCACATGAGAGGTTGGGCATCAAGTTAAAAGAAGTGGGAGTTCAGGGTGATGTTTTTAGATGGGTGCAGAATTGGCTCAGACGCAGGAAGCAGAGGGTGATGGTGTGAGAAACCTCATCAGAACTGGCTGATGTTAAGAGTGGTGTTCCACAGGGGTCAGTGTGAGGGCCGCTGCGATTTTTAATATATATATAAATGATTTAGATAGGAATATAAGTAACAAGCTGGTTAAGTTTGCAGATGATACTAAGATAGGTGGATTATCAGATAATTTGGAATCCGTTATATCATTACAGAAGGACTTGGATAGCATACACGCTTGGGCAGATTTGTGGCAGATGAAATTTAATGTCAGTAAATGTAAAGTAATACACATAGGAAGTAAAAATGTTAGGTTTGAATACATAATGGGCGGAAAAATTAAGAATACACATTATGAGAAGGATTTAGGGGTCATAGTGGACTCTAAACTATTGACTTCCTGACAGTGTTCAGAAGCCATTAAGAAGGCTAACAGAATGTGAGGTTATATAGCACAATGTGTGGAGTACAAGTCCAAGGAGGTTATGCTCAACCTTTATAATGCACTGGTGAGGCCTCATCTTGAGTAATGTGTACAGTTTTGGTCTCCAGGCTACAAAAAGGACATAACAGCACCAGAAAAGGTCCAGAGAAGAGCGACTAGGCTGATTCCAGGGCTACAGGGGTTGAATTATGAGGAAAGATTAAAAGAGCTGAGCTTTTACAGTTTAAGCAAAAGAAGATTAAGAGGTGACATGATTGAAGTGTTTAAAATTATGAAGGGAATCAGTACAGTGGATTGAGACTGTTATTTTGGAAACGTGTTAAGGGTAAATTTCACACAAACAGTAGGAAGTTTTTCTTTACACAAAGAATGATAGACACGTGGAATAAGCTACCAAGTAGTGTGGTAGACAGTAAGACATTAGGTACTTTCAAAACTCAACTTTGTTTTTTTGGAAGAAATAAGTGGATAGGACTGGTAAGCTTTGTTGGGCTGAATGGCTTGTTCTGGTCTAGAGTGTTCGAATGTTCTAATGCTAAGGCTTGAGTACCTGAGAAAAACACATAAACACAGAGAGAATATGCTAGAGAGAAACAGATGCTGTGTGTGGGACTGACATTCAGGTTGCTGGATAATTGTGGCAGCAGGACAGACTACTATAATACACACTGGAGGCAAATAGGTGCAAAACAACTGGGTCTTAGCCATTTAGACAGCAAATTGGAGCCTTTGAGTCCACGTGGGAAAAAAAAATTGTTTTTGAGACAAAATTGATTTTTTTAACTTCAGTGGTAAATAATATCATCGAGAGGAAAAACATTCTCTACAAAGAGCTATGATAGTAAAGTCAGTCTGTAAGGATGCTTCATTCTGTCAGAACAGAATGAACATAATCTAAATAAAACTTGGAACTTGGGAGAAGATTCATTATGCAGTATGACACTCACCCAGAATAGCCAGCCAAAGCTCAGATATTATTCCAAATATTCATCAATGGCCACTATCCAATTTGTGGAAACTTGAGAAATATTGCCAGATATATTTGGAAAACAATGAAGTCCTCAGATGTGTGACGTTACTAGAGATCTATTCTGAAATAATCCATTCATCCATCGGTTACCAAACTCATTTAATTCAGCTAAAGGGTTGTGGTTGCCTGGCCCCATGTGGTGGCAACTGAACATGAGGCATGATTGATGTCATAACAAAGAACTTGTCCATTTTTAGGCACACTCATATTGCACACATAGCTGTAATTGTGATTCAACAAATGTGTACTTTAGGGAGAAACACACCAACTCATATTGAGAGTATGTCTCTGGAGTGTGTCAGGAAACACCAGTATTCAAAGGAAACTTGCATGAACATAAACAGGCCCTGCAATTTGTACAATAAAAGAAGTCTCAGCCCAAAGTCATATTTTAGAGGAGGGTACTGGAAAGTTTGTCTTAGAAGGACATGGCGGCTGCCAGTTTTTGGTCCAACCCATTTTTTTTTATAACAAGTCAGTTACTGCTCTTGATGCCCTTGTTGATGCTGTTGATGTTTGTTAAGGTTCCCCCTTAATTGCTTCTTTAGCCTTAAATGACTGCATTTAATAAGCAATAAGATGCAAATAACACCTAGTTCTGAATCTTAGCTGAATCTGTCTTGTTTCTATGTACAAATGTGTACTATCATCATGAACTGTCTCGTTTAATAAAATATTTAGGAGGAAACTGAAGAGACAAAAGTGAAGGACTGAGAATTATTTATTCTCTTCAGACTGCAAGTCATTTGGACAATATCCTTGGAAAGGAAAAAAAAAGATCTGATATGGCAAAATAAAAACACTAACAAGCCATAAAATTAAATAAGATCTGTTATTTGCAAGGATTGATTTCTAATTAAGCAAATCGGGTGTGCACAAAATCCTGCTGCCACTACAGCCCTCCAGGACTGACCTTACCTCCAAATGTTATAGTGCAAAGGTGGTACTCATAACACACCTCCCTTTGTGATTGAGTTTTAATATTTTTATCATGAATAATGAAAAGCACTGTGTGACATTTCCTATGTATCACATAACTTTAATATTGCATTGTAAGTGCCTGATTCATACTTTGCAATACATAACCAGCAATGTAAAAACAGCAGCTTCCATTCCACTACCTGTCTAGTTAGTAAAAAAATTTGAACTGAGTTCTTAAAACCCAAGATGAAGACTGTTTGATAGGTAGAATAATATCCCCCAACTGCCATACATTACAGGACATCCTTAATTTTAGCGTAGTTTACCTTATTTCAGGATTTCATTCTGTTGTTCCTGTGGTCAGCACTATTTTATATAGTGTTTTCATGGGCAAGGACAACTTCTTTAATGTTACTATTTTTGAGCCAGAAGTGAAAAATTGTCAGAGTATAAGGACAATGAGGAGTGACCAGGAGATGACATTAAATGCCATAAAAATAGTAGAGTTGTCAGTAACCAAGTAACCAAAATGTTTCCTAGCCAATAAATCAGTAAACAGATTGTCAAAATATAGAACATGTGCAGAAGGTTTTTGGAACATCTATGAACTTGGGCAATGCCTGACTCATGGTGCCAGTTTAATTAGTGTTATGCTGATGATGTTGGCAATGTGACTCTCGCGACATAGTATAGTAGCCAAGACCTGCTTTGTATGAGTTGTAAAACTGAGGTCCTGACTCTCTGTGGTCATTAAAGATCCCTTGACGTTTTTGAAAAAGAGAAGGGTGTACCCCAATGTCCTTTGCTAAATTGCCCACCACAGCCTTGTCATTTTGGCTCCCTGATCAGTCCTCTGTCCTTTATTGACTTACTATCTCTTGAACTCTTCACCACCTAATAGTGGTGAGCATACTGGCTCAAGAATGTTGCATCATCCAGGTGGGTGCTCCACATTGGTGGTGGCTAAAGTGGTTCCTCACTGTCTATGTAAAACACTTTAAATAGGTTAGAAAAGCCCTATATAAATGTAATCAATTACTTATTATTTTTATTGTTAAGCATCAAAATGGTAGCACCCATATGGAAAGCAGTATGTTATTCCAAAGTAATGAGAAAGTAAAAATTTGACTATTTAAGCCAAAGGGAGCAGCAAAATAACAATGAAACCAAGAAGAGCCTTAGGAAAAAAATAAGAGTACACAAAAGAAAATGATTTGATAGAAGGAAAAATTAACAGACCTTCACAACTAACACCATTGCCACCACTTGATGGCAGCGATGCTACAGTACATCGTAACGCCATTTCCTGCCACTATTTAAGATGGAGGCACTTGATTCACATTATTTGAGTTTTTAGATTTGAAATGTGTTAATAGCAATTTGTACTACAAAACTCTTAATAAGAAAAATCTGGGTCCTGACCTCCTGTTTAATTTTAATCTTATCTTAATCTCATTTTTTAATCTTATAATTTTATCTCAATGTTTTGTTTTTGATATCTCTAATGCATCACTCAGTTCTAATTATCAGTCCTCACCTGGTTATTAAAAAAACTAAACTGTAAAGCATTTTTGGTGTCTCGCTGTCCATTCAATTTATTTCCACCCTCCCATAGGAAAAGCCCCTTTCCAACTGGCCATAACAGTAACTTTCTTTTTCCTTGAAAGCTGAAAGCTTCAGTGCAAAAATGTAGCAAGAAAATGTCTTATTTGTGATGTAGTAGTTTACCAAACTACTAGAACTTATAGCTGTACTGTAAAGGACGTAGTCTGATAATGATCTATGTATCAATGGATCTCATAGTGGTGCAGAGGTCAATCCTGCAGCCTACCAGAAGTCCCAGATCCCATCCCTAAATAGATTTCTGCCCCATCTAGAGTTGGTACCTGACTTACTTCTGTCGCTCCTTGTTTAAACTCCAGCTCTCTGCAGCCGGAGATTGTGGGTTCAGGCAATAAAATAGTAGAAGAATCAATAAATGAGGTGATGAGTAGAAAGTGCTTTGTGATGAACTGATAATTAAAAAAGGTTATATATAAAGTAACAAGCAACAAATAAAAATATTTTTTATTTTAAAACTGTTTAAAAATTGTTTTAGATAGATGGATCACTGCTGAGATGCTTTTACTGGTATTTTCTTAATTTTTCTAAGATTAAAATTTTCTCTGGTTGTCTCATTATAGTATTCTTTTTCTTTACTTAAAGTATTATTTTCATCTAAACAACTCAGCTCCCATAATTTTGAGTCTATGTGGAATGAAGTCCACATGGACTTGAAGGAATTTCAGCTGGAATATTTTGTGTTTTGTCAAGGAGATTTATTCTCGACTAATCTGCACTTAACCCTTATTTCTTAATAGTTACCCTCAGCAGCCCGCTGAACAGTCACACTCCTCTTGTGGTGTGCTTTTCTTATCAAAGCACTATATCTTAGTCTTTAATGCATCAACAGTCTCACACTCCACATAGCTTCCTTCACTTTGTTCATAAAGTTTACGGCCTGTAGGCTTTTAGTGCAGCTATTTACTGTTCCCTGAGTATTACATTTGCGATTCAGTTAGAGCTTTTCCTTTCTGTAATAAAAGCATCTTCATTTTGTCGACTTGCAGTGGAGGAGTGTAAAGCCTTGTCCCAGTGGACATGCATAGATGGACACCACCATAAAACATTCCCAGCACATCTTGCTTGTTTGCTTGCTTTACATGCACGGCAGCACAAGGCTGCAGACTGGCGATATTGCCATTATCAATACCAGTATCCATCAATTCATTTTAAATTGGCAGATTTACCTGGTGGGGATAACCACATTATTATTATTTTTATTAGTCGATTTGTTCACAACATTGCTGGCTGCGTTCTGATATTGGATGTCGACAAGGAATTGATCAAATTTCTCTGGCCTGAGCATCCACTTCTCTAAGAATATGTAGTACTACTTCAATATGCAAGTCATAGTATTTGATTGCTTTTATTCTGTTTCAATGAATTTGATGTTTGTGCCATTTTCAATAAACACATCAGTACAGAGATACTGTTTGATTTTCTGATTTTCAGTGACAATAATCGAATGATTATCACTGATTGTACAATATATTTTCAGTGTATAACTGTACAGCTCTTGATTTTGAGTATATTTATTGGGACATGTTAGTATATTTTCCAATGCACTTTGCCATCAGTCTCTGGGCAGATCAGTATAACGTGGTATTGGAATGTTTGTTTGTATATTTTGAGCTCTTCATCTATTTACAATAATTTGGATAGTTAATTTAAATTTATTTTATTGGCTGTTTTGTTTCATTCTGGATAATGCCATACAATCTTGAATTATGCTTGATGTTGTGAGTTCCTCGCATGCTTCAGTTTATGACATTGCGGGTGCCATGTTACTAAATGACAAGGAGTGATTCCTGTCAGACGTTTACTTAGAAATCCAGAAGAGACTCTGTTTTCTGAAAGGGTGAAAGGATTTGCTTTGTCCAGAATTTTAGGGTCCTACGTAAGAATTCTCCTGACTCAGATTCTTGTTTTTTTGATAGACAGACAGATTAATATGAAAGTTCTTTGGATCTATCCACCCTCATTTCTTTTTATTTTTGGATTTTTGATTTTCTGCCACTCAGGAAATCAACAGAAGAAAAAAAAAGATACATTCTTTTCTTATTTGGAGAGATCTTTTTAGTTGGGCACACACTTGTTGAAGATCTTCTTTGACTATCAGCTTCTCGATATTCTTTTAATTTTGAGGGTGCTGTACCGTGGCAATAAGTTCTTCAGTCATTTCCAAACTGTGTTTTTTTTCCACTGATAACAGTTTTCTGAGGAATTGTTGGAAATAGTGAATTAGTGAATATGTTCACTATGAATAGTGAATTATGTGAATATGAATATGAATGTTGGAAATAGTGAATAGGTAGGCGGAGTGGTGGCTCTGAGGCTAGGGATCTGCACTGGCAATCAGAAGGTCAATAGGGACTCTGCTCTGTTGAGCCCTTGAGCAAGGCCCTTAACCTGCAATTGCTGAGCGCTTTGAGTAGTGAGAAAAGCGCTATATAAATGCAAAGAATTATTATTATTAATTTGCTGAGACAATAAATAGTCATCTTTAATGTCTTGGGACAAGGGTTTACCTTTGTGTTTCTCCATCATGACAATTAATTTTCTTTTGTATAACTGGTTTAAATTTCTATTGTGGTGATGTTTTATATGTACTCCATATTTGAGTCCTCTATCTCCTAATATACTTGCCAAATATTAGCCTTTGGATGAAGAATCCTGTGGACAATCAAGGAGTTCCCAATTTGATGGTTTACAATTGGTGGCTGCCAAATTATTGTCTGGACTAGTAGCCACTCAGCTGTTAACAGCTGATATTTTTTGAGTTTTTGGTGTGTAAGGTGGATTTGCTTCTTAAATGTCTGACTTTGAGTCATACCTCTTTCACTCACAAAGAAAATAAGTACCATTTTAGTAAGTGGGTATGCTTACAGGCTACTTATACTTTTTATCATCCAACGGAATATTATAGCCTCTTTTAACATAAATATTTCAGTAGTGTATTGATGAAGTCAGCTGTATAGTAGATGACAGCAATACGTATTACCCTATATGAACACAGTCTCATTTGCAGAGTAATATCATCTCAGTAATCTACTTACAGTGATGCCTTTATAAACCACAGTACTATTGGAAAAATATTTTTCAAATAACATTCCCAATCCTTGTTAGGTTTTCTTGGAAATTATGAATTGGTTTCATGTGAATGCTTGTCAGTGGGCCCAAGTGCTATGATTTTCAGTTTCTGAAATAAGTAGTTTTCATATCAATTCATTCTCTTCATTTAAAAATTTTTATTATCATATTTTTGAAGTTCACACTTTATTTTATGCATTGTTTTTTACAACTGTCAATGCCTTTTATAATGACTATAGTGTCATGTGGCCAGAAAAGCAGACCAGGGTTGACCACCGTAAAAGGTTGCGGTACCAACCTGGTAGCCCCTTTTCATGTTACAAAGGAGAAAGACGGCCGAAAAATGGCACATAACAAAAACCATTATGTTTAGTCATGAGGTATGAAAAGATCAGGAGCTCTGTCTGTCTTTGGTGTCAGTTTAAAAGTGACACCATCTTCAAGGATCGGGCCGAATACCGAGGGCTTGTACTGGAAGGGGTGGAGTCTTCTTTGGGCATCAGGGTGGCGTTAGGTGTCTCCTCTGGGTGTCTTTTCCTGGCTGCAGAGGAGGAAAGAGAAGATACTGTTAGCATCATCCTGGGGTGGACTTGCTTACCTCATCAAGTTAAAGACTTTTGGTTTACATATTGGGCTTTGATGTTTTGGTTTATTCATTTTTTTGGTTCTGACACTGGCCTGTTTGCAGTTCACAATTCACTCTTTCAACCCCTAGACTAAACTTATGCTTTTTTGACGTGCCATTTCTCTTTTACACCTTGGCAGCAGATTGATAAAGACTGGAACTTTATCCAGGGTTGGTTCCTGCTTTGTGCCTTGCGTTGCCAGAATAAGATCCAGTCTACCTTTACTCTGAATCAAAACAGCGCTAGAATGTAATTGTAGTCTAGAAATCAGTTGCATCATTTCGTTGTAGAGCACAATGTACAACAATAAGCCTGCTAAGGATGGAAAGTTTTTTTTCCTTCAATTTTGCTCTGTAAGTGTGCTTCCACGTTGATTTCTAATGTGTTTTTGCTACTAAAGAGTGAGCTCCCTGTCACCATTTTTTATCAGCACACAGAAGACCCTCTAACACAATACATTTTCAAATTTTGGCCAACTGTACATATTTTTATAGGCATTATCAGTTTTTGAATTTCCTATGCTAGACATTAAATGACTTTTTGTCCTCATGACCCAGCTTATGCAGGTTTGAGAACCGTTTTTAAACAGAATCAGTTCTGCTAATTTGGTTTGGTGGAATCTAAAAAATAACAAAGGATAAATGAATGTTAGGTCCCAGCAGATTCAAGACGTTGAAATACACAGCTTTGTATGCATGTGTGAGTCCATGTGCGTATCTATGCACTGCATCAGATTGGCAGTCCTGCCAAGGTGTCGTGCATCTGTTTTATAGCAGATCTGGCAATACTAGCTGTCATAGACTATGGCTTTCTTAATCAGACATTGCTTGATGCTTAACTGTAAAATAATGTGTGAAGCAAATGGAGCCAAACCTTATATCACTTCAGAACATTG
This sequence comes from Erpetoichthys calabaricus, assembly GCF_900747795.2. Lineage (NCBI taxonomy): Eukaryota > Metazoa > Chordata > Cladistia > Polypteriformes > Polypteridae > Erpetoichthys > Erpetoichthys calabaricus. The sequence continues at coordinate 119,999,272 of NC_041395.2, forward strand.
GTTATAGATGTTAACTTTGTTTCGCAATATTGGAGCATATGTAAGCAGGTGTGCAGTGTGATGGACTGATGTCCATCCAAGGCTGATTGCTGCCTTGCAGTCGATGCTGAAAGGGTCGTCTTTGTCTTTTTGTGAACCACTGTAGTCATTACAAAGACAGAGACTTTTATTTTATGTAGCTCCTTTCTATGGTGAACTCCATTCCAGTTACAGAGATACTGTACAATTGTTTACAGTTATTATTGTTATTGTATCTTTGCAGTTGGATCATAGTTAGCGGTCACACTCTACATTGAATTGGTGGAAAGGATTGAGCTGGCTGACTTAAAGTTCACTGCCTTAGCCATTTTCCACACTTTGTAAGACACGTTGTGATGGTTTGACGGGTTAAAAAAATTGACTGCTGAATGCTGATTACATTTAACTGATGCATTTATAAAAAGCAAAATCTAAATCACAAGTGTATCATACACATATTTCCATATATATTATTAAAATAGAGCCCGGGAAGGCTAATTTTAAGATTTTTAGGTTTTGCAGAATTTTGTTTTATACATACTGGAAATTATAATTTTCTTTATGTGTTGAATTTGAAAATTGATTTCTATTGTAACTTTATTATTTCATGCAGTCATTCTGCATTTTGTTTTTACTCACAATTAGTGTCATTTTATATGCTTTCCTTATGGTAATGGCTCTGGTAATGTTACTGTCACGTGTTTGCTGGAAGTTGTGACATGTACCATCATTGTGCCGCTGCTATTTAAAATGAAGCATTCAAGTTTCTGGCTTAACTCTACTTATCTTTTGTGCATTTAGTGATGAATCAGTTGCATGATTTTCAACATTGATTTGTGCTTGTTGGGGTTCAATATTCTGGCTTTCATTATTTTGGCTTTGATCTCAGCCTGTTTTTTGATTATGTGTTTCGTTCTCATCCCCTGGTCCTTGCTCTGTGACAATAAGTTTACACTTGAACTTAAAGTATTTGATTAATTTATAGGTTGTACTTGCGATCGGAGCACAAAAAAATCAACTGATTAAAAGCAAACATTCAATGTTCATATATTTCACAAAAATAAGCATATTGATTTACTTATTTGGCTGACACCTTTATCCAAGGCAGCTTACAATATCTGAGATACAGTTGGTTACATTTCTTTTTGTTTTTCCAATTAGAATACAAGCAGGTCACACAGTGTCAATAGCAGGACCCACAACCTTGGGGTTTTCCAGGCCAAAGCCTTAACCACTATACCACACCATCCATTCTCCATAACCTGTTCACAAATGTGGAACAGACATGTTGAATGTGTGCCTAATACTGGTCATTTACATCTAAAAATAGGGACATACTTCAAAAGTCAGTTGCTGTAAATTATACCTAAAGATAAGTGAAAAAGAAATGCAGGCATTAAATATGTAAAATCATTAGATATATCATTAAAAAGAAATTAGCAAGGATGAGGGCTAACCATCCCAGACAAAATTAAATGGCACAATTTAAAGATTTAAACAAAATACAATGTGATAAGAAAAAATACTTTGCCACTTGGTCCTACAAGACTGCGAGTATAGTACAGTGTCATTACCAGAATAGCTGAGCCAGCATTCAAATGTTTCTTTTCAGATTTGTCTGTAGTACTAGGGTGTTGTACCGTGTTAGCCATTATAAATGTAGTGAAAAGTCAAGCAAAATGACACATTTTATTGGCTAACTAAAAAGATTACAATATGCAAGCTTTCGAGGCAACTCAGGCCCCTAATTCAGGCAAGATGGGTGTTGAGATTTGTGAAATTGCTAAAAAGAACCCATTTTGAGCGGAGGTAAACTATTTTTACTATTCTGTGGACTGGTGTATTATAAAATAATGGGTCCAAAAGTTGTGCTTCAACCATTAAACGATCCATTGTGGTACCCATTTAACCTTAAAGACATTACAGATACATAAACTTAAAAAAAACAAAGAGATACAATGAGTATTGAAATCCAAGGAAGAATCCAAAAATGAAAGGATTATGTCTTCTTATTAGATTGCCCAGAATAAACGTTGTAAAAAAACAAAGGGAACAAGATAAAGTTTTGGGGGAATCTGCCCCGTATATTGTCAGGTTTGCTTCAAGGCAAAAATACGATGGGTTAGGAACAAGAGTAATCTCTTCGAATCGAGTGATATGACAGACTGCAGACCAGGGGGATCATCGGGTTTATATATTGAAGAGGGAGGAAGAGGCGAGTCATCAAGGGGAAGTAACATCATCCCAGGGGCGGTCTTTATGCTGAAAACAGGAAGTTAAGTTCTTAAGTGTCCCTGCAAAGGATGAGAGAAGGTATTAGTGCACATAATCAGTCCCACGCGGCGCTTCAACAATAACTAGACCCTGCTGCTGACACCCATGCGTGCGTGTGCGACAACGTATACAGTGGAAAACCCACAAGGAGGTTAGCGGTATGTTGCCGAGTGGCTGGCCTAAGTGTACAGAACTGTGAATGCTGTTGTCTGTGATTTTGCATTAAAACTGACTCTGGGCTGTCATTCACCAGAGGTTTATTTTCTATAGGGATGCCACTGAGTGGAGTATTTGCTATCTTCAACTCTGTTCTTAACTGGCCATAATTAAATGCAAATATTAATAGACGTATAGTGTTAGGATTCTTTCCCACTAATTTAGTATGAAAGTGTTTTGTTTCACTGTGTGTTTAAAATAATGTTTTATGTATGTTCATTATGCAGTTTGTAAAGTTTCTATTTTCATGTCTGTAGAATTGTAAAATGTAAAGTTGTAACACTAAAGTGCAATATACAAAAATAAGTTGAACTGAACTGAAGTTACCCCAGCACTGGGTTTTAAAGAGTGGAGCTTATCCCAGCAGAATCAGGTGCAAAGAAGAAACCAAACCTGGACTGTGCACCAGCCCAACTCATTATAACACAATATATCATTCTCTCAGCCATTCATTCGGGGTCCTGTGGGCTTCAAAATTTCCTGAAAAAGAGTCATGTGGAGGACAGGAACTGCCTGTGGACAAAGCACCAGTCCATCACTGAGCCCACTCACACACCTACTCAGGGTCAATTTGGAATTGTCAATCACCCTGACATGCATGTCCTTTAGGGATGGGAGAGGAAAGCCCAGGTAAGTCAGAGATAGAGCGCGGATAAACTCCCCACAGATAATGAAACCCAGGACATTAATTCTTGGAGGAAGCAGCATCCCTGATACATTGTGATGAATATATTTTTATTTTATCATTGACATTTTTATATCAGACTGCGCAATCTGACCGCTTCGACTTTAAGTGACGTAAATTGTTAAGCTCAATGCTTTCCCCCATCGTGTCTCGGATAACCTCTCAATCTGTCAAAAAAAACACATGCAGCATTTATTTCAGTTGGCAGCTTTCTATAATGAAGATTTAAGAAAAATTGTTTTTATAATTTTTTTGAATTTGGTGCATAGTGACATACTCTGGGTCAAACTGTATGAGGGGAAAGTAAGGTGTAGAAACCAGAGAGATGAATGGGTTAGATGCCTGTGAGTCAAGTAAGTTCAGAGGTAGTGTAGGCCTTTCTGCTCCTTCCCATATTTAGCAGCGACACTGACATATTACTAATTTTACCTTTTTCAAATTATTTAAATTACTGAATTTTTAAGGTAAAGCAATAAGAGTGCAATTTATAAATAAAATGTATAAAACAATACTTTCTGTAGAGCCGTAAGATTCACCACCTTTGTAGCAGTTTAATTTTCTAGCAATATGTTATTTTTTTGAATGTATGTGAATAGTATGCAATAAATCACACTGACTAATAGTTCTAAATTGCCTCCCTACCCTCATGAGGTCTGCCATCACCAAAGGCTAAATGCAATATCCCTTCATTACCCGCAGAGAACAGTACATGCAATAGCTAACATTTCCCTCATGAATATAAAACATAATTCATCCCACTGTTAAAATGGAAGTCAAGGAGGCCTCCTTGTGGAATACATGCACAACAGAAATGTGCATGCATCGAATCTTTAAAAAAATCACAACGTGTTAAGTAGTTCAGTCCAAATAAAATGAAAAAGTGATTCCCACAGCTTCATTTCATCCCACAAAGAGGAGAAAGCGTGTTCTAATTTACAGAGACTGACCACTTTTCAGTTTCACTTTTCTGCATACGAGAAGCTTTTGCAAGACCCATACACACATACCAAATAAAAATGAGCTGTCTTTGTTAAAGAGATATATACAGTATATCTGAAACTTCACTTCTAATACTCATAGCATGGGCTTTCCATAACTATCAGGAAGTCTGCTAATCCTGCAATACGTGTTAACAATAATAAGTTATAGTATTTATTATATAGAGCAGTTCACATTATTACATAGCTCAGAGTTCTGAGCAGACAATCTGTCCATTTGAACAACAGAAATCCAGTGATGTCCTGCTTAATCCATTTCAAAGTTATCAAAGGCCAGGACTTAAATGTGTATGGGGTGCCAGTCCATTGCAGAGCACACTGACTCTGTCACCAATTAACCAAGACATCTTTAGGATGGAGGAACTCTCTTATAATAAACACAAACACCGGGCCAGAATTCATTGCTAGCGCAGTGTACCTGTGAGGCAGCAGCGATAACCCCTGTGTCAACAAGGAGTCCTTAATGATATACACATAGAATTTTTAGCTTCTATTCAAAATCTTTGGAAAAAAAAGATGTATTTTGTTTGTAAGCTTTTTCCACTTTTGTACAGTATGTGATAAAATTGGGGGCGCAATAATTAGTGCTGCTGTTCTGTGCTTATATCCGAGCTCTGTCCCTGTCCATGGGGTTTGAACATTCTTCTCATGTTCAAGTTTTTTTCTTTTCTTTTTTTGCCCTTTTTTCCCAGTATCTTTTTGACGTTTGAGTCATGCCAGGTGAAAGGGGTCTGTTAATATCAAGATGTAATTTAAGGCTTTTTTGTGAATTTTGGAAAATGTGGACAACTCTGGGAAACCTGATTACTATTCCAAAACTTCACAACTTGGTTCTGACTTGGGTAAGAGAGAACTCCAGCATATTACAAATATACCTTTTAATATTGGTTATCATCCACAACTTTTTACGAGATGTCTTCAGGAATTTCTTTTACTCTTGGCATATTTTTACAAGCTGGGTGCTGACAGCTTTAACTATGCAAAGTATTCAAACATCTGAACCAAATTATCCGTTAATGTGGTGTACTCTTTCAGTGTTTCATTTATTCACACTTGAAAATTAGAGAGCTGATTACTTTTCAGATCATACCAAAGAAAGAAGCACTGGTTTTTGGTGTTTTATTAACTTTCTCCTCTTTATAGCATAGCAGTCCTCAAAAAGATCCCACCATATCAATGGTAAAAACTTGGAATGATGTATTTGGTGCTCTGTCTGGGACTGCTCTCAGCAGAGTAAACTGTCAAGGATGCTGTTCCTGAACCCAAAAAGAAGACAGTGAGACCAAACTAACAAGAAAAACTTTCCTTTTAATATAAATAACACACACCCTGTGATGGACTAGCTCTTTGCCCAGGAATCATTCCTGCCTTGCTCCCTATGGTTTTTGGGATAGGCTCCAGCCCCTAATGACACTGTCCAGGAATACCCGAGCTTTGAAAAAGGCATGGTATAGTATGGGATAAATAACACGAAGGATCAAAACAACCTCTCTGGTACTTTTCTGGGTCTAACCACAAGGACTGAATGTCGCATCTATCTGTTGGGGTTGTTGACTAACAAGGTGTGAAATACCAGGGGTTCCTAGTTGGTGTGGGACACCCTAATAAACTTGAACCCAATGAAAGCCAAACAATCTAAATTTTGGTGAGTTCCTGAAAAATAATTTATATATATATTATAGATTTACAAATTACTCAAAATCTTGATACTACGCGTTTCTTACAGGCAGGACTTCAAACACTTCAAATGCTGGGCCAGGCAACATAACTATGCGGCGGTTGGTTGGGTGGGGTGAGATGTTTGATTGGCAGTAGAACCCAGGGTAAGGAAGGAGAGCACACTCTTTAAATCTTGAAGGTTTGAGAAAGAGCTGTGTCTTGTTACCTGTTCAAACCAGATTAATGTTGTTTCCTGTAACCCTTAAAAATCGGAAAGTGGTATCATAGGTCTCATTAAGTACTTAAAGTGTAGTATAACTATATATTGTTGTTTAATAAACAAACAGATTATTGGGGTGAACCTGTGACATAAGCAACACAAGACACATAAGAAATTTGACAAACAAGAGGAGACCATTCAGTCCATCAAGCCTGTTTGTGTAACTTAATAGCTAAACCATCCCAACATAGCATCCAGATTCTTCTTAAATGTTGTCAAAGTTTCTTCTTCACCTACATGTCTTGGTAGTTTGTTACAGAGTTCCACAACTCTGAGTAAAAAAGTGCTTTCTGGCTTGAGTCTTAAATGGACTTCCCCTTCATTTCCAATAGTGACAATAGTACCAAGTGGACTTCAGTTTTTAGTAGTGAGAAGGAGCACACATGGGTTTGATGGGAGATGGGTGGTCACTTTAAAGGGGGCTGGCGTTCATAGTGAAACAGTTGGAGCAGAGCAGCAGTGGTCTATGACAAATACATATATGTCACAAAAGTGGCTTTTTATATTATGCTGGAATGGTTTTTGTTTACAGATTGCATATCCATGTATAATTCAGCTAGTCTACTTAAGACATGGATATCCTAACAAATAAAATTCTCCGTGTCTAATTAACTGTATATTCCATAGTAACAGAGAAAGATTTAATTGTTCAGGCAATTGGAAATACCCGCCCCACTCCCAAACACCATACATTTTTTTTAGTGATTTTTAATCCTTTATTCACCATATAAACTTTCTTGAATTAGGAATTTGTCATTTTTCGAATGGCTCAAAAACTAATCAGCACATTGTCATCTCATAACAGGCTTAAGTTTCCAGTTTGGTATTTTTCCATCCAGCCATTTTATCTCTAGACTGTCCTCAATAAAGTTTGACACACCCATCATTGAGATAATTAATGTTTTCGGTATCAGGGGACCCTAAAAGAGATCTGTCGAAAACCGGAGATGTTTGACGAATCTAAATGATGCGAGAACGCAAAGCAAAAAAAACAAAATCCTACTGTCCACTGGTCTGCCTAGACATCAACGCTTTCTGAATACTGTGTGAAGTGACTGATCAACTAACCGTAATACTACACTCAACTTGACCCTCCTTCTCTACAATCTGGCCAGTACGTTCCTGCCTTTTAAGCCTTTTAAATTTTTTACTGATCTATGTTGTAGAAATGGAACTGAAGAACATTTGTCACGAAATAAAATATATTTTGCGTGTGGAAAAAGTATTTGTCAAGACTTCATCTTCTCTAGACATTGAATTATATAGAAATCCTGCCCTAGTCAGTATAAGTGCTTTAGCAAAGACAAATCTCAGGACCTCTTAATTCTCTAATTTTATTTCTAATTGGGTTCCTTGGTTACTAGCATTTATACTTTTTAGAGTATGTGAAATAACATGTAAAACATTTTAGTGTGGTTGTCACCTCCTAGCTCTAAAAATGATTTATGTTCTCCCTGTGCTTTTGTGTGTTTTGTCAGGGGAATTTCATCCCAGTGATATTAATGAGTTGAGTTTTGTGTTGATTTAGTATCTCTACGTTCATCCAGTGTGAGGATGTGCCCTGTGATGGCCACTTTTTGTCTCATTGCTTCCCACAACACCAACAGCAGTTCTTGTATAGCCCAAAACCACACACAGGCCCTGTTTTTTGACAACTTCCCACAAAGAAATAATTAATTGTTGCCCCAACTAGATTGTAGTTACCCATTGTGTAATGGAAAAACACGGCGGTTTTCTGTACGTGTAAATGCGTAATAATTATGGCATGCCATTAAATTCATGAAATAAGTTATACAAGATACAGTCTGTCTTTATCATAGCAAGCATGTCCGTTTGCATTTCTATTTATGGACAGCCTTATTGGAAGTGACATCAATTTATTTCACATAACTTAATCACTTAAAAAGGAAAAGTACATCCTTCTGTGGCAGTAATTCATCTTTGGTGACCATCCTTGATTAAATCAGAGAGCAACAGTGGCCCCGGTCTGTGTGTTTCAATTTAAAATCAGTTCTTAAAAGCCATAATATTGACAGTGAAATTTGAAACGGGTCTATTGGCTCCCCTTGGTTGTGCAGTTGGTCAGTGTTTTCGTCACTTTGAATTTACTTGAATTTAGTGTGTAGTAGTAATTTTACATGGCAGATATCCAAAATGAAACAGAATCTCATAAGTCAGTTGGCATTAACGAAGTTATGTGGAACTGGCAAACCGAAACAGCAAGTTATGAAGTCTTACCTCATCGGATGGAGCCAGAGAAGATTTAGAACAATATTAGGATGTGAATGTTCTGGCAATTAAGCAAAATGACTGCTTTGAACATTAATCTTGTCTTACTCGATGTGACAAATTCTTTCAGATAGTACAACATCAGTTGACTTTTCCTCTATCCATCTAGCATGTAAAGCAAAGAAGATATTGTACATTGTGCTCTAAAACACTGAGCGGTAGTGTATGCTCAAATTTTGTTTGTTACTGTGGTTGCTTAGAGGGATTGTCATTTTTATGGTGAGAAATTATTCAGTCACTTTCCTTTGCTGACTTTCATTTATGTACTTCATTTTGTAGTTCCTACAGAGAGGTGTATTTCATGTTATATTACTTTCATTGATATTGATTTAAATTGTGCATTTTCCATTCATCCATTTTTAACCTGCGTTTTCTTATTTACACGCCTAGGCAGCTGAGGTTTACTCCAGTAGCTGTAGCCATAAGGTATGAAAATGTCTCTCACATCATCATAGGCCATAAAGGGACAAACACTAACAGTGGATGAATTTAGAGCCCCAAGCTGGAAAAACCACAAGTCTTTGGACAATGGGGAGAAAACCCATGAAAGCACAAAGACTCCACACAGTCAGGCTGGAAAGCCTCAGTCAAGCCTGTTGGTGAATTTTAGTTTTTTTTGTTTGAGTAAAAATGAATAATATATATTTAGTATGTTATGTTAATCATTCCCAGGAAGCAGGAGACAGAGCTGGAGGTGGCAGAGTTATATATGCTAAGATTTGCACTGGGTGTGACAAGTATGGACAGGATTAGAAATGAGTACATTAGTGGGTCAGCTCAGGTTGGACGGTTGGGAGACAAAGTCAGAGAGGTGAGATTGCATTGGTTTGGACATGTGCAAAGGAGAGATGCTGGGTAGATTGGGAGAATGATGTTAAAGATAGAGCTGCCAGGCACGAGGAAAAGAGGAAGGCTTAAGAGAAGGTTTATGGATGTGGTGAGAGAGGACATGCAGGTGATAGGTGTAACAGAGCAAGATGTAGAGGGCAGGAAGATATGGAAAATAATAATCTGCTGTGCGACCGCTAATGGGTGCAGCTGAAAGAAGAAGAAGAAGAAGATGGTTCTTATTTCATTGTTAATGTTCTCTGATGGACTAGCACCCTGTCCTGTCATGTGTGTAGTGCTGCTGAACACAATTAACTGGCTCCCTGTGACCCTAAGTCTGGATTAATCCAATTCTTTAAAGGAATGGCTGAGGAAATTTAGAAGGGTCTGATGAACGATGTTTTAAGTGTTCCAGTTACACAAGTTTACTTTTTCAATCAAGTTCATATAATATGTCATGCTGTAACAATACAACATGAAAATGTTTTAAGGCCATGTAGTTAGAATTTTTATAAAATTCAGTTCAAAGCTGTTAATTTATTCATGTCCTTTTGACTTTTGTATAGAGTATATTGAAATTCTTACTTGCATGTCAAACTAACATGTTGGCACCATGATAAACAAGAGTTACATTTAATATACAGTAATCCCTCGCTATATCGCGCTTCGACTTTCGCAACTTCACTCTATCGCAGATTTTATATGTAAGCATATTTAAATATATATCGCGGATTTTTTGCTGGTTCGCGGATTTCTGCAGACAATGGGTCTTTTAATTTCTGGTACATGCTTCCTCAGTTGATTTGCCCAGTTGATTTCATACAAGGGACGCTATTGGCAGATGGCTGAGAAGCTACCCAACCAGAGCGCGTATTACGTATTAAATAAAACTCCTCAAATATATTGTGAGCACAGGGGCTCTTCGCACCCCTAGAAGATATGGCCGCTCTTCAAAAAACGCTGAAAGATTACCTTCACATTGCTCTCTTCTTTGCTGGGCTTAAATATGGCTGCTTTGTCAAGCGATATGCTTCCCGCACTGTGCTTCACATACTTAAAAGATCAAACAGCACGTATTGATTTTTGATTGTTTGCTTTTCTCTCTCTCTCTCTTGTTCTGACATTCTCTGCTCCTGACGGAGGGGGTGTGAGTAGGGGGGCTGTTCGCACACCTAGACGATACGGACGCTCATCTAAAAATGCTGAAAGATTACCTTCACGTTGCTCCCTTCTGTGCAGCTGCTTTGTGAAGCAACATGCTTCCCGCACGGTGCTTCGCATACTTAAAAGCTCGAAGGGCACGTATTGATTTTTGATTATTTGTTTTTCTCTGTCTCTCTCTCTCTCTCTGACATTCTCTGCTCCTGATGGAGGGGGTGTGAGCAGAGGGGCTGTTCACACACTGGTCCAGAGGATACAGACACTTCTCTAAAAAATGCTGAAAGACTACCTTCACATTGCTGCTGTGAGCGCTGAAGTCAAAATCAACAACGGGAGTCTAAAACCAATTTTTAATAAAAAACAATTTCTTTATTCTTTTGTTCTTTGTTCTTGGTGAGTAAAAAAACTGTGAGACTGCCCTGTTGGAGAATGCGGGCAGACTCCAAAGAAAAACAACAGTTCTCCCTTTTATCACCTAGCTTGTTCATTTAGCTACAGAGAGAACAGAAAAAAACATAAGAGTTCAATTTGAGGTCATCCATAGATTAGGGGACATCTTAAATTTATGACATAGGAGTACAGAAAAACAACAGCAGTACCAGGCACCTACATTATCTAAAGAATGTGCCCGTCTCAGCTACAACCCATTTTAAGCAGTTTTCTCAAAGTTCATTGCATTAATTATAAAGAGATTACATTCTTTTAATTTTTATATCTTCATTAGATTATATTTGTTTGATTAGATTAATAATTCTTATTTATTGATTCATAAGTAACTTGTTTTCTTATAATACAAAACAAGAGTAAAGAAAGATCACATTGAATTATAATATCACAGGGTGTTCTGTTAATATCAGAAGGTTAGCACTTACACATAGAAAAATTAAATCAGTCTCATATTCTGTGCATAAACATAATTCATTTCCTATCTAAATGCAGATAAAATCCTATAGTTCTCTGCAGCATGATTAATACAAATTCAGTTATTGGTATTTTGTGAGTTAAATACTTATAATCATCTGTGGCGGGCTGGCTCTCCGCCCGGTGTCTGCCTCCTGCCTTGTGCCCTGTACTGGCTGAGACTGGCTCCAGCAGACCCCTGCAACCATGCAGCCAGGACACAGCAGGTTGGAAAATGGATGGATAGATGGATACTTATAAACATTACAGTTAATAATGTTTTTTCTGCGTTCTCACTGCCTTCCTTGCAACTGCTTTGTGCGGCGGTGCTTTGCATACTTAAAAGCCAAACAGCCCTATTGATTTTTGTTTGCTTTTCTTTCTCTCTCTCTCTGACATTCTCTGCTCCTGACGCGCATTCCTTTGAAGAGGAAGATATGTTTGCATTCTTTTAATTGTGAGACGGAACTGTCATCTCTGTCTTGTCATGGAGCACAGTTTAAACTTTTGAAAAAGAGACAAATGTTTGTTTGCAGTTTTTGAATAAAGTTCCTGTCTCTCTACAATCTCCTGTGTTTCTGTGCAAATCTGTGACCCAAGCATGACAATATAAAAATAACCATATAAACATATGGTTTCTACTTCGTGGATTTTCACCTTTCGTGGGGGGTTCTGGAACGCAACCCCCACAATCGAGGAGGGATTACTGTAAAACAAAAATGAATGCACCAAATGTATTCTTTACCCCTGTGTCCATACTACTTAGACAGTTATGCTCTTCTTTCCTGAAACCTTGTGGAAGAAACCAAGTGGAAACCTCCCAGAAAGTTAGCTAGCACTGTGCAAGTTTAGTAACATACTGCCGGTATAATACATCGCATAGCAAAATTTATTGATTGAGGAGATAAAGTTGCACTTCAGCTCAATTCATGTTAAGCTTATAATTCTCCAGGAAAGGTATGATATGCTCTGAAAAACAGCCCATCTATGCTAGAAAAGTGCAACTATTAACCTATAAGTGTGTGAAGCATTGCAGAAATGTAATTCAAGTGCACTCTGAAGTGCTGAACCTCTAGGAGCCTTCTTACCATGCACCGATCTTGTGACTGACCCAAACAGTCTGAAGATGCGATCCATTAAATTTTTCATGCTTGCTTTGTCCTTTTCAGAGAGACGAGGAGATTGCACCTATTACAGTAGCAACGGCTGCAAAACAGAAATGTCCTGTGAAGGGTTCCATCCATCATAGAGTTCACACATACAGGCAATCGGCAGAAGGCAGGTCTTCTATCGCTGGTGACTTCAGATTTCTGCTTTTGGCAAAGGAGTTACTGTATGTTAGAGAGGCACTGAAGCTCAGAGTGGCGTTTCTAGTTAGAATCATTGCTTCTGTGTAATTTATGATGCTAACTATCTTTTATACATTGCAGCTGCTGTGAGATTTTGATCCTTGTAGAAAGACGCATTTGTAAATTTTAATTTTCATCAAAGGTAGTTGGTGTAAAAATCAAAACATTTGATTGCCTTTTAGATTTTGTTTGGAGGGGCCAGTGTTCTTTAATATGCACTTTCTTTATTCCAGTCTGAATACACATTGAAAGGGTACCAAATAAGCTTTACATTCCTACTGAACAGCTATGAGAGACTCACTCTCAGCCTGAGCTCTGCTCAATTTGTTATTTTTTTCCACCTCCTCAGCTTACAAGCTGTTGTGAAACAGGATTTTCTTCTTGACACGAAAATGCTGTGCACGGGCAGGCTTGTGGCTTAGCCAGTGGGGATTCTTTTGATACTTTGCCTTGGGAATCCTTCCGCAAATCCAGACTTTGACATTTATAGTATATTTCAGAACGAATTATACTGTTTTAGTGGCTGTGCTTATTACTTATTCTGACCTGACTTTTACTAGCACTGTCCAGGACTTCGGAATATTTTCTGTTTTTAATTTTTCATTTTATTACTACATTAATGTTATATTTGGGCACCTTGGTAGAGTAGACAATCGTACTGCTGCTTCAAAACTCCAGTAGGGTGAGTTCAAGTCCAGCCAGGTCACCCACTTGGTGATACATTCTCCTGGTGTTTGAGGGCTTTCCTGTAGGTACTATAGTTTTCTTCCCAGTTCCCAAATATATGCAGTTAGGTTAAATGGTGACTCCAAGTAGCCCAAGTGTGCATGAGTGACCTAACTGACATTAAATTGTATTATATGGTGTAACACAAAAAACAGGAGAGGTATGCGTTTTTTTGGGGCACCTTATGGCTAACCCCATAAAATTAAACAAGCATATGAAATAAAGTGCGTGAAAAACGCAAAGAAATGAGCCGTTCCGACTTCCACAATCGGGCAGACACTCAAAATGGTGGTTCTTTCATTTAACAAGGATTCTGGGAAGAAGAGGTGGGTCCTGGTGGTTGGACCCTGGAAGTGATGTCATTGATGAAAAGGTATCGATCTTCTGTTCTGCAGAGGGAGGAGAAGAGAGATCGTTATTAGACAGCGCCACCACATGTTTCAGTGGAAAAGTGCAATCACTCAAATCCTTAAGCTGTTACAATGGGTTTAATAATGACTGGATGATTTTATTGCTTTTCCTATAGTGTCCACTGACACTGTGATCTTTAAAACTTTTTGTAACCTAATTTGATTTGCAGCACACCTTGAGATGGTGCTTACAAGAAGAAAGTGTTATTTCAAATGAAGACTGAATGTCTGCTGCCTCACAACTTCTTGGACCTGGATCATGGCCAGTGGAGTTTTGTTGGGGGGTTTTCAGCTTAATTTTCTCCCTCATTCCTAAGACATGCTTGTTGCAACAACTGACTACTCAAAAGGAGCCCAGCGTGACTTGTAGGTTGTGTGTGCATTTGCCCTAAAATGTCTATTTCAGATTCATTCCTGCCCTGTACTTGAGGCTGCTGGCGTAGGTGCAGCTCCACATAACATGAGAACAGAAATAGATAGGTAATACATTGGATGTATAGATGGAAGAATGACTAATTTACCAGTGCCATCAGTTTGAATATAAACCAGCCACTTTGAGCACAATTATTAATACACAGTGTCACCAAGGTCAAAATCTATACCAGAAGTATTTGGCACAAGGCAGTAACACACCCCAGAAGATGCACCAGTCCTTCAATAGATATACTCCCTCACAAACTCATACTTACTCATGCAGGATCAATTCACAATCCACACTTAATCTAATAAAGACATCTTTAGAATGTGACAACAAAACTGGAGTCCCTGGAGAAAACCCACACAGACAATGGGGGAAATGTTCAAACTGCAAACAGGACAAAGACAGGACACAGGGTTCAAATCCATAATGATGAATCCATGGCAGATAGCACTAAAAAACGGCCTCCATACTATACTTATAAAAAAATATTTCAGAGCTATCCATCTATCTCGCTTTTTCCATCTAACTGGCTTTGTGAATTTCAGAGCCACTAGTAATTCAAAGAAATAATTCACTGAAATAGATACTTATTCCAAAATACTGCATTAAAGCAAACACATTATTATCTCAATTGTATTCTGGAGAGTTGTATATAGCATTATTTGCTTTTAAAGCACCCTCTGATTGTGCTCTCTGTCAAACTGATAGTTTACTTTGGTTGAATGAAAGCTAAACACTAACCTACAGTCTCAGGCAGGCACTCTGTCATCAGGTTTATAGTGCATCTCCTCTATTAGTGAGTGATCAGTTTCTACACTGACTGAATTAGGTCTGTGGTTTAGTACCATTTGAATCCTACAACACATAAGATGACTTTCATCATACATTACATATTGGGCCTCAAGTAGCACAATCTTTGCTATTCTACTTATACGCTGACAATGTTGAGTTGAGATTTGAACATCCTAAGGTGCCTATGTCATATACTGTATGTTACTTAGTGGTCTCTGCAGTCCTCTTGTGTGAGGACACTGTACAGCCTTGCATCTGTATGAACTAAGATCAATCTGTTCACTGTGTCTTTGTTCAGAAATATTTTGGCATCAGTTTCTTAATTGTAAAGTTTGCTTAGGCTGAAACAATTCACGCCTTCCTTATAATGAAAACCCCGGAGACCAGGAGTCAAAAATGTACCCTGTGATTGTACTTTCTCCAGGATTGTTATATCTGTTTTGCAATATGGAGACCACAAACAGCACAAAATATTTCATTGAGGGCTCACTTGTTAAGTTTTATTAAGTATTTATTGCTGTTATGATGATGTACATTACCATATATTAATGGCCTCCTTAAAATTCTTTTCAGTTGAACATCCTGCTGGCTGCCTTCTTTACTGGGTACATTGTCTGAAGTGGAGAGTGATGGTTCTGCTAATTTTATATAAGGCGTATTTTCTATCCTCAGACCCCCCCCACTGTGAAATAATATCTGATATTTTACAATTTGTATTAAAGTACATTGGCACAAATCCATTCAAACTGGAATTCTATCCAGATCCATCTGTAAGGAATTAGTTGCCAATGTTCTTTATTTAGTGTTGTCTGCAAATCAACTGTAATCAACTTGTTTATTCCATCTTCATCTAAATCATGTATGTAATTTAAGACATACAGCAGCCCCAGTACTAGCTGATGGATTCATGGATATCTACGGGCAGAAATGCCGCTGACTAGTGACATGTGTGAGCGGGCAGTCAGCATGGGTTTACACCGATGAGATACTGATTTACTAAGATGTTACAGTTTAATGAGGAAATAGCAGAAATATGTGATAGTGGGAGAGTATGATGTTATTTAAGTTGACTTTCATAATCCTTTGTTGTGGCACCTCACAGGAGACTGAAATTAATTAATTGTCAACTTACGGGAACTTTAAGGCTTGGTGTGCAAAAACACCAGATAATGTCACAAATGCGTTTTTAGGGAATACGTGAATGGATTTAAATTATTTTCCTTTTTTATGATTGGTCTCTTTTCTCTTCCTGAATTTCAAAACTGAGTGTTTCTGTCTTTTTTGTGCTAATGAGCTATTGTGTTTTCTGCTCCTACGAAGAGTACCTTGACATTTACCTTCTTGTTTAGATCATAATTTTATTTTAGACTAAAATTTTGACAAGTTTGAAAGATAGGAGCCTGAGTGTTGTCTTGCGAATTGAAAAGCCACAAAACAGTAAGAATTAGAATTAAAACCAGATAAATGAATAAATCCATACCTATGTGAATCTATTAAACCATGCACATTTTGAGAGTAAATAGTTTAAAAGAGATGTCATAACACCATGTTTCATTGGTCCATATAGCCACCAAGGGGTGATAACTGTACTAAAAGTAGCTCTGGTTAATACTGTATATCCATCTGTCTGTCCATCCAACCATCCATCCATTTCCTTAACTCACTTGATTTAATAGTGCAATAGTTGTGGCTGTCTAGAACCTGTCTTGGTAGTACCCGGCAGTAGCTGAGAACCAAACCTCAATGGGGTACCAGACCTTCACAGGGCACCCTCACTCTCACCCATTTTTTCCATGACAATTTAGAGATGCCATTTAATCTAACATGGATGATTTTGTTAAGTTAGGAGAGCCTGTGGTTCCTTTTAGAAAAATCCACATGTGACGTGCAGAACATGGAACCACCACCCAAAGTGTAACCTGGATTACAACACAAACATAGTTACTGATGCACTGAGGCAGCAGTGAATAACACAGCAGAGATGGCAGCACATTAAAAGAGGAACACGCAAAGTGCCAGGTACTTGGACACAGAAATCCGAAGCAGAAGCTAATTAGGCTAGGAGATGAGTTCCACATTATTCCTTGCTATCTGGGGACTCCAAAGGACATCTTTCACCATCTTACAATGCTGTGATTGCAGCCATTTCCCAACTCTCTGTGAATGGTACTCATGGCCATTGATCAATGGACAATTTGCATATCATTGATCACACGGCCCATTGTTAGTCAATGGTGCTAGTTTCAGTCATTAGGCAAAGGTACTGTTTATAAGGTTGGAGAAACCTGCAGTCAACTGAGACTGAGGAAGTCACTTGGATGAATGATGTAACGTATCTCCTTGCAAAAGAACTATGTGCAGATGAACAGGATCAACTGTCTAGAATTTCCTTACCTGGATTATTGAGCATGCATCGAGACAAAAAGAAATGTTGTTAAATGGATAACTTCATTTTGAATGGCAAGGAAGTGCTATTATATTTCTGTATTTCTAGAATGTAATAACACTTTCTTGTCAGTCACAAATAAGCTATTATGGTTATAAATGGAAGGACTGGCATTCCGTTCAGCTTTGTGCTCAGTACTTGTAAGAGTGGCTGCAGACCCCCAAAGCCTTGAACGATGTGTTATATTATTCTGGCTATGAACACCACTGATGCCAAGCTGTTTGTGCATTTATGAAGTGTACAAAAAGTTTAAAAAGTACAGTATATGGAAACCAGCTTGGGATTTGGGAAAATTAAGATAACAGGAACATCAGAATAAAAAGGTACAAATTGTCTTTCTAGACATGCTGCGCAGGGAGGGGGATATGGCCTGTTAATGCCTTCTAGCTAATGTCATCAAAATAAGAGTGCAAAAAGTTCATGAAAATGTGAAAATTCCCTTAATGCTCGCTATCATTAAAGGAGCTCTACAATGTAGTTCATGTAATTAATCCTGTTATAAACTTGGAAATGTGATGCTCTGATATTTTTTTAAACCAGACCTCTTCACTTAGTGCTTTCCCATTATTAAATGTAATCTGTTATTTTCATTCTCCTTTTCAGCAGGAATTCTTAGGTTTTATCACAGCGAGGAGAAAAAAAGTACGCAATTAACAGTAAAGCAGTTTAGTGAAATGCATCAAATCGTTGAGCTCCTGAGAACAGTGAGCTGCAGCAGAAAGCTTCTAGCATTAGAAGTACACTGAAGGAAAGCAGTAATAATTCTGTAATGAGCTACAAAATAATTATATGACCACTGCTTTTTACAGTAAGTATAAATATGCAGTGCTGTTTAGGAACCCTAAAATTGAAAATGTTGCAACTTGATGAACGTGCAGCTGTTTATCTTCCATTGGGATGAGTGAGGCAGCTTCATGTGGCCTTTTACAGTCCATTAGTTATACTAAAAGACATCTGGTTACATCTTCAGAGGGGGAAGCTTGGAAAAGAGAAGACGCAATTAAACAGATCAAATGCTTTCCTTGCTCCACTGTATCATCTCTGCTCTTTACATTAGTCAGATTACATGAAGAAAAAAAAAAACCTCATTCTTGCTATGTTCAATTTCAAAAGTAATAATTCATCTTCCAGCCGAATGCTCAAAAACTACCTTCAAAAATCAGCCATAAAAAAGGCTTAAAAAATAAAATGAAAGCAGCCGTCTCCATTTGTTAGAAGTAAAATTGAACATTACAAGTAGGTTGTCTTCTGACCCTGTCTGACGTGAACAGCTTGCCAAGTTGATGATGGAAAAATTTGTTGCTTCCTTCTTTGGCATTTTTTGTATAAAAATAATGTTGCCTTCTACAGAGTGTGGTAGGTAGTATCACGGTTCCACTTGAATTGGCATGTGAGAGTATTTTAATATGTCCCATCATATCATGTACTTGAAAAATGTTTAATCTGTTTTAATGCAAATGATTTTTTTGTTATATTCCATTATACTCTGCTTTTGATCTATCTGTCTGTCTGTCTGATATATTGTAGCTTCTTTCTTGTAGCCCGGTGGCATGAGGCAGCAACACTAACCATGTTAGTTATATGTAATAAATAATATTTAGGAAATTGTAGTACTACAGGCAGGTTCACGTGAGTTCATCATCAGCTCCTGCTTTTTGGTTGTTCTTAATAGACCATGACTACCCTGTGTCCTCAGATTGTCTGAAAATGGTGACAAAAACAGGTGAATATCGACAGAAAATATAAAAATCCATCATTCCTTTTTTTAAAATTTAAACAATGCAAGTTAAGGGTGTGGGGTGGGAGCCTATACTAGTCCTAAGTGAGGTTTCAGTTACCATGGAAATGCTTCTTATAAGATCTCTGCTTTGTTCCATTCAAGAGGAAATACAGTAAGTTCAACTTCCTCTAACCTCTTACAGCCTATTTGGTAAGCTCACAGTATATAATAAGTTCGTGTAACTTCATGGTAGGCAAAGAGACCAGTGGAGCTACAGATGTAATGATGTAGGCGGTGAAGCAATCACCCTTTTTTATATATAATACTTGAGTCAAAATTCTGAACATTGTTTTTATGCATGATTAGAAGTATTAAAAAGGCATTCAGATAAGCAAATAATATAGTTTTCAACAGATTTAGGTGAGAAAATTTACCGTGTGTTGGAATGAAGGTGTGAAGACGTGGGCACTTGAAGTTGCAGTTAAACGTGGAGAACAATGAAGAGACGTTTGGCTGGAGACGTGAGAGATCCATGCGCTGCTTAAAGAGCAGACGGCACCCTGGAGTGATTCACGCTGGGTACGGCTTCACTGCAACAGGGGGAAAAAAATCCAATGGTTGTTTCTTTTTTGAGTTTCTGTTATTTACTTTTTTCAGGATAAACTTAGAAAATAGAAGGGGAGATTAGTGATGGTGAATGAGTAAGAAAACATTTCTTTTTGCTAACTATAAAAAGTGCAGCCATGCCAGGATGGATTTCCTTTTCATTTATTATTCATTCAACATGTGTCACATATGAATTTCGGCTGTATTTATTGTGCTGAAGTATTTGAAAGCAATGAATAACTTTTTAAAACTTGTTTGGTAATTTTATTTTTATTTTTTGCTTTGTGTATGAGAAGAACAGAATGCTGTAAGGTCGAATTTAAACACAAACATCTTCAGTCCTTTGGCAGCAATGCAGTTCTTCATGTGTTGAACTGAACTAGGCCGCACATTGGCACAACAGTTAGCATAATGGTACTGCTTTTGCTGTAGGCAGCTGAGTAAAAAAATCCCTGTCTGTTGAGTTGCAGGTTCTCCCCAAATCCATGTAGTCTTAAAGTTATGACATGTGGATTTGGTTGACTGAGGCCTCGAAAATGGTTCATGAGTGTGCCATGTCATGAACCAGCATTTTGATTTTGCTGGAACAGGCTTTGACTTTCCCATAATGCTGCAGTATTATTAGCAGATTTGCAAAATAGATGGATAAGTTGACTTTCTTTGATATTTAATAATGCATCTGGTTAACTTTTGAAGAGACATTGCAAGTCATTCTTTACACAGGAGTACATTTAATAACATTATTCAATAGTAAATATTATTCACTAGCCAACCCGCGGCGTACCATACGCCACATAATCAGGCCGGTTTTTTAATGATTTTTAAGCACAGGGAAAAAATTAACATTTGAAAAATCCGGAGGAGAGGGGAAGGACGCCCATTACACCCCATCCGTCATGCTAGTCTGCTGATTTCTCATTCAGTAACCTGTGAGTAGTGATGGGCAGAGTGAAGCCTCACGAAGCATCAACACGTTTGAAGCAATTGTGTCGGAAATCGTATCGAAGCTTCGAAGCATTTGACACTCACCTCTCTCGTGACACCTCCTGGCCATTTTCATTAACGTTACAGAAACTTATGATACACTTCAATGACGTCTGTTAAAAGTCGTATTGCTTTTATTTTTTCATAGCTACAGACTGACAACGAAGAGAAGGGTTCGTCAGCAGCTTGTAGTGTGTGATGTCTAAAAAATATAAATATAACTAACGCCGACAGGCAGAATGCACTATACGATAGCAAGAGTTAAACAAAATAAGACGCTTCACCTCATGCATTCCCGGCTCTTTCAATTAGTATTTACTTTTGCACTGTATCATTATAATCGCTCCTGTTATTAGTATTATAATTAACCCTGATCTTTTCTTGAGATCACATTTAATAGCCTTAAATGTTTTCTTTGGTCTGTCTTAATTAAAACGGAGTAGACAGAAAATAAAGGTTTATCCCTGTACTTTGCCATGATATAGGTAAGCACATTTGAGAAAGAAAATGTGAAATCCTTAAATCACAGATGTCATTATTCGATCAAGTATTAAAATCTGCAGTGCTTCGAAAGCTCGACACAGTGTCGAAACCTTAGTATCGAGCAGCCCATCACTATCTGTGAGTCACGTAGAGTTTTCATTGTTGTTTGCGATTCTGGCCGCTTTTCGCGTACTGAGTTGTTCCGGAGTCACAGTTGAGAAACAGTTTTTTAATGTCTTTTAAGCACAGGGGGAAAAATGAACATGTGGCCCGGTGCATTCTTTAACTGCCTTGTGGCGCTGTAGTAGTACGGCTGCTTTGCAGTAAGGAGACAGTGGAAGATTGTGGGTTCGCTTCCCGGTTCCTCCCTGTGTGGATAGCAAATTATCCGCGACAAACAAACTGTTTTACACGCTGCAAACCAATCCGCGCCACTTTTTCAATGTTTTTTAAGCAGAGGGAAAAAAATGAACATTTGCAAAATCCGTAACACTGTTTTCAGTAAGTACAATGCACACGCATTTAATTTGTCAGCCACTTTTTGCCAGCGGTCTTTTCTGGTTTGGGCCGCTTTTGCAGTGTTACCTCTTGTGTATATTATATCTTGAAATCCTTCGAGTTGCTAATTAACTAACTAACACCCACCCACTCAGCTTGTGTGAAAAAAATGCGCCTGTTCTTTCATCATTTTGTTGCAGTAATATACATTGTGTTTTCACTCAGCGCGGAGGCGCGCATTCATCTCGGATTATTACATCCTGCTAATCTGCTACACGACTGCGTTTGAAAAACCGACTTATCCCTGATGAGTTTCAATCATCGCACTCGCAGTGTAGTGAGGGGCGTGGAAGTGTGGCTGAAACGGTTTCCAGGTAGACTCGTGCTTCGGGCATTTCTCCCCTGTGCAGTGTGTGAGCGAGTGAGGAGAGAGAGAGAAAGCCGGTACGTTAGAGTGAGCGAGAGCAGGCTCGAAGACAATGTGTTCCTGTGGTATAGCGGGTCCATAGCTCCCCTTCAAAAGGCCATTTTTAATCAGGCGACTGACAGTAGTGGAGTCAGGCACAGAGAAGGTCAGCTGCAGAGAGAGCGTCTCGACTGTTGCAGGGCCTGAAGCAGGTGAGACGCTAATGAAAAAGAGGCACAGGGCTTATTGGTTTTTAAAGACTGCTTCCTTCATTGTGTTTTAACTTCAGTTTTAAAGGATTGCGCGGCTCTCTCTTGCGCTGCCTGTGTGCGTCTGTCTCTCTGTGGCGCTGCCTCTGTGTGTGTGCGTGGCTCTCTCTCTCGCGCTGCCTGTGTGTGCCTCTGTCTCTCTCTGGCGCTGCCTCTGTGTGAACCAAGGTTCCACTGAGGTTGACTAATGAAAAGTCAACGTGGCTCAGAGCTGCAAGTGGACTGTGGCACAGACAAACAGAAATGACGGCATGTTTTCCGAGGCGTCGCGTGTGAGTTGGTGGGTGTGGCTGTGATTTTTTCGTTGTATCCAATGGTCTAAGAGTTGGTGGGCGTGGCTCCTTCCTGCGTGCGCCATTGGCGTCTTACTTGTCGGCGGTTTAGTGAATCCATGCCCCTTCCGGCGTGCCTTCCATGGGTGGCTATTTGTCTCCTGGCTTAGTGAATTATATATATAGATTTTTATCACACACCAACATAAAATAATTCACTTGGTACTTAATTAGCACAAACATCTGCTGAAAAATAGCTTTAAGTTAGATGTACTCAATAATAAATATTGTCTAATATAAACTGCACAGAAACTTTTTGGAAAAGTTTTTGGAAGAAAAACTGGTCCTCTTCTTGAAAGCAATAGAACTGCATGCTGCCTATACAGTACTGTGATGTCTTATCAAAAATATTTTTATGTAAGCTGCAATACAAATTCACCAATGCAACCATTTTTATTTTTGACAAATGTCTGATCTTACTTTTGAAAGAAATACAGCAGATAGCAGAAGAATAATTCCATTTACACTCAGCATTACAGACACATTAGGGATCAATATGGTGAAAAGGCCTCTTATTAAATACAGAGAGGTTCCACTGCTTATAACAGTGAGAGATTCTTCTTTGGCACCATGTTGATTGGCATTCACTCGGGGATGGTGATGTTGTGCTAGCAGGGGAGCCGGCACTTTCTGGGGTGGAATAAAGTGCAGGTGCAGACACTACATAAAGTCCCCTAGAGTTTGTTATGAAACACAGCCAGTGGTCTCCCCCTGCAAACACTTTGGTGGAGATACAGTAGGTTTGGCAGTGTGGATTTGCATACTAGAGAAAGACACAGTCAGCTTTATATATTACATATAAAAGCAACAGGGTAGTGGATATTTAAAAATAAATTTCTATGACAAGTAAAATGGGTAGAATCTAATCATTAAATGGTAAAATTATGAATGACCATCGATCATTCAATACAATGCCTTCCTTGACATTTTAGGCAGTCATAGTGGCCAGAAGACTCCTGCTTAGAGCCACTGTGTCACTCTGAGGAAGCCACTTAATCTGTCTGCTCTTTAAATGTCAAAAATATATATGAACCGTTATGCTATAACTCTGTAATCCTTGGGGTGGCCTTGACTATAAAAAGGTAGTATAAAAAATAAAAATTGTTTTTCCTGTTGAATAGTTAGGGTGTCAGCAAATCTGGGCTAATTCCAACAAGAAAGAAGAAGGGGGAAATCCAATCTAAGAACAATGCTAGCTGGCCATTAAGAAAAATGACTGACCAGCTTGGTCAGCATTTCTGGACTTACTTAAAAAATGTTCTGGTAAATATTATGTTATTTTTAAAAATTTAAGGAGAGCCGAAATCTTATGGTTAAGAGAGGTATGTAGTGTTTATTTAAACCAATGGTCCAAGCAGTGAGCCATCAGGAGAAGTTAACTAAACAATGAGAATCTAATGGAACACTCTGAGATACCTTAGATGGAACCAGTAAACATGTCACAGATGTTTCACGGTGACGTTGAAGCCTCAAGAGAGATTAATATGCACCATATTTTTCACCACTTTAGTTATAAACATTCTAGCAATTTTCAATAAAGAAATTAGACCACTGTTAATTTTTAACAGTTCTAAAGTACCATAATGCCTTTAAAGTATGCAACTTTGTGTGGCTAATATAAATAAATATGCAACTGATTTGAATGTACGAGTTAAAAGATATTGCACGAGTGCTGCAGAATTTAAAACCAGAGGCACCTTCAACAGTCTAGTTAAACCCCTGTCTTTTGTTGTTTCACAACTCATGGCTTTCAGGCTATGCATCACAGTCTTCAGGATTTCATTCCAGCTGTGAAATAATGAGGAACGTTTTCACTCATTGCTTGCTCAATCAGTGGGATTTCTGGAATGACAGAGAGAGTTGACCAAGCACTTGAAGAACAGAAAATTCTAAGCTTAAATGTATTGAAATGGAGGATTGGTGTGGCAGCAGTGACATTGGAGGGTGGCTGAAGAAAACAACCTTCTGTAAACCTTTTGTGAGGAAGCAAGGCAGAGACACTGCATTTCACAATGAATGAGGCTACCAGCATCAAAGATAACATGTCAGCCAATGATATTAAAAAATGACACAAACTGAAGATTTATCAACATACTGTATTATCATACAGCACAACCACTAAAGGACAATGTTAAAAGATATTTAAATATCAATATCAAATGCTGAACATTAAAAGCAAAAACACAAATGAATATTCATAAATATTGTAAAGGTCACTGTTGCCTCTTTCAACCCAACAGACAGAAACACTGAATACAGGTGCCCTGAAGCACCTCCGCCACCATAAAGAGGCAATACAATAATAATAAATACCATCAACCAACACAAATCTCTCCTCTACACCTCCCAGTAAGCTCTGTCCTCTACCTCCCAACTCTGGCTCGCTTGCTGGGTCTCCAGCAGTCCTTTATTTAGTCCTTGACCCAGAAGTGCTTCTCCTCTTCCGTTCACGTGACTTGCCAGCACTTCCAGGTCAAATGGAGAACTTGCATTTTCTTAAGCCCAGAAATACTTTGGGGCTTCCGTCCCTGTGACTTGGAAGTACTTCTGGGCTATACGGAAAGTAAAGACTCCTAGGACTCCCTGCAGTGTCTCCTGGCGGCACCCACGGTACCCAGCAGGGCTGTGAAGCCGAACTCCAAATCCCATGGTGCCTTGCAGGAATCTGGGGTAACGCTATTACGCAGGGACATCACCATCTGGCATCCTGGGGGAGGCAGTGTCCCTCAGTAGCTGACTTTCCCCCATTTTTCTCCCCTTTGGGCATCCCGGTCAGGTTGAGCAGCAAGCCATCCGCCATAATATCCAATTTTTATTCATTGGGTAAAGTGCTAAATTGTTTTGATGATACAAATGTGGATTTCCGAATCAGAGACAAAAACTAAGCCACCTCTTCCACCTCCTAAAACTGTCCAATATGTAAAGCAACCCATTCACTCAGCATCAAACCCACTGCATCAAGCACAAGGTGGGACCAGAACGCCCAGAGCCCCAAATTCAACAGACAGGAGCAGAACATGAAGAACCCCCTGCCAGTGTGACTGAGCTAGAGAAATGTGAGGCTGTAGCACCAGAGATCCAGTTTTAAGGCTGCCTGCTGACAGAAAGCCGTAACAAGTGCTTGGAGCTGGATGCCGACTGCACTTCACTGTGGCTGAGAATCCTGGGAGAAACCTTTGAGGTGTGAGTCAAACTGCTTTCAGCCTTAATGAACACATTTACAATTCGTATCTTCCTTGGTATTACTATTACACCTAACGTGAATGTCTTTAAAGTGTTTTCAAGCCGAAGATGGAAAATTTTGCACTGTTATTAGTGTCATCAAGCAATTCTACACTGCTGCAATTACAGGCCATTAACTTTTTAATAAAAGGACAAAGAAAGAGAAGCTTTCCAGACTGGAGTGGGATCATTTGTGATCAGACTGCATATTTTTCCACCATTTGCCTCTGTTTAAGGAATTCAAAGAAAGATTCTTTTATTAAAATTAGATTCATTTTCATAGCAGAGCTGGACATTATTAAGGAATCCATACCTATAGGTATAATAAAGAGCCTACTAACAAACGGAACACTGGTAGCCCCACAAAACATTTTATGTTTACATACAATTTTCCCATTAGTGATCTAAGAGTTGGACAGTCCCAAACTGAAATGATGTGACCTTTCAGAAGAATGGCTGACAAAGCAGAATTGGCAATCAATTAACTGTCAAGGGTGATAGATCAGTCACGAGCAAATGTGACAGCCATGGCAGCTGCAGTGCTCTTGAAAAATTCAGTGTCAAAAATAAAGCAAGAGGACATAAAATAAGGAGTCTGAGAGTCATGTAAGATCACTGAATAAAAAGGCAACTTAAAAATGTTTTTATATTTCTGTTAACTTTAGCATAATCATTGAACATTAAAAAAAAAAAATTGTCAGAACAGGAATTGGCAGGCCTGGTACTGGGTCCTACCTTTAAATACCAGTTTTCATTCTAACTGTGCTCTAAATGACAGATGGAGTAACAGAACTGTAACTCTTTAATAGGTATATCTGCAGGTTTCTGACCCCAGATTCAGGGTTAAATGACAGCATGCTCGATTTTTTCAAAGTAATAATAAAAAAAAACAACTTAAGGTTTACTGCATTTTTGTTTTTCAGAAAGAGGCACAGTGGTTAGTACTGCTACATTCACAGATCCAGTGTCCCTATTTCAAATCTCCCACTGGTGATTTCAGTGTGTAGTCTGCATGTTCTTTGGTGTTTCTGTGTGGTTATTCTCTAGGTGCTCCTGCTTTTCTCCAACACACCCCCAAAGATGTGCAGGTTGGTTTGACAGGAGATTTCAGATTGGCTCTCCTTCAATGAGTGGGCTCTGTGATAAACTTGTATCCCATTCAGAAGTACTTTCTTCCATGTGCTTAATGCTGTCATGATAGGTTCTGGCATCTTGAGAGATTAGATTAAATGGCTCTGTGAACGTTATCCTGCATGATAACATTATGGACAAAAAAAAAAGTCTAGTGAGCAGCACTAGAGTCATGTGACTTTTGGGGCACAGTTAGACCATTAGAACAATGTAGACGAGAAAAGGCCATTCATTCCAACAAATCTCACCAGTCTTATCCACCTAATTATTCCAAAAAAACAAGTCTAGTTTTGAAATTCCCTAAATTCTACTACTTGGTAGCTTATTCCATGTTTCTTTGGTTCTCTTTGTAAAGAAAAAACTTCCTAATATTTGTGCAGGACTAAAACTGCACACAGTACTCTAGATGAGGTGTCACCAGTGCGTTATAAAGCTTAACCTCCTTGGACTTGTACTCCTCCATTGTGCTATATAACCTAATGTTCTGTTTGCCCTCTTATTAGCTTCTGAACTCTGTTGGGAAGTTGATAGTGATGATTCCATTATTACTCCTGAATTTTTCTCATAAGGTGTACTTTCAAAATTCAGACCTGTCACTGTGTATTCAGACCTCACATTTTTACTTTTTATGAGTAATACTTTACATTTACTTACATTAAAGATTGTTTTTTTAAGCTGGAATGCATTTACAGTTGAGTTTGTCCACTTCCGCCAGGTTTTCTATGGTTTCCTCTCACTGGCCAGGTTTCATTCATCACTAGTGATACGTGAAACAATTCAAACATAATTGAAATGAAAATTTCTAAAAAAAAAAAAAAAAAACTGTACAATTGGTCGAGAAGAATGGCATTTAGTTCTTATCCGGACATATTTTTATTGATTAGTTCTGTATTCATGTAATAGTCATTTCGTAATTTAAATAAAGATATCAAGTGGAAAAAAAAAAATCACTGAGCTTATTTCCTGACATGTGTAAACATTTTATTGAGCCATCAGCCAAGTGTTGTCATTGCTCTGGTAGTACTGTATATATACTACTATATTACAAGACTGATGACAATCTTGGTGATCACAATCCTAAAGATGCATCAGAATCCGAAAAGAAACTTGGAGGTCAACAGTATGAAACACGCATATTCTCAGCCAGGATAAGGTGGCAACAGTTTGGCAACAGCAGTGACTTTACATTTCCTGTGGAGAAAGCAAAGTAATGTACACAAATGTGTGTTTTGGCATGATCCCTGTGTGCAAAATATTCAGTTGTCACATTTTTTTTAAAAACACTCTGCATCTACTTGATGATGTGAACAACAGGCATAAACATTATTCATGTTTCTGATGGGTAAGATACAATCGTGAAAAAGTAAGTACACCTCATGTAAACTTTTTTAACAAATTAGAACAAACATTATAAATGAAAACTGTGCCTGCATATGAAGGTGGTTTACCTGAACATAGAACCAACAATTTACACAATATGTTCTTTCTCATGTTCTAAATTAACAAAAATGCTGATCTGTCATGTGGAGAAAAGTAAGCACACCCTTACACTTATCTCCAATTCAAATCCATAAAATTAGAATTAGGTGTTCCAAAATTATGTGCCAAAGAGTAGAAGTTTATGGAGTATGCAGTTGAATGCTGTCTTATTTAAACACACAGATTTTTAGGGTCTCTTTGCTATTGACATGCATAGTTTCATCATGCCAAGATTAAAAGAGCTCACTAAAGCCCTCAGAAAGACGTTTATGGGTGCTTGTGAGTCTGGCAAGGTTTTTAAAAAGGTTGCCAAATTACTTGAAATCAATCATTCCACTATAAGAAAAATATCCCAAGAGTTGACTGTTTCATACTAAAAAGAAATATCCAAGAACCAAATATACAGAATTTCATAGTGGGACCTGCAGGTGACTCTTGCAAGAGTTGGTGTCAAAGTGCATGCATCTACAATCAAAAGGAGATTGCACAGATTTCACCTACATGTGAGGTGTGCCAGGAAAAAGCCATTGCTGTCCAAAAAGAACATTACAGCAAGAGTACAGTTTGTCACTGAACATACTGTAGGTAGACACTAGGCCTTCTGGAACATTGTGCTCTGGACAGATGACTCAAAGATAGTTACTTGGATGCAGTAACAGTAGATATGTTTGGTGCACACCAAAGCCAGCATTTCAGGAAAAGATCCTCATATCAAGTCTGAATCATGGTGTTGAAAAAGTTGTCAGTTTGCATTCATTGAGTCATCCATGAATTCAAAGTATGCCTGAAGAGAATGTGAGACTATCTGTCAGAATGTTGAAGTTGAAAAGGAAATGGACCTTTTAGAATGTTAATAATTTAAAGCACACTAGCAAATCTTCCAAGGAATGACTCAGAAAGAAGAAATAGAAGGATATGGACTGCCCCAGACAAATTCCTGGTTTGAATTCCATTGAAATGTTCTGGATGGATTTGAAATGGGTAGTTCATGCAAAAAATCCACAAACATCAAGCAACTAAAGGAATTTTGCATGGAGTAGTGGATAAAAATTTCACCAAGTCATTATTAGAGACTGGTAGGCAGTTATGAAAAACACCTACAAGCAGTCAGTTCTGCTAAAGAAACCACTACCAGCTTCTGAGGTCAAGGTTGTACTTACTTTCTCCCCAGTAGACAAATTACATCTATTGATGTTTTTGTTGAACAAATAATTGAAAAAGCAAATTTCCCTTGTGGTTTTATTCAAGTATATCACCTTTATCTGTAGGCACTGTTTGCATGAAGATCTAATATTTGCCTTTGTAAGATTTGCTGAAAAAGTCAACAGTTTTCATTGGGTGTAGTTATTTTTACACATGACTGTACACATTTACACACAACTGCAGGAAAGAACACAGTTGTACATCGTAGTATGAATAATACTTTAGGAAGCAATATTCCTTTTTTGACACCCCCAAAAAACAACATTTTAAACCTCAAAAAACTGATTTTTTTTAGTGAGTTTCGTGTTTCCCAATTGCTTGCAAAGAGAATTTTAGTGTCAGTTTCTCAAAATGTGAATCAAAACTTGCCTGTTTCGTTTATCACTACTGGGTACTGATGAACTGTGCTTACTACTAACCAGAAAGAACATGACGTAACTGTACCTCAAATGAGTCAGGTAACAAATTAATAATGACAGCAGAATTTGAAGGGGCTTCTTGTAAAAATACATCTTTATTTAGTTTGTGGTGAGAGGAAGGTAAACTTTGTATTTATTGTTAGCAGGCATAGCCAGCTAGATCCCAGCCAACTCCAGGTTAAAGCTCGCTGTGTGGATTCTCGGTCTTCTCCCCATTTCTTTTCTTTTTTATTTTATTGAATTTATTAAAAGCAAGTAACATTAAATACAAACAAGTCAAACTTAACAAAACTAAATTCAATTCAGCCCCCACTCATGAGAAAGAGAGGAAGTCCAACAGCCAGAGTAAAACCTTAAGAGTTGAAAGAGGGAAGAGAATCCTTCTCCCCAATATCAATGCTTATTCTAAAATGTTATTGATTAGATCCTACCAGGTTTTAAAAATGTTTTGAACAGATCCTATAAGTGAGAATTAGACTTTCTCCAATTTCAAATAGTATATAACATCAATTACCCACTGACTTAAAAGAGATGGGCTAGGATTCTTCCAGTCTACGTACTAATGATGAAGTAAAGGCAATTACAGTTTGTTTGTTCTTCTCCACTTTAAGCCCATCTCGAAGTACACCAAACACAGCTGTTAGTGGGTTAGGAGAGATTGTGAAACCCAGGTTGTCTGAAAGATATTTAAAACATTTTTGTCCAGAATGATGTTAATTTGGTGCACGCCCAAAACATATGGCCCAGTGAGGCAGGAGCTCGATTGCAGCGTTTGCAGGTTGGGTCTTGCCCCGGAAACAAATTTAACAATTTTAAATAAGACAGATGTGCTCAATAAAAGATTTTAAGTTGAACAATTGTATGTTTTGCACATATGGACGCAGGGACCTGCCCGTGGACGCAAAAGACATAGTGCGCAAGTGCCACACAATGCCCCCCCCCCCCAGAGTGAAACGGGAGAGACTATGCACGTGTGCAGGCGCCACATAAAGCCCCCACACCAGAGCAAAACGGGAGAGACTACGAACCGTCAGAGTAGGAAACAAAGTAAAACGTCATAAAGAGGTTAAAGAACAGGGACAAACACATGGCGAGCAGGTTACAGAACAAAGCCCCCCTGCCCAGAGTAAAACGACAGAGACTACGAACCGTCTGACATGCCGCAAGCGAGATAAAGCGAGGTCAGAAATAAAACACAGAGTAGGAAACAAAGTAAAACTTTATAAAGGGATTAAAGAACGGGGACAAACCCGAGATAGTACGGACACGCGTCTGAAACCTCGGAAGCAAAACTGTCTCGGCTCCAAAACCAAACAGCTCAACAACTAACACAGCTTCAACACCGAGCCCGCGTGGACAGATCTAATAAACGTGGACGCCTACAACGCTAGTCTCAAACTGCGTAGCCAAAGCAGGCACGGATTCAACACGACACAGCTCGAGTGACCGAGATACAAACACGTGCCTGCCTGGATATAATTAATGAACGCAGGCGCCTACAACGTGCATCTGAAATGCCGCAGACCAGGCAGGCACTGCTCCAAAAAGAAAGAGCTCAACTAAACGAAATACGAAGTGAAACGTGAAACACTACAGAGTCCGCAGTGCTCCACAATGCACCGCATAATAGTTCGGAAAGAGCTTCGTAGTAACAGTGGGGAGACCCAGAGTGACACGGGGGAACGCTCCGTATTAAACATACGTCATCCTCACACGTCCAATCTATACAGCATAGGTGAATCACATTACAGTGATGCATTATTAACAGTACGATAAACATCACAGTATCGCAAACAAATGAAAATTATTACTCGAAAAAGGTAAAATATATTCACCACGGACCAGGTGTCATTGAAAAAAAAAGCAGAATAAAGCGAGATCAGAAATGAAAGACAGAGTAGAAAGCAAAGTAAAACGTCATAAACAGGTTAAACGAGGGGGACAAACACATGGACAGCAGGTTACAGATAATGAAGACCGGAATTCAAAAGCTTCAAAAACAAAAGCTCGACTGACCGAGATACAAACTGAAACGGGAAACACTACGTAGTCCGCAGTAGTCCACAATGCACCGCATAATAGTACGGACGGAGCTCCGTATTAACAGTGGGGGGCCCCAGAGTGACACGGGCGAACGCTCCGTATTAAACATGCGTCATCCTCACACGTGGCTGCCCAGCAGACACGGGTTCAAAACGCCGGGGGTAGGCGAGCGAAGCGAGCAGGGGGTGGAGCCCCCTTGTTTTAAATAAGACAGATGTGCTCAATAAAAGATTTTAAGTTGAACAATTGTATGTTTTGCACATATGGAGCTAGAGTGAATTCTGTGTATAAGTGCCTTCGACTCCTTTTCTGAAATGTTGAGTAAGAGATCTTTTTCCCACTGTTCTCTTTGATTTTTAAAAGGAAGAGACTTCAAAATGGTTTTACATATTATAGAAATGCTGTCTGAGTCCTCAGGACTGATCAATATTTCTTCTGGAATAGAAATGGGTGAGAGGTGAGGAAAATTGGGCAGATTTTGCTTAGCAAAGTTTCTAATTTGGAAATCGTGGAAAAATTCTATTGATTTGAAGCTAAATTTGGAATGTAATTGTTCACAGGATGCAAAGACATAATCTATGTACAAATCTCTAAGTGATTTAATCCCGTACATTTTCCAAACATTAAAAACTGTGTAAGTTTGAGAGGATAGAAAAAGGTGGTTATCGTGCAGAGGTGCCACAAATAAAAGCTTCTCTATCTTGAAATACTTCCTACATTGGTTGAATTGAGTGAATGAAGCACAATTGGGTTGTTAGTATATTGACTCATATTTACTGGGATACAAAGCAAGGAATATAAAGAAGTACTGCAGGATTTTATACCTATTGTGGACCAGGCTTGCATGTATTCATCTATTTGTGTCAATGTCCTGGTTTTTATAGCTTGTGTATTTGCCGCCTCATAATAAAATTGAAAGTTAGGCAATGCCATGCCACCTTCTGCCTTAGGTCTTTGTAGGGTCGCCTTTTGGATGTGTGGATGTTTTGAATTGTAAATAAATGCGGTTGGGTGGCACGGTGGCGCAGTGGGTAGCGCTGCTGCCTCGCAGTTGGGTGATCTGGGGACCTGGGTTCGCTTCCTGTGTCCTCCATGCGTGGAGTTTGCATGTTCTCCCCGTGTCTGCGTGGGTTTCCTCCGGGCGCTCCGGTTTCCTCCCACAGTCCAAAGACATGCGGGTTAGGTGGATTGGCGATTCTAAAATTGGCCCTAGTGTGTGCTTGGTGTGTGGGTGTGTTTGTGTGTGTCTTGCGGTGGGTTGGCACCCTGCCCGGGATTGTTTCCTGCCTTGTGCCCTGTGTTGGCTGGGTTTGGCTCCAGCAGACCCCCGTGACCCTGTGTTTGGATTCAGCGGGTTGGAAAATGGATGGATGGATGGATAAATGCGGTTATGATTGAATCTAATTTCTTAAAAAATGATTTGTTAATGTATGTGGGGATGCTTTGAAATAGAAAAAGAAGCCTAAGAAGGATATTCATCTTGACAGTGTTAATTCTCCCTGCTAAATTGAGACAGAGTGTAGACCATCTATGTACGTCTTGTTTCATTTTGTCCATGCAAGTCACAAACTTTTGTTGAAATAGAGCTTTATATTTACTTGTAATGTTTACCCCTAGATATTTAAACTGATCTGTAATGATAAAAGGGAAGGTGTCCAACTTAATGCTGTCTACTAGAGAATTCACTGGAAAAAGCAACTATTGTTCAAATTCATTTTGATTCCAGATATCTTTTGAAATTCTGCTAGTACAGTTAGAGCTGCAGGCACTGAAGTTTGTGAGTTTGATATATACATTACCATATCATCTGCATATAGTAATATTTTCTGTTCAAGTCCTTCTCTGAAAATCTCTTTTATCTCTGATGCATTTTGAAAGTGAACAGCCAATGGCTCAATGGCAATTGCAAATAGCAGTGGTGACAAGGGGCAAACTTTGTCTACTACCGCATTTAATTTGAAGTAATCTGAGATAGTGTTATTAATACAAACTGAGGCTTCTGGAGTGGTATACAGTAGTTTGATCCATGCAAATATGTTAGGGCCAAAACCAAATTTATTGAAAGTAGTTAATAGGAAATCCCACTTTTATTGTCTCTGTCTTCTTTGAATGTTGCTAATAAAAGGGGAGCTAACTTGATTGAACATTTTTTACAAAATCCAGCAGGGTAGCAGTCAGGACCTGGTGCTTTCCCACTCTGAAGTGAGTTTATAGTGTCTAGTAATTCTGAGAGTGTCAGAGGTTTATCCAATTCCTCTGCACTGAGAGTATCTAGCTGTGGTATCTGTAATGTATCAAAAACATATTAGATTGTGTCTTGGATTCTTTAAACTGAGTCTCTAAATGTGTGCATTCTATTTTTTTGGCCAATATAATCTCCATCTGTGTGGTGATTACTGATATTGCATTACGAAATTCCTGCTTGTGGATTTGTTGAGCTAAGATCTTATTAGCTTTCTCTCCTTGTTCATAGTAATGATGTCATGATTTAAAATTGAAAAGAAGACAGGAATGGCTTAAACTGAAACCCATCACCCCCTAGCAGTGCCATTGTATTAAGTACAGGACAAAGGTATTGTACTGACTTGGAGACGGAAAAGAGAAAGAAAGACAGTTATTTTATGAGAGAGAACCAGAAGATGAGAGGTAATTAAACTTTGTGCCAAAGTTCGTTAACAAGAGGTCAGACCAATAAGACAAAACAGAATCCAGAAAGCAAAGGTAAAGCCATTAGTTTCCTATATTTCTTTTACCAGAGAATCAATAACCAAAACACACTGGCAAAGATTTGCCAATCTATCCACAATCCTGGATGACAAAGAAGTTTGCTGATCTTTATATAGTTTTGTTGATGCCATCACAAATCTGTACACCTCTGAGCATAACAATGTTGGAGTTACTAAGACAAAATGATGGTACCCGCCAGAAAAATAATGTATTTGAAACTTCAGATAAGATGCATTTTTATACCAAAATGGCAGCAAAATTTGAATTCTTCATTATTCAAGACCCCAAATGGTAAAGAAAATATTCTGAAATGTAACCATTGACTAAAAAATTTCATAAATGAAAAATTATTATAACAAGTATTGGAGATAAAAATAGCGCTGCCCCTTTCTATGAGCACATCACACACTATGCATGGAGCCTGTAAACGAGGGGTACTCCTTATGATGTTATTACTGTTTCATGAATTGTCAAATTAATATTATTGACAGTTACCTGTTATGATAATTTTCCATTAACGAGCAAAGACATGGTTTCAAGTCAATGCCAGTCAAGAGCTCATGCTGCACTTTTGGGTGTGTTTAGAAATATGAATCTGTGTAACTTCCTGTAAGCTAGATAATATGACATCAATTGCCACTACACGAAAACTGCTGCTTTACTGTAGTAACAATGGAGTAAAAATAGCATTATGTGTAATAGTTTTGATGTTGAGTGCTTAGCAGATATTACCTGATGTTACAGTACCTAGCAGACACGTGGTTGTGGATTATTTATCACTGCCTTGTAGACCTCAGGACCTGTTCACATTGTTAAAAGCTGCTAATGTTAGTTGGAATATGAAGTGCTCGGAGTGTTGTTGCAATAAGTACATGTTTGTAAATTTACCAACTTACAAGAACTCTGACTTACTAGTTAGTTGTTGGCAGAATTTTGGAAAAGCACCAGGCAAGCAACATTGACATATAAAAGGAGCACTTTGTTCAATTATTGGTTCAATTTATTGTTTTTAAAATTACTGATTCAGTTAATGCCTTATTGCTATCTGCTGTCATTGGAAGGATAAATGAACTTCGGATAAATTCATAAGTGGAGGTGATGCATTCAAATATTCATTTTTTTAAAATTCTGAATATTTGGCTTCATTTTAGTCCGGTATTTAATGCATTAAGTAAGTTCATTAAGCATGTTCAATAATGGTGTTAGTAGTCTCTCTATTATATTAAACAAGTTTTCCGTCATGTCCATGGTATTCAGCCTTGACCACTCTCCTCCACACCGTTCACCCAGTCATTACTCCTACTGAGCACATACTCTATCCGTACCACCCTGTGATTCTCTTGGTGCCATCTCACCCTTCAACGAAGTCAGTTATGATGGCAAGGCAGAAAAGCTAATTATTTATTCCAGAACATCAAATTTTAGATTGTGATAAAAAGAAAGGTCAGAAAGAGCTGATAAAGGAAAAAAAGAAAATTAACAAAAAAGAGCTAAATGTAATAAAAATAAACAACTAAGAGAATCATCTAATAAACAAAAAAGGGAAAAATATTCTGAATAATATATAAAAAGCAATATTTATAGAATGTAAGTTAGAGGAGGGCGGCTCGGTGGCGCTGCTGCCTTGCAGTTAGGAGACCCGGGTTTGCTTCCCGGGTCCTCCCTGCGTGGAGTTTGCATGTTCTCCCCGTGTATGCGTGGATTTCCTCCGGGTACTCCGGTTTCCTCCCACAGTCCAAAGACATGCAGGTTAGGTGGATTGGCGATTCTAAATTGTCCCTAGTGTGTGCTTGGTGTGTGTG
This sequence comes from Erpetoichthys calabaricus, assembly GCF_900747795.2. Lineage (NCBI taxonomy): Eukaryota > Metazoa > Chordata > Cladistia > Polypteriformes > Polypteridae > Erpetoichthys > Erpetoichthys calabaricus. Next base: position 120,036,048 of record NC_041395.2, read on the forward strand.
TGTATGTGTGTGTGCGTGCCTTGCTGTGGGCTGGCGCCCTGCCCGGGGTTTATTTCCTGCCGTGCGCCCGGTGTTGGCTGGGATTGGCTCCAGCAGACCCTTGTGACCCTGTAGTTAGGATATAGCGGGTTGGATAATGGATGGATGAAGTTAGAGGATAAAGTAATATTGTTTTTGATGAGACGTTAATATAATTTAATTTTTTATTTACTTTTTATTATGTTTTATTACATTTTACTTTTTTACTTTTTACATTTTTAGTTTTATTTTTTACTACATTTTATTATTCATTTGCATTTAAAACAAAGAGTTGTAGTGAAATACTCAAGTAACTCATTTTCTATCTTTAATAACTAAGGACCAAACTGTTTTCTTCCTGGCCCCCCCATACTCTTCTATATACCATCTCTTGAAATACAATCACTTTCTCTAATGGAGGAGCGCTCTAACGTCCTTCGAGCGGCTCAGCCACGAGATAGCAGATACCCAGCGACTGCCCCTGGGGTTTGGTGAGCAAGGCAAGCAGGGGGAAAAGCCCCCTAGTTTTTAATGTTATTATTAGTAGTAGTAGTAGTAACACTAGTAGTAGCAGTAGTAGTAGTAGCATTTTTATTAGTAGTACTAGTAGTAGTAGAAGTAGTAGTATTTATTATTAGTAGTAGTAAGTAGTAGAAGTAATAGTATTTATTAGTAGTAGTAGTAGTAGTAGTAGTATTTTTATTATTATTTGTAGTAGTAGTACTGTTACAATTGTTATTTTTATTGTTGTTGTATCACATGCCACCTGCAATACTATTGGCTATCAAAGAGTAACAGCACATTGATACCCCGGACCATTGACATTGTTACCATTGTTATTACTACAACTAACTGGGCCTTCATTTGTAAAGGAAACAATCAAAAAGTTTTAGTTTTTTTTTTCTGTGTGCTGCTTTGTTTATTTATTATTTCATTATACATTTATTTTTCAAAATAAAGCTCATATATGAAATACTAATATAGACAGTTCAGGGGGTATTGGAGGCCCAAGAAGAAGGTTCAACTTAAGGACCCAGTTTAGCCAGGGGCAGCAGTGGAGAGCAATGTCATTTATGTTCAGCAGAGGCTGCTCTCAGTATAACCCTAATGTTATTAATACTAATGTTCTCAAGGCCACTGGAGGGCAATATTTTCTTAACCTCCAAGGCTACGTTAGAAACAACCAAACTGGAAATCCCCAGCTTACCTTTGTGTCTTTGGGATCATTCAGAATAATCTAAGGCCAATAGGAGGGAACTCTTAAAAGGGCCCACCAGGACTTTTGAATGGCCACTGGGTAACCCTAAAGTCGTCATGGCCCAGGATTTATAGCTCTTCTAGCCAGTTTTTCAGTGAACTGGGAGGTGGCAGTTGGACAAATACTAAACTGATATGAAGGAAGAAAAAGAGTTATTTAGGGAAGAACCTGAGCAGGAAAAAAGTGTACAGTACTGCCTAAGAGGACTAGCCATCCCACAGTGCAGTCAGTAGCCACCTTTGTTCAGTAAGGCCCTGAAAACGTAGGCTTTTGTTGTTTTATTTCTTTATTTTGAGTACCTGTTGCCCTGCCTGTAATTTTTTCTTTGTTTGTTCTCTGGTGATTATTTTAGTTTAAGCATTGCTCTCAAGCGGCCCCTAAAGACCACAACAGTTATTTACAGATTGCTACAAGTGGAAGAGTCTTCTTTAGGATTGTACTAAACAGTATCACAAGAGTGTAATGCAGAGCCATGAATGCCATAACTAGAATCATAATCATTTTACAGGTTACCTTTAGTCTGGTTATTGCTAAGCTGTTACTCAAACAGGTTAAATAATTTCTAATTATTTTTTAATGTCCTTTCATGGTTCAGTGATACGCTATACACAGTGTTATAATTTACCATTCTGACATTTACAATTATCATATCCTGATTTGCATTAAAATGGATGTAAAAAAGTGGCATCTAAACATCTGACTTTTTAATGGATTGATCCTTTTTTTTTAGACCTCAAGGACTGCAAAAAATAAGGTAATATTTCACAGTACTCTGCAGAAATTTCAGATTGCACATATACAGTAGCATCTGTAGCTTGCAGTAAACTGCATAAACCTAATCTATGATATTGTTGTGTCTGTGAATCCAACCATCCAATTTTTAACTTGCTTGTTCAGTTCATGGCTGTGATGGCTGCAAGACCTGAAACCAGCCCTGGGTGGGCTACTGCAGGCACACGCATACAAAACAGTTTAGCATCTCTAGTTCATCTAAATTAAACGTCTTTGGGAAATGGGAGCAAAGCCACGGAAAGTCCAGACAGACACAGGGAGAAAGTGCAAACTCCACATGGAAAGAAATGGAGTTAGGATTCAATCCTCAGCAACACCTGCAGTTAACAAATGTATGGCTTTGAATACAATTCATTTAATTTTATTATAGTGTCTTAGCCCCCCCATTTAGAGTTGGGTCCAAGCTTGTGTCCAGTGCTGCCATTCAAAGGCAGTTAGTTCAAAGCCCTGCACAGATCGTCCAATTCAATTTGCTGCGTCCTTGCTGAAACTAGTATAAAGATAAAAGTAATTTTAAATTAAAAATAATTCCATCAAGAGGAGTTTTCTTGAGTTTTTAGCATTTGCTTCACTATTCTCTTGGTAAAATTAAAAAACGCAATGTATTTAACACCTTAAGGGACTACTGATTATGCACTCTAATGCTGATCATTCAATTATGAATTCTGAGCATGCAAAAACAAAGCCTCAAGTATTTTATCAAACAATAACGTTACGCCGTAAAAATTCAAAAATTAAGTCTCAAACAAATGATTTGCATTCTGTTCTGGTCCAGTTTATGGAGGCGAGTCACACTTCCTCAAAGGTGTAATTTGAAATATTGCAAAAAGCAGAAACGCCCTATGATATCATACACAATTGCTTTCACAGCATTTATCGTGTTATGAATATACAGCAGATGAGTTCTCACTTTTTCAGCTCTTTATTTTGAATGTGGTTGTTTTTGAGAAATTCTGCTGTTATACGCGTTTTGTTTTAAATTACCATGGTCCATGCTAATAACAATTATGTGTTAAGTGAGAAAGGAGAGCCCATGAATTATTCAAATATTCTTCTCATAAATGGACATACTATAGTCAGAAGAAATTTTACTCCCACAGAAATGGCCAATGAAAAAAAAAAGTAGTATTGCTAAATGTAAAATATAAATATATTGCTAAACACATGGAATGATTACATTCAAACGTGTGTATTAAAAGAGACAGAGTGAAGTGCAATTGTTTCCATCTCTTTGAAACTGGAGCCCTGACAGATTTCGGAGACTCTCCCAAGATCATGCATGACCAGTGACGCAATGAGTGGCTGATGCCTCCTTGCTCTGATGCCACACAGGGATAGCATTGTGGAGCCATCAGATGAAGCTCCAACATGTAATCTTATAAATAACACGTATCTCATTCATTTTTATGTCCGCTGTTTCAAGGGCTTTTTCCTGCCTTGCACCTGAGGCTGCCTGGTCTGCTAGATAAAGAAGATTTGAAAATGCGGCATTTTATTTTATTTATTATGTCTTGGCATGTGGTATCGAAACTGGAGTAAATCTGGAAATGAAATTCCAGCAAATTCACACAAGAATGCTTTTGAGCAAACTGCCATACTGTTTGTGCTTTAGCCACTTTCTGATACACTGCTTCAATTCAGACAGATACACCAGACAAAAAAAATCACACCAGCAGACTTCAAAAAGCTTCCTACATGTCCTGCTGTGCCAGACCACCTGGGGTGGCTTAAAAAGAAAGCACACTCAGATGACACAGTCTAATCGAAGGAGCATTTATATCCATGCCAGACCCGCTCTGGCTCAATGGCTTCTGTTCCTGGCCTGGCTGCTGCTCTGCGGGATTGACATTTGACTCGCTCGTTTCATTTTCTATGATATGTATCTTTATAGAAATATAAAAATGAAAATAAAATCATAAGTAATGTCCCATCATAGATAAGATTCTTCACGAGTCTAAATTTAACATCTATTCTATAGAGTGGCCATGTTACAGCGCTAGGTTATTTGGGTTTGAAACCTGGCCAGATTCCGTCTATCAGTATTTTTAATTATTATTAATGCTACGGGGTTTCAGGGTGGTGTTTCAGTAGTTTGTGCTGCTGCTTCCCAGCTCCACAGTTCTTGGTTTGAATCCCACCCCAGAAACCCTATGTGCTGGTGTCATGATTTGGTTTTATATAGAATTATCCAGCACTTGAATTGAGTTCAAGGATTCTGTTTCTGTAAATCTTTATTCAGAATTCTTTATGGTTTAAGTGCTACGTTTTGTTTTTGCAGTGTCTAGGATGCCATTTGAGGTCCATATCACTGCCATTTTGAGTTCCTGTCATTAGGTCTGCTTTCCCATGTTCCAAATCCATGTTCATAATCGACACAATGAGATGAAAGGACGGTGTGATGGACGGCCGACAGCTCAGCCCGGATGAAACCCCCAGGACGCTAGATGGCGACTTCCCTGCAGCTTAGCGGTGCCCCAGATTCCCGCAGGGCACTATGGGAGATGGAGTTCAGCTTCACAGACCTGTTGGGTACCGTGGGTGCTGCCAGGGGACGGTGCAGGGAGACACTGGGATTTCTGTTTCCAATATAGCCCAGAAGTACTCCCAAGTCATGGGGATGGAAGGACAGAAGTACTTCGGGATTGAAGAAAATATGTCTCCATCTGACCCGGAAGTGCTGGTGAATCACATGGATGAAAGGACAGAAGCACTTCCGGGTCAAGGACTATATAAAGGACTAGTGGAGACCCAGCAAGAGAGCTGGAGTTGGGAGGGAGTGTGACGGACCTGCTGGGAGGAGAGAATTGTTTAATTATTGTGTTATTATTATAGTTATTGCCTGTTTATTGTGGTGGAGGTTCTTTGGGGCACAATTGTGAAGAAAGTAAAAAATATTCTTAACACTTTTAGCCTGTGTCCAGTGTTTGTCTGTTGGGGTAAAGGTGAGCAACAGCGCCAACAAGTGTCCACTTTGTGCCAATGGCTACGGGTTTATTTCCTTATCCAATCTGTGGATACCAAAATTCTATTAAAAGCCTTGCTGTGAATATTCTTGTGTGTTTTGTTTGGTTTTTGGCCTCTTGCTTTTGACTTCTTGTCTGTTCTTTTGACCTCGATTTTGTCTCACATTTTGGCATCATTTTCTAATTGGGATTTCCCGACTTGCCTTGTTTTTGTTTTCTTACACTCATCGCTGGTGCTGTTCAAAGTGTTTCCTATTAGTTTGCTGTCAGGACACCTTTTATCTTCTGGGGGAGTTCCTCCCACATCTCAAAGACATATAAGTTGACTGCCAGTACTAAGCTGGTCTAGTATGAATCAGTGTACCCTGCAATTGTGTGGCATCCTGACCGGATTTGGTTCTTGCTTTGTGTTCACTGCTGCCAGAATCAACTCCAGATTCCTTTGACACTGAAATGGAATAAGTATGTTCAAAAATTGATAGATGTAGTTGATCCGTATTTTTGAAAGTGAATCATTCTTACCAAATGTAAAAAACGTTTGAGGTAAAGTGGACTGGTAAGTCACTGAACCGTAAAGTACGTGGTTGAATCCTCACCATTTCACAAATCACCTAACCTACCCACCCAAAAACAAAGTTGCTCCACGGTTTTGCATTTTTGCTGTCCATATTCTATTTAGTAGCTCCTGAAGTTATCAAAGTGCCTCCTGCTCCCTCTGCTTGAAAAGAGGAACAAATATTAATTATTAAGGACATGCAATTAGTGCACTGACAGCCATGCATTCATCCTACATGCCTGATGGCAGGGAGCTGCCTTTTTTAAACATGAGGCACAGGCGGCAAATGTATAGAATGGATGAAGCGTAATGATTATTTTATCAGTTCTGAGTAGGCGCTGTGCCGTGCCACACCGGGTAGATGAATGCCCATCAGCCTTTCAGAGCAGTAAAGGTCAATGGGTTTGTGTCACCTTCTTCTTGGCCTGTGTGAAAAAGTCTTTTAATAAATGGTCAAGAGACAATGCAATACTCAGAAGATATGAAAAAAAATGTACATAGTAATAAATAAAAAAGAGCTGAAGAACTGGCAAGGTCAGTGTTCATTAAACGTGCCAGCTGTGATTTAAAATGCAAAGAATTTTCAGACTGTCTATGTATGAGCTTAGAGATTGAGAAGTATAAGTAAAAGACTAAATATCAATTATTTCTTCTATCATATTGCTTCTTTCATAGTGAGTACCATCATACGTAACTAGGATCTTTTGGTTAATCCCTTTTTTGTGGTTGCTTTATAATATTTAACAATAAGCATCCTATTGTAGGTCAGTGTTGCCTTTTGGGTGACATTCTAATTAAAGGTTCTGCTGTGACCCTGCCACCCATGTTTATACAAACACTTACACTCCGGACATTTCAGTTCATTTATTAAATTACAAGTGTCCTACCACCATCACGCATCTGCTTTTAAAATCATTCACAAACTAACAATATTTATGATACTTCTATCATCTCAAATGGAAATGGTATCAGGCCAGTTCCCTAATGTCACTCCTTTCGCTGATAGTTACACAAATGAACTGATTTGTCATAAATACCAGTGCCGTTTTTAATGTTTTCCTGTACACTACATCGAGAAACTTGCATTTAGCATGAATTGCGCTGTAAATAGCTGGTAAACTACACTGCTTCTTTTTGTGTAGTAATTGTGGAATGCATAGGGTGAATGTTCTGTTGTATTGGTATGCTGAATTTGGTTAACAAAGCCTCAGTACTCTCGAATGAAGCATTAGCATTGTTATATTCTGGGATGACTAATTTAATAAATGCTTGTATTTATACAAAGAATGTAATTTAATCCGGAGTAAGAAATGCATCATGCGAGTGATAAGTGTCTTTTAATAATAATGACTTAATTCATTCTTGCATGTAGAAGGGGGCACTCACGATGCGAGAATCAGTAAATAAACACATACTTACACTTTCTGAAGCAAATTTTGTCCAAATTATCTGCAGAGGTGTCCCTTTGATAATTGTCATCACATGCAGCATTATTTTGGGTCAGTAAGTGATCAGGCAGTATGATCAAAGACCACACTCACCCATATAACATTTCATCTCTTTATTATTTCCTACATATTTTGAAAATTTTACTACTCGCTCAAAGTAGGAAATACTTCACATGTAAACAGCTTCTTTCTTAATGCACTGTCTCTGGCCAATCACAACTGTTCATTCATTTCTGGACTATAGACACCTCTATCTAGCCTGAATTATATGTACTTGCTTGTGATGATCAGGAGAACACTTCTAGACGTTGACACTCTTTTCTGTACTTATTGTACTTTTGGGTAGTATAGTATTTTTGCAGCTGTTACACATAATGCTCAGTTGATATCATTTTGTACTGTTCTGTCAGTGGTGTGGTAGTATTGTTATATCAATGGCTGTAACATACTGAAAAAAACTAGCAAATATGTTGCCTGGCAATAATCATTGCTTACTGGTTCTGTGGGCACATTAAAGCTGCTCTCTCTTCTGCAGGGTCCTTGATTCCAATTTGGACATGGTCCCTCTATGTTCAGTGATTACACGCTTTCTCAGTGAAGTGTTCTTCTCCCAACCCAAAAATGTGGTTGTGTGAAGAATTAAAATCCATACACTCTCACTCTCACTCCACTGTAGGTATAAGGGTGGACAGCAACTGGCTGGCGCCACATCCAATGTTGGAAACAGCCATGCCCCCACATCCCTGAATGGCATTAAGCAGGTGTGAAAATTGATGGTTAAATGTTAACCTTAAAATGTCCAGGTGAACATGGCAGGTGCAGCTCATTTGCTTATTTGTGTGTTCTTTCAAATGCTGTGTGAAGGTGTGAGTGTGTGTGTATATATGGTATGTGTGTGCGTCTGAGTGTGTGTATACATACTACATACATGCATTTGATCTATTTACAATCTCCTTTATAATTCCACTATTCTGCAACTGTTTAAAATGTATGTTGTACAGAAAGTATGGAGGGAATTAGCTGAAAATAAAAAGTATTTAAAGAGTTCAACTTGGACTCATTTAAAGCCTTACAAGTTAAACTTTGACTCTATTGCACTTTCTTTGCTTATTTACTTAATTTTGGTGTGCATCCACAGAATCTTCTTGACCACTGATACCAATCTTGGCGGATGGCAAACACAAATGCTATTAGCTGTGGTGACTGCTAGCCTTCTATGGGTAGCGCATGAAGTAAAAGAAAGACTTGAGTTAACAATAGAGGCAAATTCCATTCAAAGTGGATATTTTAGCACACGTGTGCTTGTTGAAATAATTAAATACACACCTCAAAAAAATTAAGGGAACACTTTAATCCCACATCAGATCTCAATGAACGAAATATTGAAGTAGTAAATCTTTACTGAGTGTAATTTGTTGAGACCAAAATGATGTAACAACAGTTAATGGAAACCAAAATCACTAACCCACTAATGGCTGAATTCAACATCACACTGAAAACCAAAGATTGAAATCATAGGCTGATCCATCTTGCTTGATTTTCAGCACAGCAACCCATAATGTGACTCAGTAGTGTGTATGGCCCCCATGTGCCTGTTTACACTCCTGACAATGTCTGGGCATGCTCCTGATGAGACAGCGAATGGTGTCCTGAGGGATCTCTTCCCAGACCCACAGCAGGGCATCAGTGAGCTCCTGGACAGTCTGTGGCACTACTTGGCGGCGTCGGATGCACCAATATATAACATTCCAGAGGTACTCAGTTGGATTCATGTCTGGGAAACCTGTGGGTCAGTCAATAGAATCAACTCCTTTGTCATTCAGAAACTGCCTACACTCTCTGGCCACATGAGGCCGGGCATTGTCCTGCACCAGGAGGGCCCACTGCACCAGTGTAAGATGATGGAATGAAGGCGAGTGTATGTTCAGTCCACAAGACTAACTTCATCAGAATCCTATCATTTGAAGCATGAAAACAAAGAGGATTGATTTGGAACATTTATGTTAGGCAGAATGCCCAGTGGAGGCTTGGTGGTCTTTTGGCCTTGGAAACTGTGCAGATTTTTTTCTTCAGCCTAACTAGAGTTTTTGTTTTTTCCTGTCCTCCTGGCCATCTGACCTTACCTTGTTTTGTTGTTACTTATTCTTTAATATTATTTCCTTAATGTTTTTTTTTTCTTGTAACATTTTCTTTGTCATCTTTTAAAGCACTTTGAACTACATTATTGTATGACAATGTGCTATATAAATAAATGTTGGTGTTATCACATGTATTCTGTGTGAACCTGCTGTCATCTGTGAAGAGAACAGGACACCAATGGTGGGGCTGCCAATTGTGGTATTCTCTGGCGAATGCCAATAGAGCTGCACAGTGATGGGCTATGAGTACAGGTCCCACTAGAGGACATCAGGTCCTCATGCCACCATCATGGAGTCTGTTTCTGACAGTTTGGTCAGAAACATGCACACTAGTATCAAGCTGGAGGTCATTTTGCAGGGCAGTTCTCCTCCTCTTCTTCCTCACACAAAGGAGCAGATACCGGTCCTGCTGCTGGGTTGATGCCCCTCTTCTGCCCTGTCCAGCTATCCACAAGTAACAGCCCAATTTGTTGTATCTCCTCCATGCTCTTGAGACTGTGCTGGGATACACAGCAAACTTACTTGTGACTGCACATATTGATTGATGTGCCATCCTAGAGTAGGTGGGCTTCCTGTGAAACCTGAATCGGCTGTAAGTGCTGCCTCATGCTATCATGCTATCAGTAGTGACAAGGATACCAGGAAAATGCAGCACTAGAGAAGAATCAGTCAGGAAGGATTAGGAGAGAACAATTGTCTGAGGCCACCACCTGAAAACCATTCTCTTTTCGGGGGTTGTCTTGCTGTTGCCACTCCAATGCATTTGTTGTCACTGTCATTTGCACCTTAGCAGGTGAAGTTGATTCAGAATCGCTTAAGCTTCCTAACAGGATAGACTGATATCTCTAAAGCTTAATTGACTTGGTGTTAGTCTGTGATGAGTAAGTGTTTCTTTAATTGTTATATGTGTATTTGTGTCATTTTGTCTGCTGCAGTAACCTTGCAATTTCTTTTGGAATTAAGAAAGTGTCTATCTGTCTGTCTGACTGACTGACTGACTGACTGACCGACCGACCTTGGAGAAGGTGCCAGTCCATCACAAGGCCTGTTCATCCACACACCCACACTCATATTTATGCGTGGCCGATTTGAAGTCACCTATTAACCTAACCAGCACATTTTTGGGGATGTTGGAGGAAAACTGGCAGTCCCAGAGGAACAACCACACAGGCAGGGGGAGAATTTGGAAACTCAACACAGATAGTGACTGGGTGTGCAATCTGAACACATAACACTGAATCCTAAGTCGGGGCCTCCAATGATTTTTTTTAGGAATTCGTGGCTATTGGCCTAAATAAGCAACTATGCTTAAAGCTATACATGGCTGCATTCAAAAACACTTTTGAACCAAATAGGGCAACACAAGTGAGTGAAATGAAAGAAGTCACAGCGTACTTGTCTCTTTGCAGCAGCTTATGCAGCTGATGGTTAATGTTTAGAAGTGGGCAGCTGGTCCACTTTCTCTTGAAGACTTTGCTAGTTCCTATCCTTGGTCTATGCTGTGTACAGCTATTCCATGATGACAGAATCATGGCATTTTTATTACCTCTTCCTCACCTCCACTGTTTATTTTTGGGCTCCTGGGATAGCACTAAATCATGTCCACTGTCCATACGTTTATGTTTCTTAGTGGCTATCCAACAATCAAATAATACCTGAATGAAAACATTTAGTTTAAGAAGACAGTAAAGACGCTTGTCTTGTAAAGCATACTTTTGACCCACCTCAAACAGCTGGTGCAATGTTGGCGAACAAGTCAAGAAGAGTTCCTTCTGCATAGCCTCTTAGCTTATCTAGTCCCAGCATTACAGCTGTTTTATTCTTAGTGCATGTCCTGTTTTCTGCTTCAAAACCTCTACTCAGCAGTTTCTTTCAACTGAATACAATTCCTCTCATTTTCCACTGGGGGTTACCTTGAGCACACAGCTTCATTGGTGAGCAGCTAGCAATTTGCAGGATTTGCGCTGTTGTTATACTTGGGGATTTTGAACACCACCTGAGCTTTCAGCACACACGTCTCATGTGGCTCATTAATTCCTTCCTTGCCTAAAGCCCCTAGCTGAAGATCTGCAGCTCACTGTTTTTTCAGTTTTTAACATTATTGTCAGTATTTATTATTATTATATTAGTAATAGTAATGTTGTCACATTGTGTAATATCGTGAAATTCTTACTTTTTTGTGTCTGACCAACATACAACACCTTGCTGCTCTCACTTTGATGAATAAGAATGTATTAAAATGCAAAACTTTGGGGGAATTGACTGGTGGTGCAGTGTTAGCAATACTTCCTTGCACCTCTGGAGTCCTGGATTCAAATCTTGGCCTGTTCCTGTTTTTGAGCCATTTGCCCGTTCTCCCTGTGTCTGTGCAGGTTCTTCTCTGGGTACTCTAGTTCTCCTCCCACATCACACATTTGTGCAGGTTAGATTAACTGGTGGCTCTAAAGTGAATGAGTGTGTCCTGTCACGCACTTGTGCCCCATCCAGGGTATATTTTAATCCGTGGGCCTCATGTTCCTGCCATAAGCTCTGATCTCTCTTGTTCAAAATGAATGGGTTATTAGAAGATCATACAGTGCATCCGGAAAGTATTCACAGCACATCACTTTTTTCACATTTTGTTATGTTACAGCCTTATTCCAAAATGGATTAAATTCATTTTTTTCCTCAGAATTCTACACACAACACCCCATAATGACAACATGAAAAAGTTTACTTGAGGTTTTTGCAAATTTATTAAAAATAAAAAAACTGAGAAATCACATGTACATAAATATTCACAGCCTTTGCTCAATACTTTGTCGATGCACATTTGGCAGCAATTACAGCCTCAAGTCTTTTTGAATATGATGCCACAAGCTTGGCACACCTATTCTTGGCCAGTTTCGCCCATTCCTCTTTGCAGCACCTCTCAAGCTCTATCAAGTTGGATGGGAAGCGTCGGTGCACAGCCATTTTAAGATCTTTCCAGAGATGTTCAATCGGATTCAAGTCTGGGCTCTGGCTGGGCCACTCAAGGACATTCACAGAGTTGTCCTGAAGCCACTCCTTTGATATCTTGGCTGTGTGCTTAGGGTCGTTGTCCTGCTGAAAGATGAACCGTCACCCCAGTCTGAGGTCAAGAGCGCTCTGGAGCAGGTTTTCATCCAGGATGTCTCTGTACATTGCTGCAGTCATCTTTCCCTTTATCCTGACTAGTCTCCCAGTCCCTGCCGCTGAAAAACATCCCCACAGCATGATGCTGCCACCACCATGCTTCACTGTAGGGATGGTATTGGCCTGGTGATGAACGGTGCCTGGTTTCGTCCAAACGTGATGCCTGGCATTCACACCAAAGAGTTCAATCTTTGTCTCATCAGACCAAAGAATTTCCTTTCTCATGGTCTGAGAGTCCTTCAGGTGCCTTTTGGCAAACTCCAGGCAGGCTGCCATGTGCCTTTTACTAAGAAGTCGCTTTCGTCTGGCCACTCTACCATACAGGCCTGACTGGTGGATTGCTGCAGAGATGGTTGTCCTTCTGGAAGGTTCTCCTCTCTCCACAGAGGACCTCTGGAGCTCTGACAGAGTGACCATCGGGTTCTTGGTCACCTCCCTGACTAAGGCCCTTCTCCCCCGATCGCTCAGTTTAGATGGCCGGCCAGCTCTAGGAAGAGTCCTGGTGGTTTTGAACTTCTTCCACTTACGGATGATGGAGGCCACTGTGCTCATTGGGACCTTCAAAGCAGCAGAAATTTTTCTGTAACATTCCCCAGATTTGTGCCTCGAGACAATCCTGTCTCGGAGGTCTACAGACAATTCCTTTGACTTCATGCTTGGTTTGTGCTCTGACATGAACTGTCAACTGTGGGACCTTATATAGTGTGACAGATAGAGGTCGCTGTCGTCCTCTTGAACCCTCTGACTTGACTCCAGACACCAGGTAAAAGTCCAAATATTATTTTTATTTGAACAATAACGTGCACAAAGCACCCTCCACTCCACAATACTCATAAATTAATCAATACACTAATCAATACAATACTCAATCCTCCACACTCACAGAGACTTCGCCACCCTTCCTCCCAGTTCAGCTCAGTGTACTGGTTTCCCAGAGTCCTTTATATAGTCCATGACCCGGAAGCGTTTCTCTTCTCTGTCCATGTGATCATGAACACTTCCGGGTCAGATAAAAAGCTCCTTTCTTCAACCCGGAAGCACGTCGTTTCTTCTTGTCATATGATCATGACGCACTTCCGGGTTATAGGGCACGTAAGAGTCCGACAGCCCCCCTACAGCGACTCCTGGTGGTCCCCATGGTACCCAGCAGGGCTGTGCATATAAACTACAAAGTCCATGAGGCCCTGCTGGAACTCGGGCAACGTCCATGTTGTTGTGAGAACTCCACCTGGCGGCCTGGGGGTGAGGACCGGAATATTTAGCCGGCCACCCACCACAATAGACAGGTGTGTGCCTTTCCAAATCATGTCCAATCAACTGAATTTACCACAGGTGGACTCCAATTAAGCTGCAGAAACATCTCAAGGATGATCAGGGGAAACAGGATGCACCTGAGCTCAATTTTGAGCTTCATGGCAAAGGCTGTGAATAAATATACATGTACTTTCTCAATTTTTTCATTTTTAATAAATTTGCAAAAATCTCAAGTAAACTTTTTTCATGTTGTCATTATGGGGTGTTGTGTGTAGAATTCTGAGGAAAAAAATGAACTTAATCCATTTTGGAATACGGCTGTAACATAACAAAATGTGGAAAAAGTGATGCGCTGTGAATACTTTCTGGATGCACTGTATATTCTGTCTGTCTGCTATTGCAGTATTTTTTACTTTTTCTTCGAACTTTAAACTATAACTTCATTAAAACTGAAGCACATTGTTATCAAACATTTAGCATCAAAATGAAGTATGTGGCAGATTAACAATTATATATGAATTATTTTATATCTTTTGAGTGTTCACCTATAGTTAAAGATTGAAGGTCCAATTTTACATCACCATTGTCCACAAAGCACTTCACTGAGTTAAGTCTCTGCACGGTAGGTCCATTGATGACTCCAAATTGGCCAAGTATGGGCAAGTGTGTCAAGTTTTTACCCAGTACTGTGATAGACTTTGCCTCTCCTGTAATGGAAAATGTGAGTTCAGAAAACATGCGGGATTTATACAGACTTTCATCAGACTTATTCCAATACACAGTCATGGGGAAATGACACCTGTCCCAGAAGGAATCAACTCTGGAGAGTGACCGTCTATTACACAGAAAATGATTGTGAGATACCCAGAATGAGGAGGGTGGCCAGCTAGTCTTGTTCATCACTGTGTGTTTTGTGTCTGACCAACATACAACACATTGCCGTTCTCACTATGATGAACCTGAATCTATTAAAATATACTCTGACTTTAAATTATGCAGAGGTTTATGTTCATCCGAAGTGCAATTAGAGTTTTTCTCTCCTCAGTTGTCAATTTACTGTATCTTAATTATAATGTTCATTGACTTTATTTTGTTAAAATTTGTTAATATTAACAATTTAACGTATTCTATTCATTCTTTGCTTATGTATGTAAATGGTGCATGGTTTTGACATTTGCAGTTAATAAATTATAACGGTAAATATATGCAAGCACTCTGAGCCTGTAGCCAATGAAGAGTGCTGTATAAATAAACTGGAGCACAGAGCACACTCACGCATACAGCCTGGCCTCATAAAGTGACAGATTAGCAGGGTCAGTGAATTATTTGGAGTTGAGGAATGAACACAAATGGCAAAGCAGCCAAACTCCATAAGATTAGCACCTGAGCCGTACTTTAAATCCAAGCATTTTGAGCCATGAGTGGGCAGCGCTCACAACTGTACTATGCCTCGATGAACTATGTGGTTTTCACATATGCTTGAAGTTCTTTGTTTAAAAATCCTTCATACGTCCATCTATTCACCCTTCTAATTTACTGGTTTGTTTTTAACTTTTTATTTACATCTCAAATTAGGATCTTTATTTTTGATAATTTTCAAACCATATCTTCCAGTAAATATATGTTGGTAAATTTGAAAAGTGCTGTTAATGCTACGTATAAGCTGTCCTAAAGTCACCAGAAGCCTTTCTGGGTGTCTTATTGGGGATTTGCACGCACACTGCAAAGGGCATGATACCAATATATTTTGCAGTCAAATAGTTTCAATAACTTAGTATGAAGTGTATGGAAGACAACAAGATATGTGAGGCAGAAATTGTGTTTGGGGTACCTGATTGCTTATTTTTGAGAAGATCCTCTTGGATTTCTACAGTCTTGTTTTAAGTTTTTAAAGCTCTTTTCATTTCTAAAAGCCAAAGAAGCAAAGTCCCTTCTGGAATAAGACACTCCAGCAGCCACATTCAGATGTCGGTTTCCTGAACCACCATCTTTATTTCAATTAATTGCAGCTAGGATGATGAAGGCAATGTCAGGACTTGATGACCAAATGGAATCTTCTTTAATCTCCTTGTGCTATACAGTCTTCACAGTCTGAAGTTGTTATACCTCTAATTCTTATTGCACTTTTCCATCTCTCTTTATTTTGGGAACGCTCTTATTTGCCTATGCTGTGGCAGCTTTTCTGTTTTTCTTTAAACTCTGCTGATTAATGCACTGTCACATATTGAGACACCTGCCTGCCCTGGTCTTCCTCTGCAAACTGTCAGGTCAGCTAACCTCGCCGTTCTTACTGAAAGTGTATTACAGGAGGTTAAGTTGACCTTAATTGAAGCTAGGTTATTCATCATGAAAGGAGCTGACAAAAGACTGCAGCAAGCCGTATGAAGAACAAGAATTTAATATCAGGCTGGAGCAAGAGTGTCAAATGTTGTGGGTGCAGAAAGGTGAGAGAGGCAAACATAAAGAGCAATACAAGAACATTGCTGCATAGTGGTGTTATGTTTTTCTGCCTCAATGAAAAACAAAAAGGGGAGCAGGCCATAAAACCCACACTGAAAAGAAAAGGCCACACCTGCCCTGAATTCAGGTCTGGGCCCCTGGATAGACCTCACCCTAGGCAGCCTAACCCTTACTTCAACGCCATACTCCTGCCTACAACAGGCCCAGAAAAGAGGCAGAGACTGTTAAAAGTTCAAAAGAACCAAAAGGTCACAAAAAAGAAGAAGAGGAAAACAGTGACAAAACTTTATAATCAAATATTTTATTATTTAAAAAAGACAGCACCAAAGGCAGGACAGAACAAACAGAGCAAAACATAGGTTCTGCCTAAAACCCAAAACCTAAGTGAACAAATTTAGACAAAATCCACAAGCAGTGCCTTATTCACAAGCCAGGGTTCAAAACTAGAAAATCCAAATGAGAGCAAAAGAAATGAAGTGAGAATCAAGACTTATCCACAAACAATGACACTGTTGAACTTTAGCTTCTCCTTTTATACTTCTGGGAACAGTCACCCAGCTGCATTAAAAGATGGCCTACATCCATGAGCTCTTTATACAGGAGAGGGGGCAAACAATAATGACAAAGAAAACTAACACGTACAATGTTAATCTTATACAATATGACACAATGATTAATAAATCCATATAACCTATATAAAACAGAAAAAACAAAACCAGTAATGCAAGCAAAAACAAAACAACTAAAAGATTAAACAATCAAAAAATAAACTTGAGGTAGGGCAACAACTGTGGCTAAAACATAACCAGTGGAGATTAAGGGAAGAAGAGCTTAAGCTCAGCTCAGTTTCTCAAAGGGGCTGCAAGTCTATCTGTTTAATATTATCAGTTTTCATGGAAATATGTACCTTTCATTGTCAATTAAACTCAGGCTTATAGCTGCTTGTTGGGCAAATTCATCTAGAAAAGAAAATTAGAGTCGGGAGAAAAAGATCGAGTGAAATGTTGGGATGCGATAGATACACTTTTTACTCCAGAATCTACATCATTCACCCCATTTACCGTAACATGCAAGAGATAAGGAGGAATATGCCAGTTATCCTTGCCCAGGGTGCTGACACAACCCCATACCATCACAGATGATGGCTTCTGGACTTGATGATACTAGTCTGGATGGTCCATTTCTTCTTAGGTTCAGAGGACACAATATGCATTGCTTCTATGAAAGACCTGTACACACATGACTGCTCCCCCGCCCACCACAGCAACACCATCGTCAGATCTGCAGATGACACCACCGTGGTGGGGCTCATCTCTGGGGAGGATGAGTCCGCCTACAGGGACGAAGTGGAGCGGCTGACAGCGTGGTGCACTGACAACAACCTGCTCCTCAACACAATTAAGACCAAGGAGCTCGTTGTGGACTTCAGGAAAAAGAAAAACGGACATCAAACCATTCTACATCAGAGGGGACTGTGTGGAGAGGGTGCCAGACTTCCGCTTCCTGGGAGTCCACATCATGGAAGACCTGTCCTGGGGTGTGAACACAGCTGAGCTGGCGAAGAAGGCTAAGCAAAGACTTTATTTCCTGAGAGTCCTCAGGAAAAATAACATCTCCCAAAAACTGCTGGTGTCCTTCTATCGCTGCTCTTTCGAGAGTATCCTGTGCTACTGTCTCTGCATGTGGTTTTGCAGCTGCACAACAGCGCAGAGGAAAACACTTCAGCGGATCGTAAAGATTGCCCAGCAGATCATCGGCTGCTCTTTACCCTCTCTGGATGAACTGCACAGTTCTCGCTGCCTCAGGAAAGCAGAAAATATCTTAAAACAGTGTTTCCCAAACTCGGTCCTGGGGAACCCCTGTGACTACAGGTTTTTGTTCCAACCAGCTTCTGTTTTTAATTGAACTCCTGGGCTAATTAAGTGAACTGATATTTCCCAAGTTCTGTGTTTAGGGAACAATATAGAAATGAGAAAAGTTTGCTAAAAAAAAATATTAAAATGTACCTAGCAGTTATATAGGAATAATGTATTTTTTTTTCTTTTTAACAGCATTTTCATCTTGATTTTCATTCTACTTTTCTAGGTCTTCTAATTGTTTAATTAATCCTTTATTTACTAATTAGTGGGTCTGACTCTAAAGTACTGTAGTTGCAGCCTTTGATTATTCAGTGTTGTTTGCCTGGGTGTCTGATCTGCTCATTTTAATTGTCATTATTAAGATACAACGAAGGGTGAAAAACTGCACTGAGAAAGAGCAAAGTATAATGAAATCAACAAAAGAGAGTTAAGCATTTAAATCTATAGTAAAAGCAGAAATATTTCTAAATGTCTTATAAATGTAAAAATCATGCTGCTATGCTTTTCTGAATGTCGAATAAAAGAAAAGAAAATACCAGCTAATTAAATGAGATCAGTGCTATCAGGTGTTGTCACTGATTAGGAATCCGGTTGGAACAAAAACCAGCAGCCACAGGGGTTGACCAGGACCGAGTTTGGGAAACACTTTCTTAAAAGACACCTCACACCCCGCTCATAACATGTTCCAACTGTTGCCATCAGGCAAAAGATATAGGAGCATCAAAACAAAGACTAATAGACTGAATAACAGCTTCTACCCTGTTGCTATTAGGGCACTGAATGCCACCTAATCACCTCCAATGCAGCAGTGCAATAGATGACATCTTGTGCAATAGTGTTCATGTGCGATTAAAGTCTTATGTTGAATGTTTGTGTTCTACCTTATTTCTTCTTATCCTTTTGTAATTATATTTTGACACCGCAGGGACTGCACCTAATATCGTTGTATTTGTTGCAATGACAATAAAGATATTCTGATTCTGAAATTTTGATTTGTACAACAACAATACCATTTTCCACTGTATGATGGTCCATCCCAGATGCCTCTGGGCCTACAGAAGTCAACGGCACTTCCTCACTCTTTTTGAAGGTACAATTTGTGGATGTCCCTACGTATTGTGTCACATCACCTGATAAAGGTTTGCCAAATTACTTACTTGAACTGATATGGTTATGTCACATATTGATGCAGTGCCGTCCGAGAGATTTGAGATCATGGGCTTAGGTCAGGATAGGCTTTTCTTGTGGAATTTTTTTCATATTTCTTGAATCTATTAATTATGGTACTGTTGAAGATGAAATACCCTTACAACCCTGGGGTTGTAAAATCCATCAAAACAATGATAAAACAATGTCACCATCTTAATAATAAAAATAAAGAACAACATTAAAAATAAAAAAAATCAACATTAAAATGTTTAGTAATGAATCCCAGAGGACCTAAACCATGGATCATGACAACAGAAGCAGCCTCCCCTGTGCTAACTAATTGATTATCATCCTAAAACAGAAGATGCACGTGTGCTTATTTATTACATCATGGATGACTGTGTAGAGACAGCTCTGTTTCAAATACTAAAGGTCTGCTTGACTTCCTTTTTAGGGGTTTGCTGTCTTTTTATTAATCGGACCTAAAAATGCCTTCCTTCAGGTCAACAGGATAAGGTCATTTTACAGAGCCTCAGAGCACGACATTGCTGCTTCATACCACAGAAAGGATGTAGCTTGTATCATGGATGAGAAAACAAATCTATTACAGTATAGTAGGAATATTCAAAGGTTTGCTATAAAATGAAAGGTTACAAAGCTTTTCATTCATTGACAAGAAATGAGCTTTAGAGTTAATCTCAAGATAATTTTAAGATGAGCTTCCTCCTCTGTCAATGCCGAAGGTTGGAGCTATCAAACTCAGAATTTGGGGGGCTGCAGTTGGTGCTGGTCTTCATTCCAGCCATTTTTTAATTATTGGTCTATTGTGGCTTCTCATGGAACAGACATGTTTTGGCTTTATTTTTATTGACTTGCTTTTTAAGATTCAGAATCCCACATTATTTTCTTTTTTTCCTTAACCAGACGACCAACAATAATGAAATGCAAA
Source organism: Erpetoichthys calabaricus (assembly GCF_900747795.2). Classification (NCBI taxonomy): domain Eukaryota; kingdom Metazoa; phylum Chordata; class Cladistia; order Polypteriformes; family Polypteridae; genus Erpetoichthys; species Erpetoichthys calabaricus. The sequence continues at coordinate 120,056,048 of NC_041395.2, forward strand.
GCTAGCAAAAAGATAATCAGCTAACTCATGGGTTTCAATTAGTTCTGGATGGCCACCATTTTCACTCCAACCATTATCTTATTTGAGTTTTAACGAAACACATTTAATTTAGTGGCTTGTTGGTCCTCTCACTCTGAAGCACCAGACATTTTCACACAAATGCTGATTTCATGTTTTCTGAGAGCACCATCCAAATGTTTTGTAGACTAGAGCAGATTGATATTTGTCAAACAAATAAAAACATTTTATTCCTTCCTTCCTACTTTCTTCATGGCTGACTATCGATCTGATGATGACACTGTCCATCCATTTGTCCATCTCTGTCATTCCCCCTCCTGTGTGTGGGCTGGTGGGAGAGCAGGCCAGTTTGGGAAATGCAGACCCAGGGGGCACAATGGGCAAGGGAACTGCCCCCCAGGTGCAGTTGGTTGGTTTTGTTGGAGATGTCTTGCCATTCTCTTCTTGTTAATGAGTCTGATGTTGTTCAAAGTGATGGATTCCTTCATTTATTGTCTGTCTCCAAAGAATGAGGTCCTCAGCACCAGATGTAGATTGTATGATGGACACAAAGGTGCAAATGGATTAAGTTTGTCTGGTCATCTGTTGATTGACTTTGCATCTCATAACTATCTGACTGCTTGTTAAAGAAGAATGAAACAATGAAAATGCAAGTAAAGTCGTATTCAAGGCAACATAGTATTGTTTCTTTAGCAGCAGTAATTTGACACTAATAAAGTGGTTTGGAATGAGAACCTGCAGCCACTATGGCCTATCATGATCTGTGGTAGACTCCTGGACATCGTGTAAGGGCTAGTAAAAAGCACCATTTGTTTGATTCATGCTTTGTCCTTCATAAATCCAAGCAAAAGTCTCACGTGCCCACTGCCCAGGGTTGTCTTAACAGCATTATAGGCCCCTGGGCCAAGTAGTGTGCTGGGGACCCTGTTTTGATAGTGAAACAGAAACAAAATTAGGCATCAGAAACATTGTGGACCCCTATGCTCCTGGGGTCCCTGGCCAGTGTCCATTGTGCCCATTAAGATGACTGTGAGAGTTGCAGTACATATCCGCCTGTTGCCAATTTCAGAGTCATAGATACACAGCACTCATCTTTAGGATGTGGGAAGAAAACTGGAATCCCAAAAGAAAAAGTCCACACACACAGGAACAACATGCACACTTCACACAGACAGAGCCTGAGATGGGATATATTGAAAATAAAAACCTAATTACCTCTACATTGCTGACATTTCATCTCTCAGCCTTATTGATGCTTCTCTACAGTCAGTGTGGATCTTGCAGTGAAAGAGACGTTAGAGAGAACAATCTTCTAACCCAATAAAGGCCATTCAGCCAGATGCCTCCTTAGTGCCATGTGTCTTCCCTTGCAGCAGGTTTCATGAATGGTGAAGGCACTCGGTTCTTTACATGTGTGCAGCTCCCTCACCCTATCCAATTACTTTACTTCATAAGAGATTTACATGTATGGATTGCTATAAACATATGCCATACAGTACGTGGCAGCCATCAATATTACAACAATGCGTTCGAAGCTAATGTAGGCCAAAGTACTTCTTCTTCAGTTGTTTCATTTTCTTACCTTTCCAGCCTTCCAAAAACAGGAGCCTTCAAAATGTCTTTGCTACTCTGCATCTACCACGCTTTAAAGCTAGCCACCTTTATTATAGTTTTCCCCATCGGTATTGCTGCTGACTGTATTATCTTCTATTGATGTCTACTTTTATCGCACTGATGGATCCATCTTGTTAAGAATTTCATGAAAGCCCTGCTCAGAAGGGTTTTGTGTAAAATAAGCACGCAATGATTGATTTATAATGCTCTTCTGAGCATATCAAGGGTAAACTGACAAATGTAATGAGACACAAACGCAACATCAGTGTTTTATTTTCTTTGCCAATTGTTCCCATGGATGCCAACTGCTGGCTGTGCCAGTACAAAAGAAAGAATCATATCCTGTTAGCGGTTCAGTCTCCGAGGTGACCTGTGGTGCTCCTCTAGCAGGACAACAGAGGTTCACAGGACTGACCTTAGCTCTGCTCCTCACTTCAGTTTACTCAATTAGCTGTCTTTTGAAAATTCTAAAACTGCTTGTGACTTTTGGTGAATTTGTTTGTAGTGTTTCTAGTTGCCTTGTAGTGTTTTTTTATATAGTGCCTTTAGATTATTATCCATAAAAACAGATGGAAAAATCATCCAGTAGTTAGTAGGGTGGCATAGCAGTTTCAGTGACCTGGATTCAGTCCCCAACAGGATTTGTTTTACAGTGCGTTTATCATATTTCAGGGGTTCAAATCCTTGTTTCGTGTCCTTTCTGTTAATTTTTAAATTATTTATTTATGTTAAGTTTCTTTTTGCTTATTATCTGTATTGTATTCTACATCCTAATTATGTTCCATGTGTTTTGTGGGAGGTCCCCAAGAGGCGTGGCCACCTGCCAAAAAAACACCAGAAACTGCCCTCCACTTCAAAATTTCCAGAGGGGTCTCCCATTCACCCCATAGTTCCATTCATTGTGAATGCGCTCTGGAGTTGGTGAGTTATCATGTTTTTTGCTGTGTCTTGTGCTTTTTTTGTGATTTTTCTGGATTTTTGAACCTTTTATAGGCATTGTATGCCCTTTGTGCTCTTCACAGCTTTACAGTGTTGTTCAGAACATCTTTATTAAAAATAAATCTTTTATTTTATAAAGACCCTTTAAAGTCCTTTTTTGTTTTCAGCCAGAGGTTTTTGGACTGGTTTTTCCCCCATTTGTGGGCAATATTGGACGTAGTTTTGGAACTTTTGGGACTTGTGCTTTGGAACTCCTAGTTCACCACAGATTTCTGTCAGGAATCTGTTCCTTGCACCTCTCTAAGTATATATTAGGCTAGCTATTGATTTTAAATTGGTAAAGGTATTGTGGATCTGTGTGTGAGTGTGCCTCGCAACATACTGTGGTCCAGTCCAATTCTGGATCCTTCTGTGTGCCAGGGTAGGATTCAGCTTCCAGTGACCCTGTAGTGGAAAAGCACACAACTAATGGGTGGGACAGTTGATCAATGGGCTGCTAATTTAACTGGATTTTAAAACAAAGGACAAGAGTTGGGAACATTAGTATGGTGCTTATTTGAAAATCCATCGACATTAGCACAAAGCTGCAGAGGCACTCTCCGACTCTACTTACATATGTATATGTGTTGCTGGCTCACACAGGCAATCTGTTCATTTAAAAAGTCAATACTAAATAATTTCCGGACAAGTCATCCCCGATATTGCAGTATAGCAATGTGTTATTGGAGCAGCCCTGCTATCTTGTGGCTTCGTGCAATGGTAATGTGTGCTAAGAACTTGTTTTCATGCAAGGCACTTGTCAACTTGTTTACAAATGCACTGATAAATCTTCAGCGCTTGAGATAAATCAGATCCGTGGTCCCTCACGAAATGCTCTGCAGGCCCCCTTAATTAAATTGTATCTAAATCCATTAACAGTTTAGTGATGGTCGGGGTCATGTTTTAAATAATTGCCTAAAAGTATTGAATTCAAATCTAGGCTTCCATTCCCCATGCACACCCAGCCATTAGGATTCATCAATAAGTAACAGTCAGCAACCAACCTCTGTTTGGAAAGAAAAGAAAATGTAACTACTTGGAAATTATCATTTCAACTTTCAGGTCAGAGTGGTCCCTGCTGAATTATTTGAGGAGTATTACACATGATAAAGCCACTGGAGGACATAGTGACTTGAAAATGTGGCAGATCCATCTAATATCAGACCCCTCTGTCCAGGGAGTATTGGACTTAATTCTGGAACCAGCGCAGATTGGAGCACCAGCCCATCCACTGTGCACACACCACTAATCCAGGGCCATGGGAGAATATAAAAACTAGACACTGAGGATGCCACCACAAAAGGTTAGCTGTCATGCCGATATGATGACCCAAACTAATTGTGAAGGCTGAGTCTCTTACACTGGCCACCCAGACTACAGCCTTGGCTTTGCCTGCAGAAAAAGAAAACCAATGAATCCATTGCTAATCATATTATTGATATCTGATTCAGGAGAACAACCCTATAAGTAACCTTTAATGGGTATAAAAGGCCATAACTCAACAAAACAGTCAAGCAGCTCAGCTGGATCCACATAAGCAGGAACAAGAAAGTGACAATTGGAGAAATGTTTAGAGTAATGAAAGTGACTAACAAACCAAGGAGTACCAGTCAAAAATAACGAAGTAGTCAATTAATCTATCACTAAATTGAACAACTATATCCAAGTAATCATTGCAGATCCATCACTTTGTAAGTTAGTCAATCAGTGAGCTCATCTGTCCCACTTTTGCCTGCCTCCCAACCCTCATCATTAATCTTGTATATGGGATTCCACGTGCTCTGTTGGGCTGAGTTTGGACCAGGCTAGGACTAGAAACCAGGTACTCAGTGGCAAGCACCACTCCAAGTCTGGTTTTCAAAAGAAGAGTCTAGTATCCCTGATCTGTGTGCAGTTCTCAATAGTTGCAATTTTCATGAGGGTCATTTAAGGACTGTTCATTGTCCTCCTCTTAGATCTTATCAGGAGCTCTTCTCTTCAAACAATTTAGCTCAAATGTTCTTAGTGGAGGAGTTCAAGTACTTGGGGGTCTTATTCACAAGCAAGGTTAGAGGTGAACATTAAAGCAAATTCACTTTTATAGATGTTGTCATAGATTGTGGTGGTGAAGCGAGATGTAAATCCTCAGACCTCTGTCTTTTATTTTAGTGGTCACTCTACTTCTTCGCCTTAGTTCACAAGTTCTGCATGTTGACCAGAAAAATAAGATCATGAACACAAGCAACCAAAATGATGTTACTGTGTGAGGAATGCTAGATTCCTTCTTTATGATAGGGTAGGAGCCCAATACCAGAGCACCCCAGTGTTTCTCAGGATCGAGAGGAGCCAGTTGAGGTGGTTTGAATATGTAATTAGGTGTACCAAACATAGCCCAACAGGGAAAGATGTGGAGGCAGACCCTGGTCACGCTGGAGGCATTATATCTCTTGACTGGCCTGGTAGTATCGAGATGGAGGAAGGTCATGTCATATTATAAACCACTTAATCTGAAACAAGGTTGTTCGAGGGGCTGGAGCCCATCTGAGCAAGCATAGGACGCAAGGCAGGAACAAAACTTGGACAGGTCCCAGCCTATTGCAGGGTGAACACTCACCAGACATGCACTAGGGCCAATTTTTGCATTTGAACAGTAGGAGGAAACCAACGCATCCGAAGGAAACCCACACAGACACAGGGAGAGCATGCAGACCCCACACAGGGAAGACGTATAATGTAGACCCTGGTCTACTTACTACAAGACAACAGCACTACCACTGCACCACTGAGGATTAAGTGATCAGTTCAGTTCAGCATGTCGCAGCCACAAAGTGCACCAGGAAAGATGGAATGGAAATGATGATGATCAAATGATGTGGCAATCAAGCAACCTAATAACCAACCAATCAATCAATAAATTGTACAACCAGATGATAAATCCATCAATAAATCAAACAAACAGATAATTTAACCCAACATCTAATCAGTTAATCATCCAGACAGTTAATCAATAAGCCAATTTGCTACTTGGCTATCCAGCTAATTAATCATATGTTAATCTGTCAGTCTTTAAGTCAATCAACCAATGGGTCATGTAATCAGTTTGGCAATTAGTAAATAAATCAATTAATAATTAATTTTTTCAAACAACAATTGCAGCGGACAATCAGTGAATCAGTCCCTCTGTCTATCAATATATCAATCAGTCAATCAACTGATGAATTAGTTAGGCAATCAGTCTTTGTTTCTCTATGGCACCTTTCATCTTAAGTGCCTTCACCAAGCCTTTGACAAAGCAATTAGCCAGAAAAATCAATCAGTGCATTAGAGTTAAAAACAGAGAGCACAGTAAAGTTAGCAGCAGAATAAATGGGAAGAGCAGAGGTAAAGGTCAATGTCAGTCTCAGTATTACAGATAAATTGGGCGACAAGGAGTTTAGAAGAGCAATAAAATTAAAATTTGAATGATACTTTAGGATCAGACCAGCTTCATACACACAATGCAGAGAATATTAGCAAATGCACCCTTAGAGTTGTGTAGTAAGGCCATGGATGGGATGCCAGTCCATCACATAGCACACTCACTCACACCAGGCCACTTCTGAATTGTCAGTCAGGCTAACTTGTGGGCAGACAATTGTATTACTTGGAGAGAAAAACATGGGGAGAACATGCAGGCTTCACACAGACTGGAACCAGGCTGAGATTCCAACGCAGGACACTGGATCTGTGATCCACGATAACTACTGTTCCATTATGCTGTTTTAATTCTGATCCCAATGCCTTATTATATAAATTAGTGACATTGAATGAAAAAAATGGCACGTTGAAAATAATAGCCTGCTTAAATATACAGCATTTCTGTTTTTATATCCTGAACTGAGTTGGGTAGCTTTGAGAATCATAAGATTTCTGCATATTTGTAAGAACAGCAGTTCCTCTGTGGTGGTAGTGTTGGCTGCCCTGCTTCTTCATAAAGTCAGGGTCCTGGGTTATGAATCCTGCACCAAACTGCTGTCCAAGTAGAGTTTGTGTGTTCTCCCTGTGTGTTTATATGGATTTCCTCCCACATTCCAAGCACCATGCAGGTTAGGTTAATGGACTCATTGAACTGGCTCAAGAGTTGAATGTGTGTGAGTGCACCCTGCAATAAACTGACCGTCATTACAGGGTTGGTTCTTGCTTTGTACCCAATGCTGTCTGCATCTTCTACCAACACTCTAATCTTTGAAAACGAATGGTATTGTAACCTTTCTTGGTTTGAAATGCACCTTGCGATGCTCCTTCACCTGATCTGAGAAACATGCAAGGACGGAGTAGCAACAGATGCATGTGGTGCCCATCCATGGCTGTCTGTTGTCATGCTTACTTTGCCACTAGGATAGGCCTCAATTTCCCATGACCATGCATTGGATTAAGTGAGTTTGGGAATGTAATGTTATGTTAAAATTCACACAAAATGAGCTTAGTGGCATTATTATATGAACAGCATCACTCCTCCAAGAGCCAAACCACAGTAGTGTGTTTCAGCTGGAAACTGCACCTGTCATTGCTGTGCTTACAACACTGCTACAACAGAATGTCTCAGGCTCTCTAACATGTAAAGAATATTAGAGTTACTGTATACTAGAAGTAGGAACTAAAAAAATGTATGTGCAGGGATAGTTCCTGGTTTGTACCTGAATGTCCCAAGATATTAACATGCATTTTTTATATGGATTGTATTTACATCTTGCAGTATAATGGATCTATAATCCCTGCATCACATCAGTATTTATATCAGATATCTCTTCCTGCTGAAAATTATTCAGCTTCTGCTTAACATGGCTGTTGTATGTGGATAGAAAACACATTTGAATTTACGCTTGTGTTTAAACATTATCACTCCCCGTTTCTGACTACCTCTGAAAGCGATCTGGGTGATCCAATCATAAGTACATTTATAACTAGCTTGTACAGTAATGTGGGCAAACGCTGTATAGTGTGATTAGATCACCAAAATGCTTATTAATATCACATGTAAATGAGTCCGTCAATGTCCTGTCCTGCTCAAAGGCGGTGTTAACCTTTTTTCTCAGTTTAATTAATCTTGTGTCATACATGCATACGGTAATGGGTGCATCCACTCAAAACTTAACATAACATAGTTAAGTCTGGAACAGCAGACAAGGAAATACTGTAGCTCAGGATCTACTAAAACTGATCATGTAAAACATCATAATATATGGCTTATTTCACAGTACATAATCAAATAATCAAAAGGCAGAGACAAGACAGAAGAGTGACTAGAAGCCTGAGTTAAATTAACATTAACCTTAGGTATAGTTGTGTTTTAAGATCTTCTCTTAATGGTTACAAGTATGTAGCAAACAGTTCCCATGTGAGCTGTGTACTTAGCAACTAAAAACTGTGGTGAATTGATGTGGGGCAAGCAAGGAAAGCCCAAAAGCAGGACAGGGCTTCAGAATACTGTCCATTATAGATGGTACATCTTCTTGGATGTAACATCATCCCCTCAGATAGCATCTTGTGCCAATTTGACCCAATCAAGTTCTATTTTGTAGCATCTTTTATAGCAAGCAGTTATCACAACGCTTTTACAATATGTGATGAATCTTATTATATCTGTGGCCGGCTAAGGACTAGAGTTCCGTCCAGTGTTCATTTTTTTTTCCTTGTGTGTAATGCTCCCCAAACAGACTCTGTTCACTCATAAGTGTGAATTGAAATAAAGAATCTCTCAAAATGAAGGGAGAAATGAGTATCCTTAAGTTGGATTTAGCGTTTAATTTTCAGACTGTAGCCTTCAACACTGCTCCCTTACTCCTTATAGGCACTGAATTAGTGAATTTGGACTTTGACATGCCGTGGACTGCTTCCCACAGAGCTTGACATTTGGTCTCCATGCCCTCCTCTCTTACCCAGACAGGGCTGTCTGCCATTTTTAAAACTCTTTTCAACACCTGTGCTCCACAGTTCCCAGCTGTCTTCAGAATTAAAAGTGGAGCAAAATGGACAGCAGGGTCTGAGTTTCCAAGCACAGTTGTATCTGCCAGGCTGAGTAGCTACTGCACAATCAAAAGAAAATGTGTAGAAATGGTATGGTTTTTTTTTTCTACTGGAAGAAATTCAACACTGTGATTATTATCATTAGAATCATCAAATGTCCCCAAGCCCCCCAGGTCTATAAAGGTTATAGATTGATGGGGATTTACTTGGGCTGGGATTCCATGACAGCTGCTGGTGCCATGTCTGATGTTTTATAATATTCCTTTTATATGTCATTATTTGGAGGGCAGCATACTGCGCTAACCACTGAGATTCAATATCCTGTGTATGTAGAGTTTGCACATTTTCCCCATGTTTATGTAAATTTTCATGTGGGTGCTGCAACTTTCCTTCCACATAAAAAAGATGTTTTATAATTGGAGATTCTAAACTGACCTTATGTGAGAGATGGAGAAAGTGTGTGTGTAGTGTGTGTGCCCTATGATGGACTGGCATCTGACCCATGGGTGGTTTCTACTTTACACAATGTCAGCTGGAAGGTTTGCCTTCCATTATTCTGACCTGGTTAAGTTAGTCCGTAGCTCCGTCTTTAGTTTAGGTGAGCATCTGTGAGTGTCAGTATATGTAGGAGTGTAATTAAACATGTGTTGTGCTCGACTGTCACTCCCTTCAGGGTCAGTTCCTTCCTTGTACCCATCAGTGCCATGACGGGATAGTTGAATGGATTGGTTTGTCCACCTTCTTCATTTCCGCTCAGCTCAAATCAGTCTGCCGAACCAATGAAGTTGGCATTTTGTATTTCACTTCAAACCGCCTGGCCGCACAATATCAAGATGATCTAAAAATTGGTGACAGACCTTGAGCTGAAATATAAAACCCACCAGTATGCACTTAATATGGCGCCGAAACACTTCAAGCAGAAGGCATATACTGTACCGTCTCTTGTCTGAAATTCTTTCATTTTGATCTCAAGTACAGTTACCAGCCAAAACACTATTTATAAAAATTAAAATCCTAACAACTCTCAAGTGGAAACAAATACCTGTCCTTTAGCTGACCATAAGGCTAGTCATGTACCCAAGGCTCGTCATCCTCTCTGCTTTGACCTCAGTAATGTGTTAGAAAAAGATTTGCACTGAAGCAACACTCACACTTAGGGTTTTCTGGCTTTGTCATAAGGTGTTTTTTCAAAAGTGCTATAGTGTATCCAGTTCAGAGTTTAGTGCTTTAAGAAGCTTGTCCCAGCAGCACTGAGTGTAAATCAGGAACCAACTATAGGTGGGATGCCAGTCCATCACTGGACACACTCATGAATGCATCTGCACATGTCCGGTTTACAGTTGCTAGTTAATCTAATAAGCATATGTTTGGCATGTGGGTAGAAGAACATCCACAGGGAGAACGTGCAAACGCCACACAGACAGTGACTGCACATGTGGACTGAACCTGGGGCCCTAGCACTGGGAAACGACAGCAGTGGTCAAGGGTCGTCTTGCAGCCCAAAAATTGAAGCAAGAATGAGAAGATCTCCAGTTTCACTTGTAACAGTCTTACACAGTTTACTTGATTGCTGTTCAAAGTTTATCTGTAACTAGCAAAATACCCGCGCTTTGCAGCGGCGAAGTACTGCTTTAAAATTTTTATTAAGAAGAAAAGTAAACCTTTTTAAACTGAGGGAAAATATACCAATAATTATTTGTTAAAGATCTCTTTGTATACCACGGTGTTAGTTCGGCCCTCCAGTTGTAATATGACCAAGCTGTGTGCTGAGCTTACTCTTGAGCATGCAAGGTATAGTTGGCCATTTGAAAAGCAATCTTGCCTCAAATCAATGCCAACCTTTTGTAGGGTCTGTTCCTGAGACTTATTACTTGTCTTTGTGAAGCAGAGCCTTACTGGAAATTGGAGGCGTTTGAATTGAAATGGGTTTCATTGATAACTTCGCATCCAGCTTTTGAGAGTTAAAACATTCATAAACATCAAAGTGTCCACTACTCAAATCGTCACCTGTGAATCTAAGATGTTTAAGAGGCATTGGCGGTTGTCCAAAGGTGTAAAATATTTGGCCATTTCGGTACACTTGAAAGCGACAACCAAACAATTCAGCGGCAGCCATCAACTCACATGCAGAACCATAGGTGAAGGGCTTAAGCATTTCACTCTTATAGTGCTCCTGTGTAGTATAATTATCTCCTGTACCGTCATCAGTCCACACCTAAGAACCTGTCCCAGTCATTCAATACATAAGACACAATGTTCCTACGGATATCAAGAGTGAGCCTGATATGGCTGTGCAATATGTAACACAGAGAATGGAAAAGGTAGGCGCCAACTCCGGGCATGGAAACCACTTGGTAAGTGACAGTTCTTTGATCGATGGTGATCAACTCGATAGACATGTTAATGGGGGTACTGTTGGAACAATAAAGGAAATGGGTACCTGAATAATGTAAACTAAGTCTAAAATACCTACACAATAACTATAATCGTAATAAACAAACAATAAAACAGCGGAGAAGCCGTGGATTAAATAAAAAGGCTGCAGTTATCAGCAGGGAGACTTGAATACCGTGGCGAAGCAAGGAAGGGAATTAAGAGACTGGAGCGACGGACGGACTTATATAGGCAGGCAGCCAACTATGTGGGAGGTGTGGGGATGGGGGATCCAACGGCGCCTCACACGGCGACCGAGCCACAGGCTATGGACGTATATATGTACGTAAGTAGGATTCAGTTAGCGTTGGGAACCCACGTACCAAGTTTCTTGAAGATGGGCCCATACCTAACAAAGACCGTTGGAAAGTTCAATATGGCGGCCGACAGTGGCGTCATACCACTGAAATAAGTATGTACATCAGTTTCGGTTAGCGCAGGGAAGCCATCTACCAAATTTCGTGAAGATGGGGCCATAAATAAGAAAGTTTAGCATGGCAGACGTTATTGACCATTCTGACTGTTACGTGTAGAATTTCGAAATGAAACCTTTTGTAACTTTTGTAAGTAAGCTGTAAGGAATGAGCCTGCCAAATTTCAGCCTTCTACCTACACGGGAAGTTGGAGAATTAGTGATGAGTGAATCAGTGAGGTGTTTGACTTTTATTAGTATAGACTAGCAAAATACCTGCGCTTCGCAGCGGAGAAGTAGTGTGTTAAAGAGGTTATGTAAATATATATATACATATACATATATACATATATATACATATCTACAGTACATATACACATATCTACATATACATATATATATACATATATACATACATACATAGTGCGTTGTAACACGGGCTGTGATTGTTACATGGGAGGGAGACGACAAATCACAGCTTCCCGCTTTCTAATCGGGCCTGTGATTGGTGCTTTCACTGATGCCCAGATCCCACAGTATCTCCCCTTAGGAGAGGCGTTAGGCAAGTGAAATTGAATAACGGTGCTGCAAGTTTAGCTTTACACCTGTTTTTAAGGCTTATTGACTGAAAGGGGCTTTCATGAAAAAAAGTTAGGGCTTTGCTACAGGATACACCCTCCACAAGTTAAGGAAGTAAAAATAAAGGTATATATTTCTGTTTTATTTAAACCTTTTAAGTTTGTATGCGGGCGGCATGGTGGCGCAGTGAAAGGTGCCAGTTAGGAGACCCGGGTTCGCTTCCCTGCGTGGAGTTTGCATGTTCTCCCCCGTGTCTGTCTGGGTTTCCTCCGGGTACTCCGGTTTCCTCCCACAGTCCAAAGACATGCAGGTTAGGTGCATTGGCGATTCTAAATTGTCCCTGGTGTGTGGGTGTGTGTGGGTGTGTGCGCCCTGCGGTGGACTGGCATCTTGCCCGGGGTTTGTTTCCTGCCTTGTGCCCTGTGTTGGCAGGGATTGGCTCCTGTATTTAGGATATAGCGGGTTGGATAATGGAAGGATGGACATTTGTATGCATAGCCCCATTTGCCCGTTTTCGTTTTTTTTCTTTCTTCAGTAATATTTCAGCAAACCCGGAGCTAGTCAGTTCAAATCCTGGTACTGACACCACTGTGTGACCCTGAGGAAGTCACTTCACCTGCCTGTGCTGCAAAAAACAAAAGTACTGTAACAAATTGTACCTCAGATGTTGCAAGTTGCTGGAATAAAGGCATAAGTCAAATAGATAAATATGTATTATACACATAGGAACTATTCATTTATTTTCAGTTAAGTCATCTGCAGCAAACCTTTATAAATGAGGGTTTCTCCTTTTTAGATAGTGCAAACTGTTTCTTCTTCATTGAGGTTTTCTCTTGGAGAGCTTTTTTCATTTCATTGAAAATTAAAGCAGCAGCTGCCAAAATATGTAGTTTTCTTATTCATTTTTCAACATTGTGTAAAATAACTTTATAAAGTAACATAACAGGTTTAAATACTGGTTATCCTTTTACACTAAAATATTACTAAAGAGATACCAAAAAGTAAAATGCATATGTTGTTTTTCTTTAAGGAGATTAAATATTACTGAAGAAAGAAAAAAAAAACTAAAACAGGTTTAAATAAAACAGAAATATATACCTTTATTTTTACTTCCTTAACTTGTGGAGGGTGTATCCTGTAGCAAAGCCCTAACTTTTTTCGTGAAAGCCCGTTTCAGTCAATAAGTCTTAAAAACAGGTGTAAAGATATTGACAATAAGCTACGCAAACCCACCAAGACATGGAATCGTTTAAATCAAGGCGTGAGTCGAAAAACACCATCCCATAATATTAGTTAACGATTAACACATTTCTATATGTATTGTAAGCATACAATACAACTGATAATATGTTGCACTTATTTATCTGGTGTACCGACATTTTTGCGCGTTTAACGGCTGAAATCCAACATGGTTTGTGCCCTTCAGAATGAAAACAGTTTGCATTTACCTTTTTAATAAAAGGCGAGCTTTTAAGCCTGAGAAATCACCCCGTAAATGCACACGTTTAATTGCACATGTGTTAATATGTATGCTTACACACTGTTTCTTCTTCATTGAGGTTTTCTCTAGTATGTAGATCGGGGTAATTACATTCACGGCATTCGTAGTCTGAATCACAATCTGATTGTATGGGTGGTTACCTACCAGGTAATGCTTATGGTTGGCCAGCAAGTCAGCTAACATCAGCCACGGTGCCTTCAGTTGTGAGAAGCAGATCATAGAATGGTTGAAAATAGTTTACTGTCAAATAATGCAAAGAGTACGCGACACGTGTTTCGCCCTAATTCTTGGCTCATCAGGCGTAAGGCAAGTGTAATTGAATAGTGGCGAGTCATTGAATAGCGGCACTGCAAGTTTAGTTTCTTTTCAATAAAGTCAGGCGTTAGGCAAGTGTCATTGAATAGCGGCACTGCAAGATTAGTTTCTTTTCAATAAAGTCAGATGTTAGGCAAGTGTCATAGAATAGCGGCGGCGCTGCAAGTTTGGTTTCTTTTCAATAAAGTCAGGCGTTAGGCAAGTGTCATTGAATAGCGGCGCGTCATTGAAGAGCGGCGCTGCAAGTTTAGTTTCTTTTCAATAAAGTCAGACGTTAGGCAAGTGTCATTGAATAGCGGCACGTCATTGAAGAGCGGCGCTGCAAGTTTAGTTTCTTTTCAATAAAGTCAGGCGTTAGGCAAGTGTCATAGAATAGCGGCGGCGCTGCAAGTTTGGTTTCTTTTCAATAAAGTCAGGCGTTAGGCAAATATCTTTGAATAGCGGCGCGTGATTGAATAGCGGCGCTGCAAGATTAGTTTCTTTTCAATAAAGTCAGGCGATAGGCAAGTGTCATTGAATAGCGGCGCGTCATTGAAGAGTGGCGCTGCAAGTTTAGTTTCTTTTCAATAAAGTCAGGCGCGCTTTGCAGCGGCGAAGTTCTGCTTTTAAATTTTTATTAAGAAGAAAAGAAAACCTTTTTAAACTGAGGGAAAATATACCAATAACAATTTGTTAAGGATCTGTTTTTTTGTGAAGCTGCCTTTACACAACCTGTCCGCTGTTTTATAAACGAACGGCATATAAGGCCATCCTTTCTCCTTCACAGTCAGTTCACGTGATTACGTGTGAGGCGTGATGACGCGATACGCAACCCCCGCAACCCCGCCTCCCACGGCCAGCGAGCTGCAGTCCATTACTGTATATGGACAAAAAAGAGGTTCCAATTATGACCGTTACACTTTGAATTTTGAAATGAAACCTGCCTAACTTTTGTAAGTAAGCTGTAAGGAATGAGCCTGCCAAATTTCAGCCTTCCACCTACACGGGAAGTTGGAGAATTAGTGATGAGTGAGTGAGTGAGTGAGTCAGTCAGTCAGTCAGTCAGTCAGGGCTTTGCCTTTTATTAGTATAGATTATAATAACAAAAAAAACTACCTTAGGAAATTATGGATAAATGCAACTCCTTTTGAATAATCTTTAAAAGTTAACTTTACTGCTGTGATGTAGAAGTTATCACTAAACAAAATCTTAATATCTTATACCTAAAGGAATTGATTCAGTTGCCTGGCTGTTTCATCAGAGCCATGGAGGTAAGGTAGGAATACTAAGTACTTCTAATGCACAAGTGCAAGTCCGCGGTGTCTGCTTGTGCCTCCTAGTTCATAAGCACCTTTGGACAAAATGAGAAACGGCTCTGGCACAGAGTAACATTTGTGGATAAAGTACAAGTGCAGACAGTGAGCTTAGAGAGGAGTAAAATATACAACATTCATGTACCAGTGTTGTGCATGGTTTTACTTTACTACACCAGGTATACATTTTTAAATGAGCAAAGAAAGAGATGAGAGAATGAAGGAAGAAGCATACAGATAAACACAAGCAAATAGCTAGGACCTAAAAAAGGGAAATTCTGTTAAGAGAAATGCACAAATATCTAAGTAAAAACATATATGAGTACATAGATAGACAGACAGACTTCATTTACCTCCAAGGGAAAATTAAACTTTATAGAAGCTCAACAGAAGAAATGCATTATTTACTTAGACATGTAACTTGGAAAAAAATCAAACCTATTTCTAAGAGGCAAAGCAGACTTTTAATATATTATGTTGGACACATTTCCAAATATAATGCATGTCATTTGTACTAGAAATATGCTTGAGTCTTTTTACTGTAAAATAGTTCAGATGTTCAGGCCTATAGGGGAATATTCTTAAACCACCCCAAACTCAAAATAGGAAGAAAGAAATCAGTAAAGTGTGAAAAAGGGGTGGTTTATTGTAACACAAAACACACAAAGGAAGAGTAACAATAAGGAGAAAGAAATACAATACAATGAAGGAAAATAAATAATCATGGCAACCCCACTGGACCTCCTCTAATGCACATACCCACAACTTGTTATGACAAACATGGCTGTAAATAAAAATAAACTCCCTTACCTATTTACCACCTCAGACCCCTCTAATCTCTGCCAGCTGAGATCTTGGCCCCACTTGTCCTCTGATCTCCAGGCTCAACTTGTCTTAGGAAGAGAGTGGATGTCAGCCCAGCACTGCTGTGGGTACATCCACCACCTGCTTTGAGACTAGATAGCATGGAGAAGGAAGATAACTAATTTACCTGACTTTACCATTTCTTCCCTTAAGGTACCAATAAAGCATTAGCCTCTGCCAAGCCCCTTTTCTCATTCACCTCTTGCTTTGTTGTATATATGAATATACTGTGTTCCCGATCCTGACATTTAGTGTGTAGGGCCCACCAAATGCTACCACACCATTTTGTGATTACACCATGAGGTGGTACACCAAGTTAGCCAGTCTAGTACATACTGTATGTACAGCATAAACCTTCTATAAAAGAATTTATCTAGGCATCAATAAAAGAAAAAATAAACTGTATAAATGAAATCAGATGTGAAATGAAGCATTTAACATTATTCTTTGTGAGGTGTGCTATTGGTTGGTGTTGCAGGTTTGAGTTCTACACCTAAATGATGTTGGCCTGGGTTTTCTTGCTGCTCCTAACCCTAAGCACACTGAGAATGTTTATATGGGAGATAAAAAAACAGGTAAATAAATGTGAAGGTCAATCTGAAAGATATTCAGTAGACATGAAAGGCACTACATATCAAATTCAGAGGGATATGAAATGTAAAAAGCACAATTAAAAATAATTCAGCTTGATTGTCTGGTAGGTTGAAATATTAGCCCTGAATCACCATCTTCAACATGTTCAAAGAAACAGTAAGCAAACACTGAACTCAGATTATGCATATGAATACAAAGGTCTAGATAAGAACAGACTAATTACACGACAAAAATTCAGCCTTTCTTTCATTTTTCCAAATGATTGTTCCAACACAACGTCACAGAGGAGCTTAAGTCACTTTTGTCAGTGTGCTTTTCTGAAATTTGTTTAAATCTCTGAACTAATCTGACAAATTCCAGACATGGTTGCTCATATTCCTTTGTGCTTTGTAAAGCGTTTTGGTGAGAGATCCACCTTTAAAAGGTGCTATATAAAATAAAGACAGAATGTGGCAGTCTTGAAAGCCTGGTCTGAGCCAGTGTAGATGTTCAGTGCTGTAACGGTCAGCAGTTTCTCTTGTACATTCTCTTCACATTCATGGCACTGCTTTTATTTCTTTTGGGTTTATAAGCTTAAGCAATGCAATGACATTAATTTAATTATTTACAATCAAACAGGCACTTAATACTACAGCCAGTGCTAAACCTGAAGTCCCTGGAGAAATGTTCAATTTCATAAACAATTAATAGGCAAATCTGGCAATATCAGAGCCGTAAAGAAGCGTCTTTCATGAATAATGTACACTGGAGAGACATGAACTTGCTATGAATGCAGCTTGAGTGATTTTCCATGCACCTGTCAGCCCAAGTTTAAAAGCGTTTCTCCTCTGAAAAATATCTTTTATGACAGCATAGGGGATGACAAAGAAGGCAAGCAATTTTAATGACTGCAGGTCTTTTATTTTTAACAGTGGTGTAACAAAGCCAGTGCTTTTGCTCCCCAGTACAGGTTAGTGAGGCAGGACAACATTTTTACCCACAGTGGGTTTTCTGGGGGACAGAATTCTTCTCCCTTTCAGAAATGTCTCCTTAAGTGCAGCAGCCCCTCTTTGGGGGTGTGGCCCGGACATTTCTCATACTTTTGCCACACCCACAAATGCCAAAGATTGATTATTAGGTGGAGTGAATATTGGGGATATCCAGCAAATACGTGAACATTTATGTCAAATTTGATGCTTTGAATGCAAGTAACTGATAGGTACTACTAAGTAAAATAAGCTGATGAAAATACTTCAGAGGTTAATTAACAGATGTTTACTGGCGTCCAGGTTGGAAGTCTTGAGCTCATATCAGTAATGCAGTTGTAGAGTCAGAAAGGTCATTTCCTTTCCATAATAATAAAACAGTGCCTAGTTTACATGATTTGCATCCTCCCAGGAGCTCATAAGAGGGCTTTATAGGAGCCGACATATATTGTACGGTAAGTACTTATCATCTGCCCTGCATTCTCTAAAGTGGCTGACAGTAGGCTCTTATTTCTCATTTCTCTCTCATTTGATTTCATTTATTGGAATTCATGGTGAATCAGAGAGAATCTTTTACAGGACTTGATTTAATTTGGTTCATTTGTAAAAAAACAGTCCATAAGAATTTCTTACTGTGTATTATAAATTGTTTTTTATCTTAAAGTCATGAGAAATAAGCAGGTCGTTTGCTATCAACATGCCATGTTCATCTTTTATAGATCAATAAAGTAGGCTGCATTCATATCACACCGTGACAGACTTAAATGCTGTAAACCAAGTTCAATCACAAGTGCATTCCAACAGTTACTTAACTGGCACTGCCTCCTCGCTTGGGTAAATGTGATCGAAAGTGATTTTAAATCTCCTCGCAAATGGAAATTAATGGATGTAATGTATTGTTTTTATTTTGAGATAGAAAAAAAAAATCAGAAAAGGTTATTGGTATTTTTAAGGGCATTCACATGAAATGTGAAAGCACCAACTCGCACCATCAGGTCTGTCTGTTTGTCTGTAC
Source organism: Erpetoichthys calabaricus (assembly GCF_900747795.2). Lineage (NCBI taxonomy): Eukaryota > Metazoa > Chordata > Cladistia > Polypteriformes > Polypteridae > Erpetoichthys > Erpetoichthys calabaricus. The sequence goes on from NC_041395.2 coordinate 120,074,613, forward strand.
GTCTGACCACGTGGAACAATCTGAGAAATTTACCACACTACTTCTTCAAGGAAATTTGTTCGGAAAGCTCAGTTTTCATTGTAATATCTTCAATCGAGTATGCTGTAATTTAAAAGAACTCCCATTTAAAAAGCAAGCCACATTTTCAAAATCATCCAGTTGATAACAGAGAAACATTTTGTGCACCCAATACTACTGACTAATTTATTCTTTCAAATTTAGCTTGAGAATGATTTTTTTCAAATTGTGCATTTTCCTCTTTTACATTTCCACTAACCATATCTAACAGCAATACAAATCCACAGTAAAAGTTTCTGAAATGGCGTCAAAGTTGTGAGCGCGGCCGAGAACTTTTTAATCTGCATCATGTACTTTTAAAAATGTAAATTACAGATAGCCGTAGACCAACAGCTAATAATACTGTATTAATGGTTCAATTTTTACTTCGTATGAGTTGGAATCTGGTGTCTGTGAAAGATATTTTAGCCACTAGCAGCCTTTTTAGCCTCAGATTTTAATACATGTTGTTGTAAAATGCTGCTAAAAACACACCAATTTTATTTACTCTAGTAATGCATGCACTGTAATTACATCCTATAATCACTGTTATTGTTGCATATGAATACAAATTAAAATGCTTCAATTTTCAAAACCATTAAGTCCTCAAACACACCTCATTTTATACCATTCATATACTAGGTTTTCTAGGTTGTTTATTATTGATGGGGAGGCATTTATTCAGGTCTCTAATATCTAAATGCAGTGCAGCGCAGGAGTTAAGACATTAACTGTAAATCTTAAAGCTCAATGCCTGATACCGACTAAGACTTAACCTGCCATTGCTGTGAATTGTACGTTACTGTGAACAGAAGTAGCAACTAACGAAATAAATGCAAACATATGTGCAGAAAAGCTTGCTCTATTCACCAGTTCTCAAACTGTGGGACGTGCCCCCCTAGGGGTAGTAACAAAAAAGGGTTGCGCAAATGTTGCCATATGTGGCGTAATTTCGCTATTCATAGGGAAATTTTAAACTTGTAGCACTGTACCGGCCTTAAAAAATATAGGAATAAATTTTATTAGGATTTCAAAAAAACGTTAGGGGGGTGTAATTAAAACTGTTATGAAAACTCGGGTCGCAAATACTTAAAGGTTGAGAAACGCTGCTCTATGGAGTGTAAATTATCATGTAAACTTTGAAAAACTCCTCAGTCTTTTTAGTGTATGCTTTTCATTCTTTTTAAAGTTTTTATTAAGTCTTACAAATAAGCTTTTAGATTCTGTACATTTGTTTTTCCTTGGTAAAATGTTTATGAAAGAGTCCTGGAGGAAGACGAGCAAACTATCTATGAATATGAGGATGCCCCACGTATCACAAAACTGAGCAATCTGTTTTTGCATTTGCCTTTCACTGCAATGGAGTAAAAATCAGTTTAGCATTTGTAACAGGACCAAACCAATCCTATTTTATATGTTATACTGTACTGTATATGGGATGTGCATTTATTAAGGGGTGCCGAATGGGCAAATGTAGCTGATATACTGAAGAGTACAAATTGGCACAGTTTTCTGGGTTGGTTCCTGACTAATGAAAACTTTATAATAATAATAGGATTGGTTCTCTCCTCTGACCTTCAAGTCATATTTGATATTTAGGGTATGGAAAATATAAAAATGTTAAAAAGTGCAGTTAGATACAGTATATAAACATGAAAACACTCAAACATGTTTCTAACAAGCAAAACAGATTTCTAATATATTATGTTGGACACATTTTCCAATATAATGCGTGTTCTTTTTACTAGAAATATGCTTGAGTCTTTTCACTGTACATAGTACCAAAAGACCTGTAGTGGGATACTCTTGAGCCACCCCAAACCCAAAATAGGAACAAAGAGACCAATAAAGTGTAAAAAGGGGTGGTTTTATTGTAGAACAAAACATGCAAAGGAGATTTAACAATAACGAGTAAGAAATACAATGCAATGAGGAAAATAAATAGTCATGGCAACCCTACTGGGTCTTCCCTGATGCTCTTACCCACAATTTAATATGACAAACTTGGCTCCAAATAAAAATGAATTCCTTTACCCGTTTTAATCTTTGCCAGCTGAGCTCTTGACACCACCTGTCTTCTAATCACCAAGCCTGACTCATCTTAGGAAGACAGAGAATGTCAGTCCAGCACTGCTGAGGGTACATTCATGGCCTGCTTAGAGACTGGAGAAGACGGTGACTATAAAAACTTTAACTTCTACCCAATCACCTCTTTCTTTATTGTATATATGTGTACACTGTGTTCCCTACAGGGTCATGGAGCTGGAGATTTAGCACATAGGGCCCACCAAATACTACCACACCATTTTTTTATATACAATGTTAATCCTAGTGGGGAAATTGTCTTTTCACATGACCTTTAGGGGTCAGATCACAGAGTCAGCCATTGTTCATTGCCCCTGGAGCCATTTTCAAGGGCTCAATGGAGGATCCCTTCAGTAACAGGACTTGAACCAGCAACGTTCCAGATACCAGTGTGAATCCTCAGAGCTATAACTTCGCTCTAATTTTCTGGTTACACCATGAGGTGCACCTAGGAAGACAACCTAGTACATATATGCAGCATATATATATGCACTCTGTTTCTAAAAAAAGTTGATTCATGTGCATCTTTTTTCCTTCTTACTTTCATGAAGTTCTTTTCATAGGTGCTTTTTAAACTGGGCCACAGTGTTAGCAGGCTGCTCAATGGCTCTGCGTTCAAGCTGACCCGTCATTTTGGTATGTGAGACAATGTCCTTCCATTTTATTGCTTCTCATTCTTCATCTGCTTGTTATGTGCAGCTCACTCAGATACTAATGATCTTTTACACATCCAAAAACAAAAGTATCCTCACAGGAAATACTATCGCCTAGGTTAGGAACAGCATATAGCAGGACCACGAAGTTCTGCAGAGAGGGGTACAGTCAGATGAATACATTACTGGGTGTAACTTCAAGGACATCTACACCAAGCAATGTTCGGACCAGGGCAAAGAAAATTATCAGGGATACCGGCCATCCCAACAGCCGTCTCCTCTTTGTGATGTGGTCAGGTGAACCCTACCACTGTCGAAAATCCAGTTTAGACAGACTGAGGAGGAGCTTTTCTCCACAGTCCGTCTGAATCTTGAATAAAGAAAGTGTCTAGAGCTACATGATGGCCTTTTGGTAACCCTCTTACAATAAGTTATTTAACTTATTAAGTTGTTTTTTAGTTACTATTTATTATTTATCACATTTATTCTATTAATGATTTTTATTTAAAGTATAAAGTCATAGTTATTGTCCTTTTATATTTTTCTTAAAAGCACAGTCATTGAAGTTGAGCAACTAAGCATTTAACTACACATTGTATTGTATTTATAATTTGTATGTGACAAATAAAGATGATAGATAGATAGATAGATAGATAGATAGATAGATAGATAGATAGATAGATAGATAGATAGATAGATAGATAGATAGATAGATAGATAGATAGATAGATAGATAGATAGATAGATAGATAGGATGCATTTAAGTAATACAGTAATTGTATTGTGGCTATTTAAAAAACGCTTCTGAGATATTTGATTCTAGCTTTTCACGGTAGTGAATAAACTTTTGTTAATCTTTTCATAAAAGTAAGATACACTGCACTCATCTTCAGTTTGGTTCTATGCCCTGGCAAGTCACTGTCTACTCATGTCTTAATGGAACATCATTTGTGGTGTGATGGACTTCTGTTTTTCCAGATTGTGTATGTCATAGCAAACATTGTCTGCAGACTCAGAAAAATAGTGGAATATTCAACTTTATTCTCCAAGCAAGTATTTAGTATTAGTCTTTTTTTTCCTGCTGATAACAGGCTTGAGGTCAAAAACTAAAATGATCAAATATAACATCTTGTCCGTTACCTTATTTGCATTTTAAACATTTTTTGTTCCTACTAGAGTTGTTAGATTTCTTCAGAAATCCCTAAACTTTTTCTTTTCTATTCTCATTTTTAAAAAAGCTCAAATAGTATGGGTGCTTTTTGGTTTAATTTCTATGTTAAAATTAATAAAGACTGCTGGATAATCTACACATTTTTAGGTGAGTATATAAATTAGCCCATATGTAACGGTAAAGACTTCTCTAAAATATCTGATACACTACTATTCACTTTGTTGTCTAATTAAGCTTCCACAACAATTTGAAATAGTCCCTTATCGTCCATGCCTTGCTTGTTAACTTACTGTTTGTTTTTTCTGTATTAAGAAGTGACTTTCAAAAGCATGCCTTACCGTTTGATCCGTATGAAAAACATTTGACAGTATATCATTAAAACATGAAGTTGCCTTATAGGTGGGAATGAATTACATAGTATAACACTATCATCGTTCCATTTCCACACTTGGGTCCAGATTTAAAATATTCATGGCTGAAATGATTGCCAAGGCCCAGTTCCACTGACTAAACTCTAATGTGTGAATGAGCCAGTATGACAAACCCAGTTTCAACATTTATGAATGGCTGTATGTATACACTTTGCAAACCAATCTTCAACATCCTTTTCTGATGCCGACCGCTTTTGCCACAACTAATGGACATAGAAATAGTTCCCCAGTGACGTGTTTTTTTTTTAACCCATTCATTCATTCATTTATATTAATTGTGTGTGTGTTTTAGCTCTTTTTAGTGTAGGATTTTCTTTGAATCTTCAGTATTTTAAATTTTTCTTGGTTCTTGTAGTTTACAATTGCTCTCCTGCTGGTCCCCTGTTTACATTTGCTGCTTTGTTTATAATTTTACCACTTTACCTTGGCCCATAAGTATTTGTTAAAGGGTCTCAGATTTGACCGGAAGGGCCCTGTTTAAGCCACATAAAGGTTTTGCTGTTGCATTAGCTATTGTAGCTCCCCCGTTTTAGCCTCTCTCTCTCCATTGGCTACCGGTGTGGTGTCGCATTGATTTTAAAATCTTGTTGTTTGTTTTTAAAGCCTTGCATGGTCTCGCTCCAAAATGTATCTGTGACCTTCTTCACCCCTATGTGCCACTAAGAGCACCAAGGTCATCTGGACGACTGCTCCTTGTAGTGCCACGATCTCGGTTGAAGTCTTGGGGAGACAGAGCTTTTTCAGTTGTTGCTCCTAGGCTTTGGAATGACTTGCGTCTGCACATCAGGTCTTCATCCTCGATCGAGGTTTTTAAAAGTCGGCTTAAGACCTACTTGTTTTCTTCTGTCTTTCATTGTGTATGATGGGATTGTGGTGGATGTTACAATTGGTTGTTTTATTAATCTGCTTTTGCATGATTGTTTGTATTGTGTTTATTTTGATGCTTTTTTTGTACAGCACTTTGGCGCAACCTCTGTTGTTTTAAATGTGCTTTTATAAATAAATAATCTAAATAAATAATCTGATCTGTTTTTATTTATGCCGTCCTTTTGTGTGCTCCCTATTTTGAGTTTTGTCAGGCTGTTGACTATTTACATGTTGATATTTCGCTTTTTTTTTATCTTTGTTCTTGGTTTTATCTGTGCTCTTTGAATTAGCAGATTTAGTGACAAATATTTACTTTTGTATTAGTTGCTGTTCTTTGCATTCAGTTTTGGAGCTTTTGTTCTTTCTCTTGAATTATTTGAGGTTATATTTTTGAAAATTTTAGATTCTTTTTCTGCATTTAATTTAACAGCTACGAAAAGATTTAGTGTTGGCCAGGGTGTTTTTATCATGCTTCCCTCTCCATTTGGAGAATAAAATGTGGGTTTCAAAGCCAGAGCCAAATACTACCAGTGTGCAAAAGGACAGGAGTTCTCCAAATATAACTGTACTGGCAATGAGATGGCACTTCTGGACATCAGTGTTGAAAGAGCAAAGCCGAAACTGTCTTCAGTTGTGGCATGTCTGAGGGCACCTCCATACAAGTGAACATGTTTTGCCCTTGACATAATTGGGAGAACTGTACAAGAATGCTAAAGGGCATACAATACAACAGATGCTGCCATTGTGTAATTCATTAACCAAGGAAGAGCACAAAGCCATGGCGGGTGGACAAGAAGCGACAAGCCCTGCATGCAGTTTTATTGCAGCAGGTAGTTTACTCCATGTGAATGGAGGAAAAAATGGCAATTAAAAAGAGAGAGAATTGCAGTGGACGGCTGGTAGAGGCCAATAGACATTTGGAGACAACACCTTTTTCTAAAAAGGTATGAGTGGAACTGTATTGTGCCACATAAACACAGCCTTGCCGACGCTATATTGAACTCAGTAGTGAAGGAAAACAATGGGCCAGTAAATTAAGTTCTACTATGTTGTATCAGTTGCTAGAGTTACGTCAAGGTGAGGGTTTAATTCATCATAAGCTGCAGGTGTAATAAAACAGAGTAAAGTGGAGACCAGGGGGGAAGGATTACAGGTGAGAAACAGTGAGGCCAGAGCCAAATAGAAAGCAATGAGAGTTAAGGAGATTGGTGGTGAGAAAGGGAGATTGTCTTGTTACTGAGATTTTATCCTTCCACAAGAAGAGGATATAAACAATTAATTTGTATTTTATGAGACATAAATACCCGCTAAATGTGCAGACAGAGAGTTGGTAAGCTTAAATGTGCCGACAGAGAGTTGGTAAGCAGTCATGGCTAAGCAGTTAATTTACCAAAGTCTGAGATCACTATGAAATAAAAGAACAATATGGTTTTGTAGTCAGAGCTAAGCAAGAGTTACAGTCAAATGTAGAAAGACAGAAATTGCCTTAAAAAGAATAATCTGAGAAACTGACTTTCTCAGGTAAAATATGCATCATCTTTCTTAAAAGCAAAATGCAGGCAATTCTTAAGCAATAAACTCACCTTTAAATGAAATAGCCACTAAAATCATAAGACCATTTCCCATTACAACACAGAAACGCACAAATGTAGTTTATTGACTCAAAAAAGACAATATGAGGAAAGAAATGACTGGGATATACGCGCAGTAAAAAACTAGCCAATGTCAGTCAGTCAGTCATTTTCTAACCCGCTTAATCCAGACCAGGGTTGCAGGGGTGCTGGAGCCTGTCCCAGTGAGCACAAGGTGCAGGACAGGGACAAAGCCTGGACAGGGCAGCAGTCGATCACAGAGGGAACACACACACCCCTTAACCACACAGTAGGGCCAGTTTAGGATCGCCACTTCATCTAACCTGCATGTCTGTTGAACTATGGGAGGAAACTGGAGCACCTGAAAAGTCCAAACTAAAAATCAAAGGCAAAACAACATCAAAAGTCAGGGACAAGATTGATAATTCATGAAGCAGGGAATAAAAAATAAAGGCTTTGACCAATTGTAAAAAGTTTTCTTATGCTCAACCTCGGATAGAAAATAGCTGATGAGACCACCTTCTAGCTCCTCACCTAATTGACTCTTGAATGTTGTGGCCTTTAAGGCTAAATACCTGGCAGCTTTGATAATAACAATGAAATCCATAAAATTGTGGCAAACAGAAAAAAAATGTAATAAAATAAATGTTACAAATTCAAAAATGTGTTATATATTAAATTTGAATTTAGAATGGAAGAAATTCACATATATCGCCAGAATCCATTCAAGAAGTGCACAAAAAAGTCTATAGGACACATCCTAAGTTATGGGTGGTCTTACAACAAACACTTCTAAAATGGCGACACTTAATAATATTGTAGAATATGTCAGTAAAAACAGTGGATCATAAATAAACATAAAAACAACAATAAAAGATTATGATTTCAACTGTAATTTTGAAAGATTTCTGTAGGGTTTACTTGAGAGATGACCAAATGGAAAGATTCCCTAAACGGGTCTTGTCCCTTCAAGGCTGATTCAGAGGGGGTCTGTTTGTGTTTGTTTGGTCTGCCCAGCAATGTGTTCTTTATTAAAAGAATACAACATCTCTGTTGTAATGAACATTGACTTATTTGGCTGGCGACTTTATCCAAGGCGACTTACGACGTTTGTGATACCATTGGTTACATTTCTTTTGGTTTTCCAATTGGAGCACAGGCAGGTCGGGTGACTTGTTCAGGTTTACACAGTGTCAGAAGTGGGATTTGATCCCATAGCCTTAACCACTATACCACACTGCCCTGTAAATATCTTGATGAAATAAAATGTAAAAAAAATAAATGTATGTATTTAAACTAACTCCCAATGTTGAATTCTTAAAAAGTGATCACTCCAACTACACTGCTAAGTTGTCATATGCTTGATATCAGGAATATTCCGTCACTCAACAATGACCAACTGTTATTGACTTCTCATTTTTTCTGATCCAACTCTGCCACATATAACAAAACACATTGTGCTTAAGCTAATAAAACTCTTAAAATTTATGTTGATATTTCCTTGTTCCAGGGCATTTATTTTTGACCTCAACATGTCTAACGCTTAAAACTAAATTACTTGAAAATGTTTCGCTGGGGCCTGTATGATGACAAATTTCATCTTGACTCCTATTAGCCACCATATGATCCACAAATGTATTAGTGCAAGGAGCCGTAATCCAGTGCTCTTTGCCTGAAAGCCCCGTGGGTTTTCTTGCTACCAAAGACTCCAGCATAAATGGTAATATGGTACTCCAGACACTCAACACAAGAATTTCCCAAATGTTGTATCTTGCCTACCTCCATTTTCCAACAACCTGTGACTACAGTGAAGGCCTGCTGTGCCTCCTTAGCACCCTCTTACCAGCTGGGCACCTCTTCAAAACAGGTGGTTTTACGATCAGAAGATGCCACGTGTTCAAAGATGGTGAAACATTTCATAGTTAGAGAAAATATATAAAATGGTGAAAGTTACAGAGCAAGTAAAATGTCCCCGCACCATCATCATTTTTAATTAAAAGGCTGCTTTGGGAAGCAAGAAAATGATGTTATGCTATAAGCATTTTTATAAATGTGTTATTCTAAATTTAACAGAAAAATACATTACATTCCCTTTATTCATGTAAAGTAAAAAATGGATTATTTCACAGTGTGGAGTTATGTTAAGCATCTCATACTGCTTGAGCCCTTTAGGCCATTCTTTAGATGGGGAGTTTACATTTTGATGCTCTGCTTACACAATTTATTTTTCTAAATTCTTGGATTTCCTTCTAAATGTAAGACTTTTACACTGATCTCCACAAAGGTATCGTCAAAAACATAATCTGCTCTTTTAGGTTTACTTATCCTCTACTTCATTATCACTGAAAAAAGTTTGCGGAAGGATTCACTTTTTCAGCCGAGCATTAGTGGCATTAATGAAACTTTATTTACAAGCCACTGCTTGATCCTTCTATAAACTACCACTTTTCTGCTTTGCTGATTCAATTACACGAAACTGATCCATCATTCCTGACATCCCAAGAAGAAGCCTGCACACATCAATGTCCAACAGTACGTCCCGGCCAGCCTGGATCTAACTTTAATTTAAAAGGATTTCCTTTTAATCCCAGCCACTGGAATTGCACTATAATTCCATCATTTCTCCATTAAAGCATTATGGCACTCGGCAGCTCTTTGCGTTTGTCTTAAATTATTACAGCTACAACTGAAAGTCCATTTTAAAGCTTTTGCATATTTAGAAGTTAAGCACAGTTACATTTTTTGGATTCATTTTGCAACTTTTAAGTTATATAAAACTTATCCTGTAGATAGAGTGTGTGTTTTATGTGGATTTTTTGACTGAAATAAAACAGTGTCAGATTATTATTATTAGATTTTTTTTTTTATTAAAAAGGCAAATTAACAGAGGAGGAATGCATAGGAAACTAAAATAAGATGGCCACTGTTTGGTTGGACCTCAGCTCATTCTGATCTCACTGTCTTTTGCTAGGAGGCGCTGGTTATTTGCACTGGTTTTAATTCAAAGAACCACACTTTCCAAACTCCCTCCAGCCCTCATCCAGTGTTGCAGTATCAAGGGGGATATGGGAGAGGAAGCATCCGACTCCCCGGCACATGAGGACTATCACACCTTATTCCAATTTATAGTCATCCATCCATCCATTTTCTAACCCGCTGAATCCGAACACAGGGTCATGGGGGTCTGCTGGAGCCAACCCCAGCCAACACAGGGAGCAAGGCAGGAACCAATCCCAGGCAGGGCGCCAACCTACCACAGGACACACACACACACACACACACACCCACCCACACACTAGGGCCAATTTAGAATCACCAATGCACCTAATCTGCATGTCTTTGGACTGTGGGAGGAAACCCATGCAGACACGGGGAGAACATGCAAACTCCACGCAGCAGCGCTACCCACTGCGCCACTGTGCCGCCCCCAATTTATAATCACTAACATAAAAATGATATTTTAATAAAATTATCAATAAAAAAAATGTGCATATAATCAAATAACCTTCCTGCTTTTTTTTCCAAAAATTAACCAACGTGATGAAGACCAATATGCAAAACCAAAATCTTAGTGAAAAATATGTTAAATTCTGACTCACTAAATAGATTTTTGTTCTAACACCACAAAAAGTCTGCCTAAAGTATCCACAGTCTTGGACCCTCTGGCCTAAATATCATTGTGATAATGATGTCACTTGTTGTAACTTCTGGTCATCATAAGGGAGCAGCAGAACATCTTCACTAATGGTGGTGTCCATGAAAGTCAGAAACAAAATGATGAAAAATGCTGGCATGCCCAAAATGGACACACAGGTACACAATAACAATAAAAATAAATTCTAAACAGTTCAAAAACCCCAAATCTCTGGCAAAAATAAATGAAACAACTGCATAACGTCTTCTAATGGAGCATCAAAAGCTGCATTGCATCTTGACCTTTAAAAGTGCCAGAGGGGCGAAACACGGGTGTCTCCTAAGAAATGTTATCATTGGGGCCTATTGACTTTTTTTAATGTTCTCAAAAACCAACACATTTATTTGTTTCCGTTTAACTTCTTTTTCATTTTTCTCTCACGTTTCCAAGTAGACATGCCACAGAGTCCATTCTGCAGTTACATTTATTGATTTGTTCCAACAGTATGATGACTACCCCACCTCATTTTACATTTCCCAGGTTCTTTACTTCAGGGCCTCATTTTCAGTCTTTATTATTACTCCTGTTGGTTTGTTCTTTTCTAAAGCTGCTTCTCTCTAGTTGTCCAGTATTCTCTTAGCTTTGTCCAGTCTAAGTGCCAGCATAATCTCTAAAGTGGTAAGTGCAGTTTGTCATGACCGAAAATTACATCCACTGCCATGTAACTTGTGTCACGTACCACTGTGTTTCTCATTCCCTAAGTCTTTTCATCACAGCAGTTATGACTATATATTCTTTCTTTTCTGTCTTTGTCACTTTCTCTTTTTCCTAATTCGATACATATCCACGTTTTGTACTGCCCTGCTTCTTGAACCTCACTGGACCACCATAATATGTGTGTACTCTTTGGCACATTTCTAAGTATATACAGTCATGGCCGAAATTATTGGTACCCCTGGAATTTTCCCAGAAAATGCACCATTTCTCCCAGAAAATTATTACAATTACAAATGTTTTTGTATATACATGTTTATTTCCTTTATATGCATTGGAACAACACAAAAAAACACAGGAAAAAAGCCAAATCTGACATCATGTCACACAGAACTCCAAAAATGGGCCAAACAAAATTATTGGCACCCTTTCAAAATTGTGGGTAAATTGTTTTATTTCAAGCATATGATGCTCTTTTGAACTCACCTGTGGCAAGAAACAGGTGCTGGCAATATAGCAACCACACCTGAAGCCAGTTAAAATGGAGAAAAGTTGACTCAACCTTTCTGTTGTGTGTCTGAGTGTGCCACACTAAGCATGGAGAACAGAAAGAAGAGCAGAGAATTGTCTGAGGACTTCAGAACAAAAATTGTGGAAAAATATCAACAATCTCAAGGCTACAAGTCCATCTCCAGAGATCTTCATGTTCCTTTGCCCACTGTGTGCAACATAATCAAGAAGTTCACAACACATGGCACTGTAGCTAATCTCCCTGGACGTGGACGGAAGAGAAAAATTGATAAAAGATTGCAACGAAGGATAGTCCAAATGGAGGATAAACAACCCCAATCAACTTCAAAACATATTCAAGCTGTTCTGCAGACTCAGGGTGCAACAGTGTCAGCTCGAACTATCCGTCGACATCTGAATGAAATGAAACGTTATGGCAGGAGAGCCAGGAGGACCCCACTGCTGACACAGAAATATAAAAAAGCCAGACTGGAGTTTGCCAAAATGTACTTGAGGAAGCCAAAATCCTTCTGAGCGAACGTCTTGTAGACAGATGAGACCAAGGTAGAGCTTTTTGGTAAAGCTCATCATTCTACTGTTTACAGAAAACAGAATGAGGCCTACGAAGAAAAGAACACAGTATTTACAGTCAAACATGGTGGAGGTTCTAAGATATTTTGGGGATGTTTTGCTGCCTCTGGCACTGGATGCCTTGACTGTGTGCAAGGCATCATGAAATCTGAAGACTACCAAAAGATATTGGGGCACAATGTGGGGCTCAGTGTCAGAAAGCTGGGTCTGCGTCACAGGTCATGGGTGTTCCAGCAGGACAATGATCCCAAACAAACCTCTAAAAGCAGTCAGAAATGGTTGAAGACAGAGCGCTGGAGAGTTCTGAAGTGGCCAGCAATGAGTCCGGATCTAAATCCGATTGAACACTTATGGAGAGATCTCAAAATTGCTGTTGGGAGAAGGCGCCCTTCAAATCTGAGAGACCTTGAGCAGTTTGCAAAAGAAGAGTGGTCAGAAATTTCAGTTGAGAGGTGCAACAAGCTTGTTGATGGTTATAGGATGCGCTTGATTTCAGTTATTTTTTCCAAAGGGCGTACAACCAAATATTAAGTAGAGGGTGCCAATAATTTTGTCCAGCCCGGTTTTTGAGTTTTGTGTGAAATGATGTCAGATTTGGCTTTTTTTTCTCTGTTTTTTTGTGTTGTTCCAATGCACATAAAGGAAATAAACGTGTGTATACCAAAACATTTGTAATTCCAATAATTTTCTGGGAGAAATGGTGCATTTTCAAGGAAAATTTCAGGGGTGCCGATAATTTAGGCCATGACTGTAGGTGACACCTCATGTACCACCATCCACCTTATATGGATGCCTTCGTGTTTATTTTTTATGTTTTTGTCAGATATTTATTGATGTATCATTTTCAATGTTTATTTTAAGCAATAACGTTCCCACCAAAAAGTATCCTTTTCTACTGGTATTTTTTCCAACTTCTCTGCACTTCTTCATGTTGCTACTCATCTCCATAACTTTTCAGATATTTACCTGTCCTTTTATGTTGATCCATTAATTCAAAACTTATCTTGGTGGCTGTATCACTTTGCTTTTCTTAATATAGCATCTATCAAGTATCCAAACATAAAGGAATCTGTTTCTTCTTCATTTATAATCAGGTCTAGAGAAATTGCTGGGTTTTTTTTGTACCATTCCATAATGCTACATACTTTTTTGAGTGGATTAGAATCTTGCATCTGATCCAGCTGTGACGTATATTTTATATCATTATCATGCTCCTCAAAACATTCACCAACTACTTGTGAGATGCTGATTGGGGAAATTATCATTCTGGAAGATCCCACTACGACCAGCAAAGAAAAGTCTGACCACAGTATGTGTGATCACACCAAATGACTTTTGCATTTATTAGCATTGGCATTGTACTCTGAGTGGAATACTGGATCTGAGGCAAGCCAGGAAAATGCGACTGAAATCATAAACAGAAACAACTATTTGGACCTGCAGACTTCTCTTGGTGTGTACCACACATGTGCACTGCATGGTACCCTGCATCTTGCCATGGTACTTCTCTGGCATTCACTGCAGATTGTCATCTTTGATTTGCATTTTAAATCCTTTGCTATGTACCGTTTCTGCATTCCGGCTCGTTTATACTTCATGCTCAGAATGCGTACGTGCCCGCATCATGGCTGCTACGCGTTCTCAGTGTTCATTTGACGCGTCCTCTGAGCAGGTCCTCAGAAATTAACACGACGCGTGTGCGAGTTGCAGTACCAGCAAAAAGTCGGGGGGGGCGCAGTGTGCTAAAAGTTGGAATGTGATGTCAGAGTCTCTGTTTACTATCTACATGTGACAGAAAGCCACTTTGCGGATCCTATGAGGGGCGGCACGGTGGTGCAATGGGTAGCGCTGCCTCACAGTTCGCTTCCCGGGCCCTCCCTGTATGGAGTTTGCGTGTTCTTCCCGTGTCTGCGTGGGTTTCCTCCAGGTGCTCCGGTTTCCTCCCACAGCCCAAAGACATGCAGGTTAGGTGCATTGAAGATCCTAAATTGTCCCTAGTGTGTGTTTGGTATGTGTGTTTGTGTGTGCCCTGCGGTGGGCTGGTGCCCAGGGTTTGTTTCCTGTCTTGCGCCCTGTGTTGGCTGGGACTGGCTCCAGCAGACCCCCGTGCCCCTGTAGTTAGGATATAGCTGGTTGGATGATGGATGGATCCTACGAGATCGGTGTGCGTGCTTCGATGTTTGATGAATGGTTCGAAGTGGTGAAGCAAAATGTCGACATACATATTCCCAATCGTAATGACACAATACATTTTAAAAGTCTCACATACCGTCTTCTGTGTCGTCTTTTTTTCTAGGGCTTCCTCCGGTACTGACAGCAGTGGCAAACAGCAATATATCGCCACACTGAGCACATTAAATGTATGATATTCCAACTCTCTGCACATTTAGAATTCTTAGATTTATACTTGATATCACTTTCATGATGAAATGTATTGAAGTACGTTACATTTTACAGATAAATCAGTAATTTCGTTTAAATAATGAATACTGTTAATAATTACACACATGGGGGTGACACGGTGGCGGAGCGATAGCACTGCTGTCTTGCAGGGAGTCACGTCACTGGCATTCCCTGCCTGGAGTTTACATGTTTTCCTACTGGGTTTCCTCAGTGTGCTCCGGTTTACTTCCAAAGATATACAGATTTGGTGACAATAAAATTACGCTAGTGTATGTGAGTGCTTGGATTCACCTTGCGATGAGCTGATGCCTTGTCCAGGGATTGTTTCAGCCTCGTACCCAATGCTAGTTGAAATGGACAAATGCCTGGACTGATGGATGTAATCATTAAACATCCTTTACAGAGTTATTGCGGTAAGGTGTCATCGGAATTTAATGGGTGTTCCAGGCAATTCACAACACAGCAAAGCCGACCCTGTTCTCACCGTGATGATACCTCGCACTGCCACCTGGTGGATTCCTCCAGATTTACGTAAAGTACGTGCACAAGTATAAACAGTAAAACGCTTGTGTAGCAGGAGCATCCGCTGCAGCATGCGTCGCCTCGCGTGAAGTATAAATCCAGCCTTAAGCAGCAGCATGGCACAGTCCCACCACATTTTGTGCAAAATAGGTAATATGCTTAAATGTTTACAACAACCAACAGCTTTACCTTCTTAAGCAATTTTTTATCATGTAGATATAATTACTGATCTAGACAATATTGTTTCTTGCTGCATGTAAAATGGTCTTTGTGCTTAGTGCTGTAAGAATGTTCACACCAGAGGGACATGACCAATCGGCCCTGCAGTGGTCTCTGTACCCTTAGGGGTGAGTGTGTGCATGTCTAACGTGAACTTTCCACTTTAGCAATGGTGGTTGAAGGTCTTTGTCAGTAGTAGAGTGAGGACCGCCTGCTGTTTTTACTGTCCTTTTTTTTATTCTATATTTGTACTTCTGGTTTGAGGTTTTCCCAGGTAAGGCTGTGAAGCACACACAAGCAAACAGGTACAGTAATTCCAGTACTATTTACACCCTTAAACATATCCACAGTAATTTGAAAGAAAAGCAACAGGAGATCACTATTAGAAATGTATCATTCACAAGATATTACGCTGCATCTCACTTTTAACCTACCGCACTAAATTTGAAAGAGCAACCAAGAAAGCCTGCGTGTGCCAGCAGTAGGATTCCTCTACTTCAAAGAAGCACAGGATCCTCATGAAGAAAGAATAGGTTTCAATGTAGAAAACTGTCACTTTTTCAGTTGTGTGCAAACACCTGGCCACACGGTAGTTCATCCTGCTGCTGGGCCTAACATGTGCAGTGTGTGTCGTCTGCATGTTCTGGCCATATTATTGTGGCTTGTCTTTTTTCACCTTAAAGCTGTTTAGTTTAAAACTTGAGGTGTTGCCTTTGCAATTAAGGAGGTTCATAGTCAACTGATTCTCCTGAGCAGCAGGTTTTTGTGACACTCTTACTTTAAATCTTTATGGCAGTATTTGGTCAAGTGAAGACAATTTCAGAAGGTATCACAATGATCTGATGGTAGTTAAGACAAGCCAAGCACCAGCATCCCATTGTTTAATTGATTTTTGTGACATGGAAGATGTGTGAGCTTGCTAGTCATTAGTACAAAAGGGACAGACGTTATTAGTTAGAGAAGTTAATGGTTACATTAGAGGAAGTCTGTACCCATATAGGAAAATGTTAATATGCCTCCTCAGAACTTCCAAAAGCACCACTTTTTTGCCCTACTGTTGTTGCTCTTTGCGTGCAAAAGTGCATGTTTATGAGTAATAAGAGGTTGGTGCACTGCACTCTTCCTATAGCATCCCTTACCTTGAAGTCCTTAGCAGAGTGCTCTTCCAGAATTCATGGTAGTTTTACATTTACCATATTTTAATTAACAGTAGCTTGCCTCTTTGTTATTTGCATTTAAAACCTTTGACACTGTGGCCACGGATGTTTAAGTTTTGTCCAGTGCCACCCCAGCTGTTATTGCCTTTCCTTGTAGCTTCCCTGCTTGCATCACTTCATGCTCATCACATCAGCAATCTGAGCAGTCTTCACTACTGTAATCCCTGTTAAAAATACCTCCACAGCTATCACTGAGCTTTCTCCCAGCTGCCCTAGGCAATATCATGAACAGCTGGCTCCGCCATTTATGCATGACCTTTAGCATGAGCGAATGTAAAAAGCTTAACCCAGTGACCACACATGTGCATAAGCACCTACTTTTAATATGATTTATTACTCTCATTCTTCTGGTTATCATATTTGTATTACATTTTTAAATGTCTTTTATGTCAAAAGCGTACATCTTTAATTGTTATAGAGGTGTTCAATAAATAGACTCAATTTGTGATCTCACTAATTGTTTAGATGAAGTTCTTTATAGCAAGAGCAATCGCCACAGGTTGTCCAGTAAGAACAGTCAGAAAGAGGAGATGTCCAAATAATTGTTTATTAAAATATAATTCCAGGCCAGTCATATCTTCAAGCAGTTGTTTACACCATTGTTAGAAAATGAAGATTATATAAATGATATACCGTATATCTGTGAATATGTGTCTGTAGTTTCTTCTTATGGAAACACACTGATTAAGTTTCAAAGATGTTCTTGGAATGGAATTGATATAATTAATTCTGCTGCAGATGAGAATTTGTTTGAGAAGTCTCTTATAATGACTAACATGAGATAACAGGAGATGTTACGAGTCGGCGTTCCTCTGGAGTTGGCTGATGCAGTAATATTTACTCCAAGGCAGGATAAATGTTCTTGGGCCAGACTCCTCAGGACTTTACAGTTAAGACTGACAGGATACACTAAAAGGTTATTGGCTGTGCACTGAATAGCAACCTGTGGAGGACATTCAGGGCTGAAAACAGGGAATGACAGCAGCTGAATAACAAATATTTTGTACATTAATGTTATCATTTTTTATAATTGATGTGACGTTATTTGCTGTTCCTGGACCCCCCTGATGAAGCTGACAGCCTTTCCCTTCTCCAGAGGGCTGCTGTGCTTTCCCCTTTTTGTGCGGCAGGAATTTATTTCTCTAATTAAAGTCCCCTTCCAAGCTCAACACTTACACCCTCAGAGAATGCCCTGGTGGTCTAGGGTGCAATGCACCTCTATTTTCATCTACACCACTAGTCAGAGCACAACAGCTCTATCCTGCATTTCCTGCACATTAAGAGAGAATTGCAGATTCTGTGCCATCATCTCTGAACCTACAGTAGTACCTCCACTTGTTCCTTCCAGGGAGCCATTTACCGTTAAGCTGAATGGCGCTCTTAAAACTCTCCTGTATAATATCCCCTCATCTACTGCCCACAATGATCAGTTGTAGCCCCCTTTAAGGGATGTCACTCCACAGACCGCACTTCTACAATTGTTGAGAGCTTTCATGTCACGGTGTAATTGTTAACATTTGCCAACCATCATTACACAAGCAAGTCTCACAATGAGTAAGGGGTGGGATTGAACATGCAGCCTAATGATTTACGGCCCAATCCATCAGCCCCTCGGCTATAATGCCATTTAGTGTCAAGCATCAGAAATTTTTTTTGAGGTTCACTTTTTCAAAATAGGAAAATTCTGAGGTGTCCGAAGGCTACATGGCTGACCCCCTCCAGTCACAACAAGGAAGATTAAAGAAAAAACAAATGGCAATGTTTATCACAGCTCATGCCAGCTTTGCTGACTTTTCAATTTGCAGGTCCAAGTGATTTTTTATGACCAATTTTTTTTCTCTTTCTGACCATTTTGACCTTTTTCTTTCTTTTATTTTTTTTCAACAAGCACCACAGACAAACTGAAATTCATTGTTTATTACAGGCTGATCCTATTTAGATTAGGTCATGAATTGACTTTTGTCTCTCTACCTTCAGGCTGCATGTGGGGTGGAAAATAAATCGAAGATAATAAAGTGAATTAAAGCAGATTAGGTGGCCGAGCTACCAGTTTTCTGTTTAAATAGAACAGGTTGCAGGCAGAGCTGATTTCTTCCGATTAGCATTGCTTACAAAAAACATCCATTTTATCTGTTATATTTGTTGTGTGAATCCCTTGTTAGAAATGCCTCCAAAACATGTTACTGCAGAGCCTTAACATTCACTTCAGTAGGAGATAAATTGTTATTTTTAATGTAATTTTATTTTTCATACCTTGCTAATGCGTGACCACAAATTGCCTGGTGGAGTACTTATTCTGTAGACCATGCTGAGTGTGTCCCTCCTATGGAGAGCTGAGGCCTGCGATCCAGAGCTTTACGGTAAACCTGATAACACATCATAAAGGCACGTAGAACAGAGCAGCAGTACCTTATCTGACCTCCGCTAAAGCATCGCAGCCCCCCAATCACTCTCAACACAAGGTATTTAAAGCACTGTTTTAATATTCCATGTGCCAGGAGAGGCTCATTTCAGCTTAGAAATAATTATATACAGATTGCCAGAGCACACACACTGAATATTCCACCATAATTTACATTTTTTTCTCTCTCTCTCGGACCTTACTTTATTCTTTGTTACTTAGTATTGCCTAATATTATTTTCATAATTTTCTTTTTTCTTTCTTCATCTTGTAAAGCACTTTGAGCTACATTATTTCTATACAAATGTGCTATATAAATAAATGTTGTTGTTGTTGTTGTTCTCTACAGCAAATCTCATATCATTTTAAACAGAAAATTGTAGATACCTGTTTCAGAATATTCCAGCCCAGTGGTACTGTAGTTGGCACTCCTCCCTTACTCGAAGGATTGAATTCTGGACTCATCATGCTCTGTGTCCATTTTGCATATTCACCCTTGGCCTGTGCCTTATTTGGGTACTCATTATTTTCTTCCCTCATTTTGAAGACCTGAAGGCTGTCAGGATTCCATAGGAAATGATTTAATTATTTTTTTTCTACATTGAGTAAAAAACTTCACATATCACAGATGTCACCATTAATCGGAAAGGGTGTTACAATGCTGCATGCTGCCAGGACATGTGTGAGGCAGAGTTTGTGACAACTGTTGCATTTAAGGACAGACCACATGACAGAAGACCTCCAAACTTTGCTTTAAACAAAGAAAAGACTTACTGAGGGAAATCCCAATTCTTAAGTTAGTTAGATTGAAAACCAAGATTCAAGTTTTGCTTAGCAACTAATAAGCATAGTGATTATGCATTTTAATTTGATATCGTTGACCAATTCCTGATCCTTAGTGTATTGGCCTTTGCTTCCACCTGACTACTGTGAAAGAATACACAAAACAAAGTGAAAGGTTTAGGAATCCACCCCATATACTTGAAAAAGGGTTTGGTAGGTAGGTCTTTACTGACGTGAGCTCAAAAAAGAACTGAAGAAAAATGAAAGATGGCTACTATATATAGCTGGTAAGCGGGAAGTAATTTAATAGAGCGGTGGAATTCTGGGAACCGGAAATGAAATCAGGTGGCTGTGGGATCTTGAGGACCCGAGGAGGATGTGATGTTGGTTGACTTCTGAGAACCTGAAGTGGCTTTAAGGTGAGGGTTCATTGGCTGGTCTGCAGGAAAAGAGGAGAAACCGTCAGTGGGCAGCGCCAAATCTCGGTCTGATGAGAACCGACAGGTATTAAAGCCCATAAATTATCTCTCAAGAGCATGTGTGTGACACTGCATAAGCTGAATCTTGAATCTCCTCTGTTCTCCATCTAATTTCGTTTTGTTGAAAGACTAAAATTGGTCAGAGCATAGCCTTAGTTAATTGACATCTTTTATTTGGCCCCAGTATAAATGAGTGTGAGGTGGTGGATACGTGTATGAACATCCCACCCCTGGCTGGTTGGTTCCTGCCTTGTGTTTCTGAGGTCAACTGTGGCTCCCTACAATCATAGATGGAGGGAGTGGACTGGGTTATTTTTATTTTAACTGCGCAGTGAATCAATTTCAAAATGCTAGACATACTGCACTCATTTTAACAAAGCTCAAGTGTGAGAACAATGAGAGAGGTGTGAAGAATCCTTCTAGTTTACAAAGAAAATGGTGATCCATTGTTAGTCATACCGAGCAATCAAGCACTTAAAGCAGGTAATCAAGATGATTAAGAGAGTGCTAGAAAAAAATAACAAGAATCAGGTAAAAATTAATGAAATGCAATTTGGTTTCATGCCTGGGAAAGGAACAACTGATGCAATTATTTTTGCAGGGCAAATGCAGGACAAGCATCAGGCAAGGGGAAATAAGCTGTGTTATGCACTTGTAGATCTGGAAAAAGTGTTCAGAAGGCTGTGGGAAGTCTTGAGATGGTCATTATGAAAGATGGGTGTGGATGAATAATTAATGTGAGCAGTGATGTTAGTGTATGAAGAAGCACAAATGGTGTTCAGGTCAGCAGATGGAGATAGAGAGAGTTTTGAGGTGAAAGATTGGCTGCTCCAGGGATCTGAGTCTGTTGCTTTTTTGTGATAGTGGAGGAGGTTGTGACTAGAGATGTGCGTGAAAATTTGAAATGGGAGCTCTTGTATGTCAATGGGTTTGGTATTGGTGGCAAAAAATGAGGCATAATTGCAGGAGAACACATTAAAATGGAAAGCTAGTTTAGAAGCAAAGAGCTTCATGGTTAAGGATAGCATAGAGAGGCTCAGCTGCTTAAGTGACACGTTTTGTGAAGAAAGACATAAGTCAGAGAAGTCATTGAATGAGTTAGCAGTGCAAAGAAGAAATACTGGGAGCTGTCCCCCAAGTCTGACACTTTGACATTGAATGGGAAACTATATGAAAGCTATATGAGGGGTAGTAAGCTCTATGAGAGTGGGGGACATGGCTGATGAAGTCAGATCATGAAGGATGAAATCAGAACATGAAGAAAAATTGGAATTGATGAAGATGAGAATAATCAGATGGATGTGTAGAGTGTTATGAAGTAAAAGAAAAATGAATGCTGAGCTAAGAAACACTTAATGTGGTGATGAGAGATGTTGTGCTGATGTGAAAAAGTCTGAAGTGGTTTGGGAATGTGGAGTGAAAGGTAAAGGATGATTGGATCAGTAAGTGCACTGAGGTGGAGGAGATCAGGCGCCAAGGGAGGAAAGCAGAAATAACAGATGATATGGATAAAATGTGTTTTGCCCTAAAGGATGCCCAGGACTGTGGATTGGAGGAAAAAGATTTGAGGGTCAAACAACCAAACCTGAGTAAACCCTGAAAATGGCTACTAAACTAATGATGATAAGGATGATGAAATGACAATCTCAATGGAGCATTAAAGGGCCATCCTGGTAAAATCCATGTTTAGTTAACTCAACAGGAAGGCTTCATAACCTGAAGAAGAAAGGCTGGAGCAGACTTTACATACAGTGGTGTGAAAAACTATTTGCCCCCTTCCTGATTTCTTATTCTTTTGCATGTTTGTCACACAAAATGTTTCTGATCATCAAACACATTTAACCATTAGTCAAATATAACACAAGTAAACACAAAATGCAGTTTGTAAATGGTGGTTTTTATTATTTAGGGAGAAAAAAAAATCCAAACCTACATGGCCCTGTGTGAAAAAGTAATTGCCCCCTGAACCTAATAACTGGTTGGGCCACCCTTAGCAGCAATAACTGCAATCAAGCGTTTGCGATAACTTGCAATGAGTCTTTTACAGCGCTCTGGAGGAATTTTGGCCCACTCATCTTTGCAAAATTGTTGTAATTCAGCTTTATTTGAGGGTTTTCTAGCATGAACCGCCTTTTTAAGGTCATGCCATAGCATCTCAATTGGATTCAGGTCAGGACTTTGACTAGGCCACTCCAAAGTCTTCATTTTGTTTTTCTTCAGCCATTCAGAGGTGGATTTGCTGGTGTGTTTTGGGTCATTGTCCTGTTGCAGCACCCAAGATCGCTTCAGCTTGAGTTGACGAACAGATGGCCGGACATTCTCCTTCAGGATTTTTTGGTAGACAGTAGAATTCATGGTTCCATCTATCACAGCAAGCCTTCCAGGTCCTGAAGCAGCAAAACAACCCCAGACCATCACACTACCACCACCATATTTTACTGTTGGTATGATGTTCTTTTTCTGAAATGCTGTGTTCCTTTTACGCCAGATGTAACGGGACATTTGCCTTCCAAAAAAGTTCAACTTTTGACTCATCAGTCCACAAGGTATTTTCCCAAAAGTCTTGGCAATCATTGAGATGTTTCTTAGCAAAATTGAGACGAGCCCTAATGTTCTTTTTGCTTAACAGTGGTTTGCGTCTTGGAAATCTGCCATGCAGGCCGTTTTTGCCCAGTCTCTTTCTTATGGTGGAGTCGTGAACACTGACCTTAATTGAGGCAAGTGAGGCCTGCAGTTCTTTAGACGTTGTCCTGGGGTCTTTTGTGACCTCTCGGATGAGTCGTCTCTGCGCTCTTGGGGTAATTTTGGTCAGCCGGCCACTCCTGGGAAGGTTCACCACTGTTCCATGTTTTTGCCATTTGTGGATAATGGCTCTCACTGTGGTTCGCTGGAGTCCCAAAGCTTTAGAAATGGCTTTATAACCTTTACCAGACTGATAGATCTCAATTACTTCTGTTCTCATTTGTTCCTGAATTTCTTTGGATCTTGGCATGATGTCTAGCTTTTGAGGTGCTTTTGGTCTACTTCTCTGTGTCAGGCAGCTCCTATTTAAGTGATGTCTTGATTGAAACAGGTGTGGCAGTAATCAGGCCTGGGGGTGGCTACGGAAATTGAACTCAGGTGTGATACACCACAGTTAGGTTATTTTTTAACAAGGGGGCAATTACTTTTTCACACAGGGCCATGTAGGTTTGGATTTTTTTTCTCCCTAAATAATAAAAACCATCATTTAAAAACTGCATTTTGTGTTTACTTGTGTTATATTTGACTAATGGTTAAATGTGTTTGATGATCAGAAACATTTTGTGTGACAAACATGCAAAAGAATAAGAAATCAGGAAGGGGGCAAATAGTTTTTCACACCACTGTATAACAGTAACCATTCTCTTTATCTGTGTGGGTTTTATTGCTGAACTTCATATCCCAGTCCAGTGATGTCTAGATTAGTTTGACTGCTGGTTCTAAATTGGACCAGTACTGGTATGTACCTGAATGTCACTTTTTTTTTCACTTTCCATCCAATACCCTGGGACCCTATAAAGTAAAGTAATGCTGTAAGTGGATTCAGTGCATGGATGAATGATATAGTGAAGTAAATGGTACCGGTAATATTATAGTGATGAATTTAGGAAGAAGTCCAGGCTGCCATAAAACATGACTTTTATTGAACTTGAACGATCTTGTATAGCAAAACAGCAAATTCCCAAACTGAATGGATGGATTATATTCTGTGTCTATTGAAGGTGAAAGCTATACTTTAGCTCAACTTGAAGGAGAAGAAAAAAAGAGAAAGTTAGACATGAACCAATTTCTCTTTCTCCCAGCTATTAATACAGTTCTATTATTTATCTCGTCTGCATCAGTCCCCAAATCCTCACTGACCTTGACAACATAAGTGGCCTGCAGAGTGTCCTTTTGGTGTGTTTGTGAAAAGAATAGAAAGAAAATGCATGGTCTCCATAACTGTCAGGACAGTGAAGTCAAAATGTGCTATTTCTACATCACTGTCACTATAACCATTAGAAATATTAGAATATACACTTACTCAGAAAAGAACGTAACAGTAAGAGAGAAGTGTAACACTATTTTCAAACCTATAGTATAACTGTAACACTACAGCAAGTCTGTCTAATTTGGTTAGATTAAAACGGTCAGTTTAAGTAAAAGATAAAGCACCAATACAATTATTAATATCTATATCGTCAATGCATAGACCCCCTTTACTGATATCAGAATCAGACCTCAACAATATACACCAGGTCCCAAAAATTAAGTTGTTTGCACCCAATTTCTTATTGGACAGTTGCCATATCCTTTCACTCAAGTATGTTTCTTCATTCTTGACCACTATCGCACCTCCTTTATCAGCACATCAATTAACAATTGAAGGATCTTGCATTAATGCCCTGTAATGCCGCTTTCTCTCCTTTTGCGATATTATAGAACTGTCAATATCTTTATTTACTAATCTAATAAATGTATCCACCTCAGGATTAATTGGGTCAGTCAGAAGAAAGGTGGATTTAAAAGTGAGGTTTGGTGCCCACAGTTCCCCACCACCTTTAGAAAAGGCACGTAACTGTAACTTTCTAAAAAACAGTTTGACTCAGGTGTTAAAAAGCTGATACCTTGGTGTAGGGTCAAATTGACAAACCTTTCGATAAAACACTTTGTTCCATGACAGAAAAGCAGCCATGATTGGAACTTCACCTTTCTCTCTTTTTTTGGATGAAGATATATAATATAAGATATATAATGAATTTGGCACCCAGTGTATATTGTTCAGGTGCAATTCTGACATTGGCAAAGGGGGTCTATGTATTGAACATACAGATATTAATAATTGTATTGGTGCTTTATCTTTTACTTAAACTGGCCATTTTAATGTAACCATATTAGACAGACTTATTGTAGTGTTAGAGATACACTATAGGTTTCAAAATATTGTCACTCTTCTCTCTTACTGTTACTATTTCTACATTGGACATTGAATTTATGGATGAAAAAATAAACATGAGACTGCGGTCACCTGCTATTTCTGGGGATTTTACCACCTATATACTTTTACATGCAAGCCTCATGGAGGCCTGAGAATAAATTAAAGAGCCATCCATTCCTTTCGTTCAGGGTTGTAGAGGCAAGAACCAACCCTGGAAGAGAAGCCAATCTGTCATAAGGCACACAATCATTTAGGACCACCTGCCGACCTGACATGCACATGTTTAGGATCCTGAATATCCAAAGAGGGGAAAAAAGCACAGATATGGAGAAAATGGGAAAACTCCAATCAGATTGTGACAAGGCCAGAGTTCTAAACAAAGCAGTGCATACACGTGTTATTGTGTCAAAAATAATAAATTAAAGTAAAGCACATTTGGAGCTGCTGGGGTTTTGCCTACATTTCTTTGAAATATTAGATTTTAATTTTACACTTTTAGGGCATGAAACCCTTGTTACTCATGTATAGAGTACTTAAAAACAGATAAACGTATTTCAGAAATAAATTAGAGGTTCATTCATAGTTTTACATTTACCCTTTTATTTTTAATAATTCAGCTGTACAATGTGCACATGGCAATGATCTTGACTTATTGATAATAAGTGAATTAGTGAAAAAGAACTGCTGGGCTTTGAATATGAGATGACTATTTTAATTGTTAAGTTTTTGTATTATCATATGCTGCAATAAAATGACTTGTGTCCAAAGCTGATGGCATATGCTGCTTTTCTCTGGTCTGGAAAAGGTGGTTTCAGAAAAAGACATAATGCTTGAGCATTAACATGCAGTTTAATGGGATAACTGGTCATTCCAACTGGCGCTGTGTTAGTGTGAGTGTGGGTGTTTGAGTAAGTGGGCACTACAATGCAATTGTACCCCGTTCGTAGCTGTTTTCTTGCTTGTGCCCATTGCAGCACATTCCCATGTGTCCCTGAATCAGAAAAGTGGGTTTGAGAGTTTTATGTTACATTATGTTATGTTAATATAGTCTCTACACTAGAATAATATAGACTAATATAAAACCCAGACTAGTAAAGTACATACAGTAAGTGCATGGTGACACAGTGGTCAGTGCTGTTGCTTTCCAGCTCCTGGAGACCGAGTCCACTTGCATATATAAGGAATGCAGTTTTTGTAGATTACACTCCATTGAAGTGCAGGCCAGTGTAACTGACGGCTCTTCATTTTTCTGAGTGTGCGGGAACTTGACCTGTGATGGACTAGCACCATGTTTCTGTCTTGCACCTGATTCATCTGCTCAACAGAGCATGCTGCTATAACCCCATATTGGAATATGTAGCTTCAGATAATGAATTATTTAATTTTTCAGTCTGTAATTAGAGTTGGCTGCCATTCATAGTAAGAGAAATGGTTTAATACTGCCTTTTAATTTGGAGATATTTATTTTAATGTTGCACAGTATTCCTTTTGGAATGGATGGTTGTCATTCTGTTATTAACTAATGACGACAACAAAACTGATCCAAATGTTAATACAAATGGCAAAAGTGATGAGCATAGGGAGGATGAGAAGTTAAAGCTTAAGAGGCTGTAGCATTAACAAAGGAAAAGATTACAGAGGACGTCTCAGCCATAGGTAAACCTCACTGACACAGAAGGAGCAGAAGATCTGAATAACTTGTCTGAAGTGGTGATCTGTCAAGGACGGAGAGATTATCATTATATTCCAATCCAATTAGACAAGTCAATTAGAAAATCACATTCTACACTTTCTGTAAGCCTGAGCTAATGGGAAGTCATCTTAAGAATCCCATAAAGCATTAGGCATGAAGAAATTGAATCAATACTTTTCTTAATGTCTCGCCAGATGATTTGGAAGTTGAATTTCTTGTCCTTCACATCCTACGCGCTACAGCTACCATAATCTCAAGTTTGGCAGCAAGCCCTGGTAGTTTAGAGTTAAGATGATTAAGCAGAATTACTTCACACATATCCAAATAGATTAGACATCTATTAATAGCGATACACATTTATGCTTGTTCACACGAATCTGACTTGTACCGCCATTGAAATGTGCTGCATGGCAGTGTGACAATTATCATTAGTCAATTATTTCAATATCATCAGTTCAACAAACTGACCTTGTGTTCACTTCTAAGATAAAGGCAGAAAATTTGAGAAAAAAGATAATATGAGGTTTAAAGCCAGCCGACCCTACACAACAGACGGAAGAGAAGAGAAAAAGAGAGTGCATTCTCCGTGGTCTAGATTTATGTCTTCTTGACTCAAAGGACTTAGCAGAAACTCTGGAGACACAAGGAGAAATACAGGCTTTTAAAAAGCTGACATGGGGAATGAATTTAACATTTGGATGTGAGCTAAAGCGTAGTGTCACTCATTGGCAGGAATAAAGACTAGCAACAGAAATTGAACTGGAGGTGCGGACAAAATAGAAAGTTTTCACATGTAGTGGGAAAGGTCAGCACCATTCACTAAGAAGAGCACATGCTTGAGAATGGTGTAGGGTCAAGAGGATTACATGTATACAGTATTTATAGTTTACTGTCATATTTGATTTAGTGTATATATACATTTTCTTTCCACATAACTGTTGAATTTTGGAATTTTTGCCAGTTAAGATTTGACAATGTTTGCCTACATAAACTCTGTCTGTCTGTCTGTTAAGAATTGTTGCTAGGTGAGTCAATATTAACCATCTAAAAATCCACAACATTAAGCAATGTGAAAAAGAATGTGAATGCCCTTTTGATTTTTAAACTGTAAAATCACTCAAGGATAAATTGATGCATACGACTGACGTTTTTGAAAGTATGTTGGAAGTTAAAGAACTGTTATAATCCATTGATAAGAGCTGAAGACTTATTTCTAATTCTTTGTCAAACTTTTATTTAAAATACGTGAACACTAGGCATTTTTTTTAGTAATGAAGAAGTAGGGTATATGTTTTATTACTGATATTTTAAACTTTAGTTAAATAGTGTGTGCTGAATAAGAGAAGTTATGTAGTGTGAACTTATTTCCAATAATTCAAGCATTCATTTGGAAATGTGTTTGGAATAAATGTAGCTCTGAGCATGTAGGAGGACTAAAGGGTTTATTTTAGTTTGCTTTGTGGGGTAAGAGGTATTAACAATAACCTGTGATGAGAAAGAACACGTTTTTAGAATGGTTTAAAAATTAATTAAAAGTTCAAAACTAAAATCTCTCATTTATATAAATATTCAGACACTTAATTTAGCACTTTGTAGAAACTTCCTTGGCAGCAGTTATAACTTTGAGTCTTCTTAAGTAAGTCTCTACAAACTGTGCACACCTAGATTTGAGCAGTTTATCCCATTCTTCCTGGCAGATCCCCTCAGGCTCTGTTAGATTGGATGGAATTGTCTATAAATTGCCATTTTCAGTTTCCTCCATAGTAGTTCTATGGGGTTTAAGTCCGGGCTTTGGCTGAGCCACTTAAGGACAGTCAGGGGCTTGTCCCAAAGGTATCCCAGCATTGCCTTGGCTGTGTGCGTTGGGTCATCATTATAGTAAATGGTAAACCATCACCCCAGTCTGAGGTCACATGTGATCTGGAGCAGGTTTTCTTCTTGATCCTCTCTGTATTTGGCTGCCTTCATCTTCCCCTCAACTTCTGACCAGTCTCCTTGTCCCTGCTGCTGAAAAACATCCCCATGGCCACCACCATACTTCACTGTAGGGGTGGTATCAGGCAGATGATGAGCAGTGCCTGGTCTTTACTAGACATTGCACTTGGAGTTCTCTCTAAAGAGTTACATTTTTGTCTCATCAGACCATAGAATTTTTTTTGCATGCTCTCAGAGTTCTTTAAATGTCGTTTGTCAAACTCACAGGCTGTCATATGACTTTTGTCTAGCCACCCTACCGTAAACGCCTGATTGGAGTGCTGCCGAGATGGCGAGGTTTTACCATCTCAGCAGTGGACTTCTGAAGCTCTATTAGAGTGACCACTGGGTTCTTGGTTACCTCCCTGATCAAGGCCCTTCTTGGACGATTACTCAGTTTGACCAGAGGGACAACTGGTGGTTCCATACTTCTATCATTTCAGAATGTTATGATGTCACTATGCTCTTGCGAACACTCAAAGCTTTAGAAATACTTGTATACCATCATCCTGATCTAAGCCTTACCTCAGTCTTATTGTGGAAAGTTCATTGGACTTCATGGTTTGTTTGTTTTTTTTATCCTGACATACAGTATGAATTGTGGGACCTTATATACACAGGGTTGTGCCTTTCTATACTATGTTCAGTCAATTCCTTTGGCCACAGAGGAACTCTAATCAAGTTCCAGACACTTCTCAACGATTATTAAAGCAAACAAGATCCACCTGACCACAACGTGACTAATTGTGCAGACAGCTAGCCTAACTGCCCAATATCCCAGCTTGTCACTATCACCTCCAAATTCTTTCTTTCATCAAGTCTTTTTAGTCTCTGATAGGCTTATACCCAACCCACATGATCTCCAAGGATATTGTCACTCCAAAATGAATGTGATGTATATCCATTTTCTGTACCCCAACTACCCAGAAAGGGGTTTCTGTGCCACCATTACTAAATAATTCAGATCAAACTTTTTTGACCTGATTTGTTTTTCTTTTATTTGGGCTATTTTTATACAAACTCACTGAACTCCTTTCTCACCCTGTGTGTTTGCATCCTTATTGTAACTATTTAGAAAGGCTTTTTATGATTTCTACATTATTCTTAATGAATTACTCTACCGTTAGCTTCTTGTTCGATGGATTTTGTCTTTTAATATAACTTTTTACAATTTCCTTGTGTGTAAGGGTAGGTGTTTTGTCATGTAAAGTTTGTAATATTAGTTATTATCTATCTCCATGTATGTGTTAGCTTGATTGTCGGCCACATGTGATTAGATAGATAGATAGATAGATAGATAGATAGATAGATAGATAGATAGATAGATAGATAGATAGATAGATACTTTATTAATCCCAAGGGGATATTCACAATTATTGTTAATTTTTAATTGTTAATTATTGATTATGGACGTGTGTGTGAGGAGTCAGTTGCTACTTTGTACTCACGGGTGGCTCAGGCCTTAAAACTGATTGTGTGAGCGTTTGGACTGTGTGAGAAAGTGTTTGATAATGGTGTATTATTATTATCATGAGTCTTGGGTTTGAATGCCAGCCTGGACCCTCACAAATTGCAGTTTGCGTGGTGATGAAAATCCACAAAAAGCCATTGAGAACATGTACATGTCAGAGCCCAGAGTCAGGGAGTGTTGGATGGCAGCTCTATCAGCTCAATGCAATACAGGATTCATACCCTAGGACCCTGTCACCATTCATCTATGCTACATGTGGCTGCCTCACTTATCATTATTAGCTCATTAACCTTAAGTACTATGAAAAATGATCTTATCATTTCAATGTATACAGTAGCTCTGGTATCCTATAGAGCAGCAATTACTCCTCTGATGTGTTGTAAAGCGTTGCACTGTAAGACGCTTTCTTGATAAAGGCGTTCTCTATTTTTCCTTGTATTCCTTTTTCACAAAGGCACATAATAAAATGAAGCCTCTAGAGACATTCGATATTTGTTCATCCATTGCAGATCAATCTTTTGCAGGCACTTGTTTTTTTTTTTTTCCCAGGTTCCTTTCTGTAAACTGTCTTCGACAAAAACAAATGTGTAAATTTGCGGGAGAATGATGCTCAGTCCCAATCATCCTGCTTGCACATGCACAAAGATTTTTCTTTTCCTGGATAAAGGTGTTTCTTTATATAGTTGAGATAAGCGAGGGGAAAAAAGGGAGAAATTAATTAGGTTTTTAAGTGGTTTTCACAGAAGCTGAATGAATTATCAGACAGGCTTGTAATATATAAAGCCAAGATGGATTGAGTTTGTAATGGGTGCAGTTTTGTGTTTTGTTTGTTTAATTTTCATTGGTTAAGTTACCAAGAATAAAGTAAGGGTGATATATAGTGTGATGTTTTGGAGTCAAAAGGAGAGGATGGCTTGAACAACAAGGGAAACAAATTTAACCACAGACCGAAGAATCAATCTTGATTTCAGAAGAGCGATCATGACACGGCCTGATGTGTATCATAATGACAGTCTCATTTCATCTGTCTCCCCACATCCTGGCTGCCAGCCTAATCTAGAGCAGCGGTTCTTAAGCTCAGCCCTGGGGGACCTCTCTGGATGTCGGTTTTTGTTCCACCCAATTCTTGCTTTTAACTGGACCCTTATCTTAATAAAACACACTGTTATTTCGCACTTACTACCTTAAGTTGTGTCATTCTAGTAATACTCACCAGAGTACTTTAAAGGAATTTAACAAGTGTGTGTTTTATACAGTACTTAGCATGTAAAGATTCAGCTCTGTTACTTATTTTCAAATGTTTTGTTTATTTAGACCAATGTTGCTAGTGAGAACTACAATAGCTACTTGTGTTTAGTATTCTTTGTTGATTGCAATAGTGCTTATTCCAAACATTCCAAATCCTGTTTAATCCAATTTAGGATCACCGGGGACCAGAGTTTATTGTAGCAGCACCGGATGTAATACAGGAACCTGCACAAGGCTTACTTAGATACTCACACTCACATAGGACCACCCTAGAGGTTTCCAATTAACCAAACATAGGCATGTTTGGGATATGGAAGAAAAAATTGGCAACCTACCGACAAATGTGCATAGCCAAGGGGGAAAATGTGCTAACTATGTACAAAGAAAACAACCTGGATGAAGGTTCTATAATGCACCAGCAATATTCACAACACCACCATGAATCCCCCTTAATTAGATCCAATTATCACCAAGGGAGACAATACTACAGAAACCAAAAACATAGAACGTTATGGTGAACAAGCCTAACAGAAATATGCAAAAATAAACATCACATTGCTGTGTCTCACTGACTAGAGAATAAGAGTTAAACGTTAAAGCTAATTAAAGAGGCAGTCACAAATGATGAAGTTGGCTACTGTCACCGATGAGTAGTTGCTCAAGGCCCTGCTCCATTTCGTGTCTTCACCTAGAGAGGCTGGTCACAAACGTCAGAATCAGAAAGCACCAGCTTACAAAGGGAGCTCAACATGCCAAAGTGAGTGAGTGAGTGAGCTTCCAACTTCTAACGGCAACTTGTGTCATATTACGTAGCAACAGGCTCTCTTTTTTCTTTCTCATTGCGCTTCCCTACAGCTGGCATGAAACCCTCTGGCCTTGACCAAGTAGGATAAACATTCATCTACACTGCCTCAGGAAGCTAGGTAGGATGTTAGGTAGCTAATGTTAACCGACCAGATACATGATCAGTTTAACAAAAATGAATAAAGGCCTTCTTGAGTGATTTGGTGAATAAAATGTTGATGTTTTGGGGAGCAGATATAGAAGTTTCCTGTTGTATATGGCACATTTTGGTTCTTACATGTGATTCTTATGTCATATTACCGCAGAACAAGTGTCAGCATGCAACAAGCCATGTGCAGTGGCAGTGTCGGTGATGGCAGCTGCCAATCCTGACTTTGCCGTTACACATAGCTAAAGGTTTGTTGTCAGCATGGAATGACAGCTCTGGTGGAGTTAGCTCTGTGGAGTTGTGTAAAACTGTTTCACTTAACATCTTGAGATTAAGTTAATATGCGGATGACAAAATTGACATCAAAATCTATATGAATGGAGCAGTTGAAGTGCTGTAGTTAGCATTGTTGGTGTCATTTTACTATTTCCATGTCCTTGTGGGGTTTCCCCAGATATTCTGGTATTCTTTGTACTTCCCAAAGACATGTTTCTAGTTAATTGGTGTCTCTCAAATGGCCTTGTGTGAACGAGTGTTGGTACAACATGATGTCTGATTCAGATAGGATGACCCGAGTCTCTTCATAACACGCTACAGAAGGAGGAGATATCAGAAAATGAAAGGATCACTGCAAAGCAAAAATTAGCATGCATCGCAGTGGATTCTACAAGTGGTAAATCACTAAATGACAAGCTGAAGACATTTTTGCATTCTGGCAAAAGTGTTTAATAGAAATCCACCATCATTACACTTTCATGACTACTTGTCAGAAATCACCGGCTTACAACAGGGCCAGCCACTGGCATATTGTGGTATTTTCATAAGGGTATGTATAACGTCCCTTGCAGTCATAAATTTATTTGCCCTTGAGACATGTCTTTTTTTATTTAATTAAAGATGGGTGCCAAAAAGAAAAGTCTTAATTCCCTGGAGAAATAAATGAAGGAGGTTTCCAAGCAGTATACATAATGAAACTGAGTATTGAGCCTAGCAGGGCATTACTCAGGAAAGGAAAAATAACTTTTTAAGTAGCTTTAAAATTCAAGGAAAGGAGAATAGAAAAAAAAGGCACTTTCCTGTTTAGTTCAGCTGAAGTGAATGCAAGAAGATGCCTTTGCTAGCGTTTTAGCCCTGCTTCAGTAGGGCACCCATCATCTGTGTCACTGTGGAGGCCTACATAGCTTCACATGGAGTCTGGTGCCTATGCTACTGGCACATAGCTACCTGCCACTGGAGTAAGAAATAAGTCGAGAAGCATTGAGTTTACTTTACTGCAGAAAGTAAAAGAGATTGCGAATATTAAAGTAATCGTAGGTTTAGAAAGAGAGCTACTCACGGTGCAGAGTGTAAGAAGCACTTCCTGCCTGCAGGGGTCAACTGAGTCGTAGTGGCGAGTGTTTGTTGTAGGCCTGTATAAATATCTCCTAGTATCATTTTTGGTGGAGATATTTATATGAATGAGGTTTGGGGTGCTCTTTTTTGTCTTCTGGTTTTTCTTCTTTGAAAATATTTTTGTGGATCATGCTATTTGATGAACAGTGTGATAGATAGATAGATAGATAGATAGATAGATAGATAGATAGATAGATAGATAGATAGATAGATAGATAGATAGATAGATAGATAGATAGATAGATAGATAGATAGATAGATAGATAGATAGATATTGTGGAGAATCTTCCTGCATGCATTTTCATTGAGGAAGACTGCCATTTTTTGGGCATATACATTTATTGCTCTTGTTTGTTTTTTCATTTGGGATTTGCCGTTCTCACTGTAAACACTGTACAGTTTCACTTTTTTTGGGATATTGATTTTTTTGTGTTTTGTGTGTCAGTTGTGGTGTGTAATTTATAAAAAGCCTGCATGACACTGTTTTATGTTCAGCTGTAAATTAAAGCCCACTTTTGTATTTGAAACTCAGACTTTTTATGTCTGTGCCTCCCTGTCTTACATCTCTCATTTCTGATCCCAATTTGTCCCAAACTACAAGACGTCCAGTGTGTGGTCCACAGTGAAAGATTTGGAAATGTTGTATCTGACCTTATTTTTGAGTTCCTTAAAAATGAATCTATGTTATAATATATTCAGTAGGACTGTTGTAAAGTAAAATACTGGTCCTGTTTAAAGTAACTGATACATACAGTCGTGGTCAAAAGTTTTGAGAATGACACAAGTATTGATTTTCACAATGTTCACTGCTTCAGTGTTTTTAGATCGTTTTATTAGATGTTTCTATAGTATACTGAAGTATAATTACATTTCATAAGTTTCATAGGCCTTTATTGATAATTACATTAAGTTTATGCAAAGAGTCAATATTTGCAGTGTTGGCCCTTCTTTTTAAAGACCTCTGCAATTCGTCCTGGCATGCTGTCAATCAACTTCTGGGCCAAATCCTGACTGACGGCAGCCCATTCTTGCATAATCAATGCTTGGAGTTTTTCAGAATTTATGGGTTTTTGTTAGTCCACCCGCCTCTTGGGGATTGACCACAAGTTCTCAATGGGATTAAGGTCTGGGGAGTTTCCTGGCCATGGACCCAAAAATTTTGATGTTTTGTTCCCCAAGCTACTTAGTTATCACTTTTGCCTTATGGCATGGTGCTCCATCAAGGTATTTTTCATCACCAAACCGTTTTTGGATGGTTAGGAGAAGTTGCTCTCAGAGAATGGTTTGGTACCAAAAGTTTCTGTCTGTCAAAAGTTTCAAAAATATGTATGTGTTTCTGCATACCACTTTATGATAATGGCATATAACACTGGTCTACCAAAAAAATATTTTTGTTTGCTTCTGGGAACTTCAGAGCATCTCTTTATTAAGTTTTTTACACTGATTTCATATGTGAAATCGGAATTAAGCTAGCACGTCAGGTTTTTGAAATCCACATCATCGACATTTTGACACTTTTGAATATCAATATCATATATCAACATGATATCTGGAGTTTGGACTATGTCCCACCAAAATTGTTTTGATGTGTTTATTCTGAAAACAAACCAGAAGTCAATACCAGAGACACGTTAAAGCATATTTATGTCAATTATCTCAATATAAAAGTGAGGTCAGTGTGCCCAAAAATGTTGGAGGCACTCACTTTTGCGCTTGTACTGCACATCCGCCTCTCTTTGCAAGAACCAACAGTAGTCACCCATCATGCTCGGAGTGAATTTTTCCCGATATCAGTTTTCCATCACCTTTATATCTTGATGAAATCTTTCCCCATGCTCATCTCTGACATCGCTTAGATTTGGTGGAAAAAAGTCAAGATGAGAATGTAAAAAATGCATCTTCAGTGACATTCTGGCTCCCGTAAGCTATTATACTTTCAGCAGGTTCTCCACGAGCTCAGTATAATTCTCTGCTCTGTGACTGTCAAGAAAATTCTGGACAACCTGCACGAATGAGGGTGCTGATTCATTGGGCTTCAGTTTCCTTTTGAACTCATTGTCAAGCATTAGTTCACGTATTTCAGGGCCAACTAAAACACCTTCCTTAATTTTGGCTTCACTTTTCTCGAGACCAAACTTATTTCTTAAATGCTGAAATGCATCGCCTTTGCTGTTAAGTCACCCTTAGTTGTCCAAGACCTGGAACATCATAACTAAAAAATGGGACGTGCTGGATGAAAACGTTTTTCAGATTTGGAGTCAGCAAGTGAAATTTGTTAAAGTACAGATGAAAGAATCCCAGTAGCAAAATGCTTGTTGACCAGTGTAATCAGCTGATATAATACAAGTCTGGTTTTATAAAAGAATTGGAGTTAGCAGGTTTTGGTGCTATCACGTCATTTTCAGTGTTCATGCTGTGGCTTAACAGAAGACAGAAGAAAAGTGACAGAGACTTCCAGCCATCCTTTCATTTTTCTGTACCCATCCATCTATTTTCTCAGTCCACTTAGTCCATTGTAGGGCTCATAAGAGCCTATGCTGTCAAATATGGGTGGTAAACAGAAACTGACTGGGGGCGGAATGCCAGCCAATCACGCTGAGCCAGCTGATTGTAACTAATCAATATGACAGTTTAACATGATAGCTGTAGGGCGCACATAAAAATTCTGCTCAGAATATGAGCTCTGAGCAAACTGCGGTAGTAACACTGCACACTGCACCAGTGTGTGCAATCTGATAAATAGTACAGCTAATTTATCGCAACAGTAAGCTAAAGGTACATTCATTTAGTGATCATTGAGCCTGTAAATATTTCACTACCAGTGTTTACCTGATAATTGCTTTGTTCCTAAAACAGAAGAAATAATTGAGAGCAGTAATTATAGCTTTACAACAGAGAAGGTAAGTCAAAGGTACACATCTTTACACTGATTCACAGAATAGCCATTTAAGCTTGTAACAAAGACATAGCTGCGGTAACCCAGGCAATTAAAAAATAGAAACACAGGCTGGCTGTTTTACAAACTGCAATGTAAAGTAGTATGGTGAGAAGTACACAGAAGTTACAAACTATACATACAAAAGTTTGTTTTTTTTTAAATCCCCCTCTCCCCGAATGGCATATGCCACACAAGAGCACTAAACAGCAAGAACAGATACTGAGCAACAAAAACCCTTAGTTGTCTTGGAGAGCTTACAAACAGTTATGAGACCCACCCACATCTGCCACCTTTATGGTGACCCCCATAAGCTTTCTCTAAGTCCTGATAATGTGTTGAGTGGGAAGGAAACTCCATCTCCAAGACTTCTTTTTTTTATTCCGACTACCTGAATGTCCCAAAACAACGGAGGCTCTGTGGTGACCTCAGAGTAAGCATAAATCTTAGGTCCTCATTTCTCTCGCGTTGCTCATAGACAATAAATTGGTTAGGGTAGATGACTCCATTGAAGACCCCTGTGGCAGGAGAGCTTTGGAAGCAACCAACAACTAATCTGAAGCACCGATCCCAACATGAATCACTTATACACATCTGCCTTCATTCAGCCTCTGAATTGGCCAATGTACACCTTACTTAGAGGTGCTAGTAGATAGAAGAGAACTTACATTTTTAATGCCTTAGGGAGCTCAGGTCTTGGGTTTTTACCATACACTCAATCCACTGTGTTCTTGGGTCATTGAAGTTACATCTAGGGGACTCCTGCCCAGTAGGTGCGCATGGCATAAAAAAGGAAAATGATGCCAGTATGTTGAGTGCCAGGAGGTTAAGAAGACTAGTTGAACCTCTACAGCAGGCCTGAAAATGGGAGGATGGTCAACATCTCAAGCACTTCTAAAATCTCTGCTCAGCTTGTGTTTGAAATTCTTCCCTTTCATTATTTTAAAAATGAGACAAATTCAGAACATTCAAACCAATAATCCTTTTATTTGATAGAAGATACGGACCAGAAATATTTTGAAATTTTGAAAGGAAAATGTAAAAGTTGGTCCATAATAAATCAAAAACGGCAGAAATGATGATCAGCCAGAGGCTGAAAGACCTCTTTCTCGAAGGAGATGTTTAAGAAGGTGCTGACATTAATCTGTGTCATTCAAACAAAAGCAGATTCTCCAGGCCATACAGTACAGTCCAGTGCGTCAAAGATTTCATGCTGAAAGAGGTCCTGAAAGCCTTGCTGTTGGTCTGTTGATGATTGATGCTGTTTATTTATTTATTTATTTCACTTTAAACTAAATTACAAGTAAATATTTTTTATAATGTGTAAGTCGTTATAAAATGAATACCATCCACCATTACTTACTATCTGCCGGTTAAAGAGCCCTTTTCAAATGTTTACTACAATTTCAGTTTGAAAGGCTTAATATGCAAATAATACAAAAGTGAATTTTTGAAATAAATATTTCACATTTAGGGTGGCATGGCAGTGGATTTCTGCTGCACAGTCACAGAATCTTGGGTTTGAATCCTAGCTTGTTCACTGGCCATATGACGTTTCCACGATCTCCCTGTGTCTGCATGGCTTTTTCTCTGGGTTCTCCAATTTCCCCTCTTTACTCCAAGTTAGAGTGATAAGAGATTTTACATTGGCTCTGTCTACGTATGAGTGCACTCTGTGAAGGACTGGAGTCTGCCTTGCACCAGCTGCTGTTGGCCCCCTGGGACCATGAATTGAATCAAGTGAGTTTGAAAATGGATGGATGAATTAATGTTGCATTTAACAATATATGTAAAAATTGTTGAAGTTATAAATTTTATCACGTCAATGATACGCTTACACTTATTAGATCTGTAAAATAATAATCTTAGGTTGTGTGAAAAGGTGCTATATAGGCGCCCGACCCAGCACACAGAGACAGAGAGGCATGCATAAAAATAAAACAAATCTTTATTTTTCTTCAGCAGGGCGCCACGTCTTCCCCATGTCCCTCAGCTACAGCACAGTCCCACAAAGCACCAAACAAAAACACCAAAGCAAAAAGCAAACACACTCTTCACCACCACTCCTCCCGGCAAGCATTGTCCTCCTCCTCCCAAATCTGGCTCCAGGAATGGTGGCTGCTGGCTTCTTATATAGCCCACCTGGAAGTGCTTCAGGTGATAACCTAATTCAGGTTGCACTTCCAGGTGTGGCTGCTTTCCAGCCCACATGGGCTCATTAAGTCATGCAGCTCCCCCTGGCAGTGGCCACGGAGTCCTACAAGGCTGAGCTCTGAAGTCCCATGCCTGTGGCCCCAATGCAACCCAGGGTGGCTGCCACCAAGCATTCCAGGGGGAAGTAGTGTGTAGACCATGGCAGTTCCCCTGGACCAAGTGTCGAAGGGACATCCTGGCCGGGCATGGGCCCCGGCCATCCGTCACATTTGTAAATAACACATGTATTGTCATTAAAAAATTTTCATTTGGTCCAATTCACTGTCACAGGAGATCTGAGTCTCTCATAGTGGCATTAGGAAAAAGACAGTGCCAGTCCATCACAGTGCACATACGGCATAGCCACACTCATTTATGCAGGGCCGATTTAAAGTCTTCAGTTAACCCGTTAAACTGCAGAATCGCAAGACTTTCTTCAAGGCCATGGTGTCAAGAGGCAGCTGTGTTAACCAATGTGCCTCCTTGCCACTTCTATTATAATTATATTATAAACATACTTCCAACATTTATATACAGTATATTATTGCAGTATTTGGACTTTCAGGGTTAAATTGATAATTTAGTATGGTCGCTGGAATGGATTGATATTCTACAAAGAATGGACATGTTGACT
The DNA here is from genome assembly GCF_900747795.2 of Erpetoichthys calabaricus. Taxonomy (NCBI): domain Eukaryota; kingdom Metazoa; phylum Chordata; class Cladistia; order Polypteriformes; family Polypteridae; genus Erpetoichthys; species Erpetoichthys calabaricus. The sequence continues at coordinate 120,114,373 of NC_041395.2, forward strand.
TCCTTTGAAAGGATAAGAAATAAAAGAAAATGCCATTTCAGTCCATTCATCACTTAGACCTTCAAAGCAAAGAGAATGGGATGCATTTTGGAAATCACGCTGATGTTCTCTTTCCCCCTCAGACAGAAGTCTTGCACTCACAGAGAGCTTCCTCATACAGGCAAGACCTTACAGTATTTCAGTAATTATCTGCCTTTCACATTACAACACTGTACTATTTATGTAACTCAAGCTAAGCAATAGATAACCACTTTATGAAGAATTAGAAAATATATATTTATCTATATCATTTCTTCAATTACTGAGGAGTTACAATGTTGCTACACTGTATTAGAGACACTTTTAATGCAAGTGTTGCCCTCATATATAAGGCCATTTTTTCTGTATTTCATCTTCTGAGTTGAAGCCTCAACACTACTACATGTGATTCATTTTCTGTCTTTCTGGTCTTTAATTGTTACCTTCTAATAGTTTTTTCAACTGGTCATGCCTAGTATTACCTTAATTTCTGTGTTATTTCAATATTGTGCTTCTTTCTAGTAAACATATGTTTAGTAAATTCCACTACTGAAAGAAGTAAATGCTGACTGTATTGATCTTTTATTTTTTTACAGCATGTTTAAAGTAATATTGCATAGGTTTGTATTTTTATATTACCTTTTGTAAATTTGTCTAAATGCTCAAAAGTTATGTACAAATTAACTGAACTGAATCGACCATGCCATTAATATCTGGATAAAGAAAAATTAATGGACAGATGTCTAATATAATGCTGCATATTTCTCTGGAGTCAACTTTCTTTTACATTATCCACCACTGACAGGGCACTATACAAAGCACAATAGAATACAATACTGAAAAATACAAGATAACAAGAAAGTTAAACATAACTGAAGTACTACAGTCGATAATAGAAGAAAATAATGAGATTTTGAAAATAGCCTGCAAATACCTTTCAAATTGAATGGATGTCAATTGAGTGTAAGAGAAAATAGATACGTCATCTTTATAAGAACTTAAAAAGAGAGAGCAGTTCAGGAATGTAAGGTAAAAGGGGAGAAGACAGAGCTTTAATTTACCAGGGAAAGAGTTTACCAAAGTAGGAGCAATAAAGGAGAATGAATGCTTGTCAACCATTCTATGGAATATTTCAAATGCTTTATAGATTTATTTTACATGGGATGCACAAACCAGTGTGTTTCTTCGTGCCGGTCCCAAGCCCGGATAAATGGGGAGGGTTACGTCAGGAAAGGCATCCGGTGTAAAATTTTGCCAAATCAATATGCAGACAACAATACAAATTTCCATACCGGATCGGTCGAGCCCCTGGTTAACAACGACCGCCACCAGTACTGTTAGCCAACAGGGTGCTGGTGGAAATTGGGCTACTTTTGGCTGAAGGAGAAGAAGAAGAAAAGGGGGGAGACGTGTCTGGAAGGAGGAGTAGAGGAGAAAAGTAAAGAGAGTGGAACTAAGGGTAGGAACTTTGAATGTTGGCAGTATGACTGGTAAGGGGAGAGAGTTAGCAGATATGGTGGAGAGAAGAAAGGTTGATATATTGTGCGTGCAAGAGACTAAATGGAAGGGGAGTAAGGCGAGGTGGATCGGAGGTGGATTCAAATTGTTCTATCATGGTGTGGATGGGAGGAGAAATGGGGTAGGAGTTATTCTGAAGGAACAATATGTCAAGAGTGTTTTGGAGGTGAAAAGAGTGTCAGGCAGAGTAATGATTATGAAGCTGGAAATTGGAGGTGTAATGATGAATGTTGTTAGTGCATATGCACCACAAGTTGGGTGTGAGAGAAGATTTTTGGAGTGAGTTTGATGAAGTGATGAACAGTGTACCCAAGGGACAGAAAGTGGTGATTGGAGTGGATTTCAATGGGCATGTTGGTGAAGGAAACAGTGGAGCCGAAGAGGTGATGGGTAGGTATGGCGTCAAGGAGAGGAATGAAGAAGGTCAGAGGATAGTGGATTTTGCCAAAAGGATGGACATGGCTGTGGTGAATACGTATTTTAAGAAGAGGGAGGAACATAGGGTTACGTAGAAGAGTGGAGGAAGATGCACACTGGCAGATTACATCCTATGCAGAAGAGTCAATCTGAAGGAGATTGAAGACTGCAAAGTGGTGGCAGGGGAAAGTGTAGTTAAGCAGCATAGGATGGTGGTCTGTAGGATGGTGTTGGAGATCAGGAAGAGAGTGAGGGCAGAGCCTAGGATCAAATGGTGGAAGTTGAAAAAGGAAGACTGCAAGGTTGAGTTTAGGTGAGGTGAGACAGGCACTGTGTGGTAGTGAAGAATTACCAGACAGCTGGGAAACTACAGCAGATGTAGTAAGGGTGACAGCAAGAAGGGTGCTTGGCATGGCATCTGGAAAGAGGAAGGAGGAAAAGGAAACCTGGTGGTGGAATGAGGAAATACAGGAGAGTATACAGAGGAAGAGGATGGCAAAGAAGAAGTGGGATAGTCAGAGAGATGCAGAAAGTAGACAAGAGTACAAGGAGATAAGGTGCAAGGTGTAGAGAGAGGTGGCGAAGGCTAAAGAAAAGGCGTATGATGAGTTGTATGAGAGGTTGGACACTAAGGAGGGAGAACAGGACCTGTACTGATTGGCTAGACAGAGGGACCAAGCTGGGAAAGATATGCAGCAGATTGGGGTGATAAAGGATAAAGATGGAAATGTACTCGCAAGCGAGGAGAGTGTGTTGAGCAGATGGAAAGAGTACTTTGAGAGGCTGATGAATGAAAAGAATGAGAGAGAGAAGAGGTTGGATGATGTGGAAATAGTGAATCAGGAAGTGCAACGGATTAGCAAGGAGGAAGTAAGGACAGCTATGAAGAGGATGAAGAATGGAAAGGTCGTTGGTCCAGATGACATACCTATGGAAGCATGGAGGTGTTTAGAAGAGATGGCAGTGGAGTTTTTAACCAGATTGTTTAATGGAATCTTGGAAAGTGAGAGGATGCCCGAGGAGTGGAGAAGAAGTGTACTGGTGCCGATATTTAAGAATAAGGGGGATGTGCAGGAATGCAGTAACTACAGGCGAATAATATTGATAAGCCACAGCATGAAGTTATGGGAAAGAGTAGTGGAAGCTAGGTTAAGAAGTGAGGTGATGATTAGTGAGCAGCAGTATGGTTTCATGCCAAGAAAGAGCACCACAGATTCAATGTTTGCTCTGAGGATGTTGATGGAGAAGTTTAGAGAAGGCCAGAAGGAGTTGCATTGTGTCTTTGTGGACCTGGAGAAAGGATATGACAGGGTGCCTCGAGAGGAGCTGTGGTATTGTATGAGGAAGTCGAGATTGGCAGAGAAGTACATAAGAGTTGTACAGGATATGTATGAGGGAAGTGTGACAGTGGTGAGGTGTGCGGTAGGAGTGACGGATGCATTCAAGTGGGAGGTGGGATTACATCAGGGATTGGCTCTGAGCCCTTTCTTATTTGCAATGGTGATGGACAGGTTGACAGACGAGATTAGACAGGAGTCTCTGTGGACTATGATGTTTGCTGATGACATTGTGATCTGTAGTGATAGTAGGGAGCAGGTTGAGGAGACTCTGGAGTCACATCTAGAGAGGTGGAGATATGCTCTAGAGAGGAGAGGAATGAAAGTCAGTAGGAACAAGACAGAATGCATGTGTGTAAATGAGAGGGAGGTCAGTGGAATGGTGAGGATGTAAGGAGTTGAGTTGGCGAAGGTGGATGAGTTTAAATACTTGGGATCAACAGTACAGAGTAATGGGGATTGCGGAAGAGAGGTGAAAAAGAGAGTGCAGGCAGGGTGGAATGAGTGGAGAAGAGTGTCAGGAGTGATTTGTGACAGACGGGTATCAGCAAGAGTGAAAGGGAAGGTCTATAGGACGGTAGTGAGACCAGCTATGCTATATGGGTTGGAGACAGAGCTGGAGGTAGCAGAGTTAAAGATGCTAAGATTTGCACTGGGTGTGACAAGGATGGATAGGATTAGAAATTAGTATATTAGAGTCAGCTCAAGTTGGACGGCTGGGAGACAAAGTCAGAGAGGCGAGATTGCGTTGGTTTGGACATGTGCAGAGGAGAGATGCTGGGTATATTGGGAGAAGGATGCTAAGGATAGAGCTGCCAGGGAAGAGGTAAAGAGGAAGGCCTAAGCAAAGGTTTATGGATGTGGTGAGAGAGGACATGAAGGTCATGGGTGTAACAGAACAAGATGCAGAGGACAGAAAGATATGGAAGAAGATGATCTGCTGTGGCAACCCCCAACGGAAGCAGCCGAAAGAAGAAGAAGATATATTTATTTAGACTTACTGTAGGTGTTATGTTATCTTTGCTGGGATGATGAATTAAATAACTTTTATATTTCATTAGAAGAGTTCTGAAGATGACTTTATTGTGGCCTGCCAGCTGCAACCAGGTAAAGCTCAGTAAACGTGGTCAGACTTTAGTTGGGTATTAATTACAAAGCAGATATTAGCAGTCTATAAATATTTTATTAATTATACTGTTCACAACAATTTAACTACTGTTAACTTTCCCAGACCTACTTATTATTTTAGCGCATTCATTTTTACGATTAATGTGGGTAGTTTAACTGGGTAAAAATAATTGTATTATCCAGGGCAAGTAAGGAGACAATTGCTTCAACCTGGTGTTTATTTTCTTGTTTTATACATATCAACATAGATGCAGGGTAGTGAGATAAAAGATGGGAGGTGGGGAAGGGTTTTATGGCAGTCCTGTTGCAATGCTAGAGAAAAGTCGCAAAGATAAAAATTACGCTCTTTTTTTTCATTTCATGTTTCTTTAAGAAGATTGAATCAATGTCATACAACCCAAGTGCAAAATAAGTTATCTTTGAGTGCTACTGAAACCAAAGTAAGTCACTAGTACCTCGGTATTTAATTTGCCAGTCTGTCTGCCAGCCAGCTTGCAGTGCTGATGGCCTTAGTATAATGACAAAATTCTACAACATAGAAGTGTAATGATTATCCCTACCCATGATTCAAGTTTGAAATATCTTCTCTAATTTATGCAAAAAACGCAGCATAACCATCCAAGTAATGCACAGTGTCAGTTTTTAGGCGAAATCGCACCTACAGAGATCTTTTTGCATGCCAGAAGCATAGGTGTACAGCAGTGTTTTCCAACCTTTTTTCTGTGGTGGCACACATTTTGTAATCCACTATGATTCTACCAACTACAAAAACATTAAATGTCATCAGGTCAGGTCAGATTTAGGGGCCTGCACTTGTACAGCACGTTGCAACACCCACCACACAGTGAAACAGCTTGGGATCCTGGTTGGCAATCCCCCAGGCAAACACACGGTCCAGTCCCTCCTCCGGAAATGACCATCTATCTGCTGCAGCCAGGTGTTATGTGGGCGTCTCCTTGGTCTGGTCCAGCCACTCAGGTCCTCAACAATGTGCTAAACTGTCTGAAGGGTCTTGACTACCAGAGACGCCATTAAAAAAATCAGTTTGGATTGTGGCCCTCACACACAGCACTTAGTGAGCACTCATATGCCCACTGTCCTTCAGCTTTTTCTCTGGTGAATACGCGCCCTGGCTGCTGGACCCCCGACACATCTCCTGGATGCTACAGTGCACTCTAATCTCTGTGTCTATAAAGCACCAATCCCAGAAGCTGCTTTTATGTCTCCAGGTAGTCCTGTCCTCCTCAGACAGGTCTTGAGAACCTGAGGAGCATGTCTGTCTCCAGTCAGGACCCAGGGACACTACACTGTTATTTCCATGGTGTACCAGTTGAAAATCACTTGTGTAGAGTATAATTATTAAGTCATTGATGGTGATGAACAATTGAGGATAGTATTTGCAGTTTTAACATAACTTTAACATTTGCCCATTTTGGAGATGCTTATACTGTACTTTCAATAAAATCAGTCTTTACGAGTGTAATCAAAATCTACAGTTGTTCTGATCATTTAGCTTTACTTTGACATGTCTGTGTTTTATATACTATGTCAATCTGAGAATTAACACAAGTTTTTTTGTTGTTGATTTTATAGCTGCTTATAATACATTAGCCTTGTTTTCTTATTGCCTTCTTTTCAACTTCTCTTTTAGAAAGGCAATCAAATTTAGGTTGTATTTTTGTTAAAAGTTCATGCTTAAGGTCATTGTTTAAGTTTAAGTTGTGCCATTAAAGTTTTTTAAATTCCTTTGTATTGATACTACATGAATTTTGTGATTCAGTATGTATTTACTTCATGATTTAAGTATGTATTTTATGATTACTTGTTTTAACACTTGAAGCCTACGAAGAAACTCGCAATCCTGGACCACCTTAAATTCTTTTGCACCTCTCCATCAGTGTCTTTTGTTTTGTAAAAGTGTCGATAAGCACAAGCAGCAAGCAGCCTGGTATCCCATCCCCCCAACAACCACAGAAAGGGCAAAAAGTTCTCCCAGCTCAAGTCTTGTTTATGTCGGTGTGAGGTGCTTGGAGATGTATAGGGTAAATAATATATCATCATTTGGAACAAATGCATTTCATGTGTGTTCTGTGTCAACGATTTATATAAAGGTAGGATGACAGGAAATGCAAGAAGTGCAAGAAATGTTGAACACATAGCTAAAACAGAAAGTTTTTGCATGTTATAGTACTAACAACAACATTTTGACATGAAGTGTATAATGTGTGAAGACTGAAGTCCAAATATCAAATAAACTTTCACAAAACGTACACATATAACAAAACATTAGATACAATTAATTTTTTTATTAGTCGATTGCCAGCCCTAAAATAAAACTTTTGAAATATGTTACTATCATTTTTCATTGCTTTGTATCATGTTTATAAGGATTATATTGTGTTTTATAACTTGCATGACACAAAAACTCTATTGTTCTGCAGAAATAACCTTAGCTGACAACTGTTTACATGACAGTTGTCTGATATGAAGCAATGCGGTGGCAACAGTGGTTAGAGGTTAGTGGTGTTGCTTTACAGTTCCAGAGTGCTGAGTTCAGATCAACCAATGGGTAGTTCTTAATTGGCCCAGTCTGTGTAAATTCGATCTGTGTAGGTCAGCACTCTGACAGAGCTGCTTACTGCCTTGTGACCAGTCGTGCCAGGATATGCTTTGCCCACCTATGTCCCTTCTCCCATAATGATCCTGTAGTCGACTAAGTAGGATTAAAAGAATGAATGAAAGAACCATTTGTTTTGATTAATCCCAAAGTAAATACTGAAGTACTTACTAAGATACATCTGTGAGATTTAACTTAAATGGATGATTAATAAGGATTCCAGTAGGCTGGGGATTCTGGGAGCTGCAGTCTTCAAATGAGGGGCTTTTCATATATCATAATGTATAGTTTTTAATGTATTTACTTTCTAATGTGAATGCAGCAGGCAAAGACCAAGTACAGTACTATTACTTTAAGGCATGGTAGTAGATTTGCTTAATGGAGAGGAACTTTTCTGGTTGCCAAGTACTAGATTTACTTATTGTAAATATGTATGCATATGTTCTTCTCCATGCTTGTCAGTCTGCTTCAGGACATTATTGTTCAAAGATTAATTCTCAAATGATTTTCCTGCCAGTGTACCAGGAACTCTGGTATGCTTAGATTTTGTAATACATTTCTAAAAATAGATCTACTGGGCTTGCTGCATGAACTACTGTATATGGTTTCTCCCCTCAAGGACTTAAACCCACAAACTCATTTTTAGCATTTCTTGTAAAATGAGGTACAACTCCCTGAGTCAAAGGAGCATTTCACAAGCTTAAGAAGCTGCATTCATAAACATTAAAACATTCATAGTTGCTTGATAGTGACATTACTGCACATCTTTTAATATGCTCTCTATCTATCTATCTATCTATCTATCTATCTATCTATCTATCTATCTATCTATCTATCTATCTATCTATCTACTGTATCTGGTCATGTTACTGCTGTCTATTATATAATCCTTCATCTTCCTCTCTGTCTACATCAAGACTCAAACTGTATCCCTCACAGAACCTTTTTAAAATGTTGTAGCAAGTTTCACATAAAGCAGGTAATTGGTAAGCAAGGAGTGGTAAGTCTATGAATGCTCCTGGTGTCTTCGTACGAGACTGACCAAGGGTACTAAATTCAGACAGACCACATGTGAGATGTGCTAGCATAAAGAAGTTTTATTATCCCAGATCATTGCAGATTAACCCAACACACGATGAATTGAGTATAGCTACTGGCACCAAAAAACAGGAAATCCATCAGTTGAGTCTTTCAAAAAGAGAAAAAAGAAAGGTTCTTCGGAATTAGGGTGGTCAGTGAGCACCTTTTAGTCAAAAGCTGGAAGTTAAAGCTGGAGTACAAGCTTTCTGACAGTAAAATAATAGGTCTAGGTATATTATAAAGACTGGTAAATGAGATAAGAGAGTGGTATTGAGTAACGGGCAAGTGGATGAGGCCAGATCTCAATAAGTAACTAGACTCAGTTTTCAGCTATGGCTGTATTTTTGTTTATGTTCATTTGTTTATTTGAATGCTCCTTTTTTCTTCTTCTTTTGCTGTGTAAATAATGCATATATCAATATTTACTCTATAATGCAGAGATGACTGATTGTCTGACTGATTGACTCACTCATCAACAGAAGCACTACTTCCTGTTTAGTTGAAAAGATGAAATTTGGCAGGAGAGTACATCTAGGCCTGTAGGCATCCAATAAGAAAGGACATTTTGATATACCAATGTTTAGGGGCAACCACCCACAATAGAAAAACTAAATACCCCAAAATCTCAAAAATGCTTTGCCTGATTTGATTAAATTTTGTGACATTATAGAAAATGAAAACTAGCTGACCTGTATTTCTTATTTGTCAATACATATTTTATTAATATTATGCTAATATGCATGCTATGTGCTGCTGCTGGATGTGGCTTTATGCAAATGAAGGATGCAGCAGAAGCAATTGACAGCACCTCTAACCTATAAGGTGGACAGATGAGTGAAAAAGAGGCGGTGTCCTGGACAGAAAAAGAGAGACTCGATCACGTTTGCCATGTACCATGAGATGTGAAAGGAAAGGGTAATTTTGTCAAAAGTCAAGGAAGCTCAATGGTTAGCGGGTGCTATAAAGCTCAAGTGCTGGTGTCAGATGCTGTGGCTGTGAGTGTTGGTGGTGTTGCTTTAGAAGCAAAAAGAGGGCGAAAGAGAAACAGAAGTGGTGTCCTCGGATTCAATACATGGAAGACAGATAGCATAAGTTTAAACTTATAGGGTCCCACACAATTTTCTCCATTTTAGTATAAACTCACATCTGAGAACTTTGAAAGGGGACCGCCTCACCTTCCGCAGTTGTTCGTTTACATGCATGTCTGCATTCTTTGAATGGGGAAGCCCCTCTTCCCCTCTTAACGGCTCTCCAAACTTCTTTACATATTTGCACCTGTGGACTTTAAATGGGGACCTCTGGTTGTTTAAGAAGCCTCCAAAACATCACATAGGCACTGTGTTTCTTCCATTTCAAGCAGTAGAGAAAACAGCACAAAAGTAAAAAAAAAAAAACACCAAAAGTGAAAACATTCAGTTCATTACATGAGCTGCTTAAATATGCAGCCTGTAAACGTCATTGCTGTTTATTAGGGAATCCATTCCTGCGTTCCCGGGAATGAAACTGATGTATTTCCTGGGAAAACGGGAACGGCCAAGCTCGCATATATAGCGTGTAAAAATCGATCAAGAAATAACAGAGTTATAGCTGAAAATAATTAAGTGGCACAGTTTTTTGGCCCATGGTGTAGTGTGTTGCCGATTAATTCAGTCAACAACAGACCAGCAGCAGTCAGTCTCCCGGCTGACTGAGCACAGTGGACTGGGAGGAGTCTGCACTCTGCAGCTCACGAATGCCGGGACAGGGCAGACTTCATTGACGTCTGTGCTGTTGACAGCTTTGAACAGCAACTTGAAATTGCAATGCGTCAGTCTGTTGCATCCGCATTATCTGTGCCAAAAAACTTGCCATCACAGAATGATGACAAGAAACTAGATGCATTAGTAAAAGCTGAAATGGCAGTGTTTCAGAGCAACAGCAAGCGCGGGCGTTGTTTTGAACAAGTGTATCAGTATCTGATGACTGTGCCGCCTACTTCAGTGGAGGCAGAGCGTGCTTTCTCAGCGGCTGGCGTACTCTGCATGAAGGTACGCTTTCGCTTGGACGACCGCACACTCGACACGTTGTGCTTTCTACGCTCTTATTACCGCAACTAACTAGATACATGTACTTATATGACAGCATGAACTGCTTGTAGATAAGGTTAGTCTTTTATTGGTGTCAACATATTGCAGTAGTTTTATTAAAAATAAGTATTGGTCATTCTAAAACCGTTCACATGTGAGATGCATGGTGTCATCCCCGGGAGCCCAGGATTCCCGGGAATGACATGCGGGATTCCCAAATTCCCGGGAATGGATAAACCCGTCCGGGAATGGATTCCCTACTGATTATAATAAGTTAAAGTAAAGCATGTTAGCACTTTATTGTCTGCCTATGGCTATCACAAAAACATACAACTGATGAAAAAAACAAAAAGAGCTATCTGAGATAACAATGTCAACAAGTTACAGTGATAACAGCATCTTTTTCCTACTGATTACCTATTTCAGTTCAGAAGAATTCAGTTTCCTGTAAAATTGTGTCTTACAATGAACTTTAACAAAAGCCAAGTCACTAGGGATAGCAGAAATTGATCTAATGCAGCAATGTTTTTCTTGTATACAGTTGTATAGGGCATGTTCAATAGTAAGCAGCTCCAACGACCTAATAATAATAATATTATTACTTATTATTTGACTGACACCTTTATCCAAGATGACTTAACATTTGCGATAAAATTAGTTATGCTTCTATTGTTTTCCCAGCTGGACCACAGCCAGGTGAAATAATGGGCTCATGGTCACACAGAGTCAGAAGCAGGATTTAAACCCATAATCTTAGTCATTGAAATCCTGGGTGCAAAGCTTTCATTACTACATCACACTGCCTGCTAATAAAAAAATAATTTTACATCTAATACACCAAGTCAACTGCTGACACTATAACTACGGACCATTCTCTTATGAATTTTCCAGGGCAAAGCTGGGTGTAAATAATGGTGCAGTATTTAGCACTTTCTGAGCATGGCCTGCATGTTCTGACTACATTAATTTAGAATTTTCTCCAGGTGCACCTTCATATTAAATTAAGTAAAGTATCCAGTCACTGTTGATGAGCGTGTGTGTGAAAGAAGCTCTTGATGGACTAGCATCCCAGTTATTGCACTAATTATGTAGGATATGTCTCTCTGTGACTCTTAATTAGAAATGGTCGGTCAGAAATGATGGGTTCTGAAAATGAGGAGGTTAATATATAAATGGATAAATTAATTTTATAAATTAATACACTTTGAATATATGTACATTGTGAGATATGGCTGGTCATTCATCCTGGCCAATACCCCCAGGCCGCTAGATGGAGCCCTCCTTGCAGCATGGAGGTGCCCTGAATGCCAGCAGGGAATTATGGACAACAAAGTTTTTATGCACAGCCCTGCTGGCTACCATGGGGACCACCAGGAGTCGTTGCAGGGAGACACAAGGACATCTATTTTCCCTACACCCCGGAAGTACGTCTCAGTCACGTGGACAGAAGGAATGACGTGCTTCAGGGATGAAAAAGAAGAGTTTTTGATCTGACCCGGAAGTGCTAAGAAGTCACATGGACTGAGGGTTCAGAAATACTTCTGTGTCATGGACTATAAAGGATTGTGGGAAATCCCAGATGGACGAGACGAGTTGGGAGGAAGGGTGACTGAGCTGCTGTGAGTGGAGGATTGGTTATTGTGATTTGGTTATTGATTTGTTTATTGAGTATTGTGGAGTGGAGGTGCTTTGTGCACTTTATTATTATAATAAATATTCATCTTTGTACTTTTACCTGGTGTCTGATGTGGTGTTCAAGGGAGCGAGAGCGCCCCCAATCTGTCACAACATATATTCTGGTCTTCACACATTCACTGTACATACCTCCTTTTTCCTAATCCTTTTTATTCTAATAATACAACTCACCTTCTTTCTTTGTGTATGGTTTTTAGAGATTATTAATTTCAAACTTATGTTTGAGAGACCGTGTCCCTCGGGGAATCCTGTGGGGGGTACTCCGAGAGTATGGGGTACCGGACCCCCTGATAAGGGCTGTTCGGTCCCTGTACGATCGGTGTCAGAGCTTGGTCCGCATTGCCGGCAATAAGTCGAACCCATTTCCAGTGAGAGTTGGACTCCACCAGGGCTGCCCTTTGTCACCGATTCTGTTCGGAACTTTTATGGACAGAATTTCTAGGTGCAGACAGGGCGTTGAGGGGGTCCGGTTTGGTGGACTCAGGATTGGGTCACTGCTTTTTGCAGATGATGTTGTCCTGTTTGCTTCATCAGGCTGTGATTTTCAGCTCTCTGTGGATCGGTTCGCAGCTGAGAGTGAAGCGGCTGGGATGGGAATCAGCACCTCCAAATCCGAGACCATGGTCCTCAGCCGAAAAAGGGTGGAATGCCCTCTCAGGGTTGGGAGCGAGATCCTGCCCCAAGTGGAGGAGTTCAAGTATCTCGGGATTTTGTTCATGAGTGAGGGAAGTATAAAGCGTGAGATCTACAGGTGGATCGGTGCAGCATCCGCAGTGATGCGGGCTCTGCATCAGTCTGTCGTGGTGAAAAAGGAGCTGAGCCGCAAGGCAAAGCTCTCAGTTTATCAGTCGATCTACGTTCCTACCCTCACCTATGGTCATGAGCTATGGGTAGTGACCGAAAGAACGAAATCGCGAATACAAGCGGCTGAAATGAGTTTCCTTTGTAGGGTGTCTGGGCTTTCCCTTAAAGATAGGGTGAGAAGCTCAGTCGTCCAGGAAGGGCTCAGAGTAGAGCCGCTGCTCCTCCGCATCGAGAGGAGTCAGATGAGGTGGCTTGGGCATCTGATCAGGATGCCTCCAGAATGCCTCCCTGGTGAGGTGTTCCGGGCACATCTAACTGGGAGGAGGCCCCGGGGAAGACCCAGGAAACGCTGGAGGGACTATGTCTCTCGGCTGACCTGGGAACGACTTGGGATTCTCCCGGAAGAGCTAGAAGAAGTGGCCAGGGAGAGGGAAGTCTGGGCATGTCTGCTCAAGCTGCTGACCCCGCGACCCGACCTCGGATAAGCAGAAGAGGATGGATGAATGGATGGATTTCAAACTTTAACAAACACCTGCCTAAGCAAATCAGTTGTCAGATTTTAACAATGAATTTGGGTCTGCCTGAGTTTGATCAATTAACTATAATTTGGCCACCAAAATTATGGATGAGGCATGAGGTGCAGAACAAATGTATTTGTGTCCTTATCCTGAACACACTTGTACTGTTTAACATTTCTGCCAATGGCCACTAAATCCAGCATGTTATGTAGATTTCTTAAACCTGTTACACAGTATGTGAGTTCATGTCTGATGTGTTTTTTTAAACATGTGGCATCTGCTATATATAATATTTAATTTTAAGTTAGAGTTTCATTTAATTAATCTTGGGGTCAGTAGTTTTAAATTTAGTCTCCTTAAGTCAGCATAGCTTTGCATGGTTTGGAATTCTGGATTATCTGATACTTCATTGGTATGAGGAATGAAGGGCGTTATTGCACCTTGGCTATGTTGCAGTCAGGATGGTGCCACATATCCTGTAGTCCTGTGACTGCTAGATTGTTCCATATACAGTATGTACTGTATACATGAAACAGGCCAGATCAATATCATGTGGCAGAAGGTTCCATCCAGAGTTTATAAAATATTAAAATAAATAGAAGCTTCTTGCATAACAGCAAAGGCATGTCTCAGTTGTTATAAGCAGAGTGACCCTGCCAGTAATTAAACGTCACAAATGCATTTAGTCAGCATTTAGCCTCACAAAGCCTTATCTCTTATTTCCCCTTCACGTTAAGGGCCTCATTTTTAGGTTGATGAAGGGGATTACCCATGAAAATCTTCATTATGGGATTTAAGAATTCCAATTTTAAAGATCTATCCACTCATTTGGGTTTAGTACCATCTTTCATCCGTTTTATTGTAAAGTGGCATGAATGCCAATCCTGTGTAATGAGTTGGCCTGTCTGGCTGGTGTGATTGGGATATCAATGGCATATGTCCAGTAATGTGAAAAAACCAAACAGCTCAACTGTGCAAGTGGAGAATGCAAACTAAGAAAAACAAGTTTTTTTTTTCAGTATGGCAAAACTTTTATATTGAGTTTTCACCTTTTACTTTGCATTGCAGGCTTTCACTACTTAACTGTACACCGATCTTTGACTAATTGTAATGATTCTATCCAAATTTTATTCTGTTATATTTACATCCAAAGTTCACTATCCAAATCGAAATCCCCTTTTTTGAGTCTGCATTCAAAAAACTTTTTAAATTGTCCTACCATTCCAAAACAAATGAAGAGCACACCACAGGCTGGCTGCCTCAGGGCTGCGTTTGGTGCTCTCACTATTTAAAGGTGTTGTGCTTTTGATTTTTCACTATTATTTTTGCGCCATCATTAACTGAAAAATGTTTACAAAGAAAGTGGGCAAGAAGAGTGTAACTGCCCATCTACCATCCCCTCCTCTTGCCATCTAAATGCAGTTCAGTTTTTCAGTCAGTAAGTAACCATTGTTTTAAATTTTTATTTTGCTAAGAATTCAATCCATTCATTGTGTGTGTTAAGCATAGGAGGAGTTTAAGGGGGAGCAGGGGGGCTGTCCCCCCCCCCCAATGGATGCACATGTTACTAAAATAAATCTGAAATAAAGGGTTATCTGTGGCCTCAATCCCCCCCAAGGCTAATGTGGACACATGCTAATAATCTGTGAATATGACAATTTAGTTTATCCTGCCTAAGCAGCTCTTCATTACGCATTATCCATCCATTTTCCAACCCGCTCAATCCGAACACAGGGTCACGGGGGTCTGCTGGAGCCAATCCCAGCCAACACAGGGCACAAGGCAGGGAACCAATCCTGGGCAGGGTGCCAACCCACCGCAGTCATTACGCATTACCTACCCTTAAAACAGAAAAACATTCCATACTACACACATTATGGAGTAGTTACTGTTTCAGATTCATCTTGAAGTAGGTCACTTCAGCTTGTATATTTTATATTCACTATTTTCATCCTTTAAATGTCAGATAGCTGCCCCTGTCTGCTAAATGTTCATCAAGCAGCTTTTTAATGACCGCAAGATCACGCACGTGTAATCCGTTTTGCATGCTCTGCCTGTATAAGCAGCAGTGTGGCAGTCTGAGAAAACCTCAAGCACTCTGAGAAAACCTCAAGCACTAGTCACACACACTACTTGAGATAAAATATTTAATAAACAAAATTATCCTTTTAATGAAGTAAATAAAAATTCTTAATTTCTATGTTTAACAGTTTTCTAAACCTACTTATCCAAAGCAGGGACTCAGGGAAGCTGGAGCCTAACCCAGCAAGTTTCGGCACAAAACACTGCTGCTGTAACAGAAGAGGAACAATACCTGTATAAGAAAGGGCAGAGCAAGCAGTTTTTCCTTAGAAGAGTGCATTCCTTTAATGTGGCTAATTGGCATCCTTCACATCTTCTACTTTTTGATGACCATCATAATTTTCTTCACTGGGCTGGTAACGTCACTTCAAGAGAGGCCCACCAAATCAGCAGGATATTTAAAAGAGTTGGCTCTGTTATGCGACACACTGGAGGCAGTAGCAAAGGAGAGAATTTAAGCAAACTGAGTGCCATTATGAACAGTGCTGCAATCCTCTCTCTGACACACTAACACTGAGGACTTTCAGACAACAAATTATTCAGCAAAAGTGTGTTGAGAAACGCTACTGGGGCTACAAGAGCAATATGCCAGCATTATGCCTCACTGTGATTGGGACTGGAAATCAGAAGTTTTATTTTCTTTCTTTTTAATCTTTTTCCTTTATAGTCATTCTGGTGCGTGTTCAGACCATAGTGTGTGTGTGTGTGTATATATTTATTTATTTATCTATTTAGGTATTTATTTATTTAAAGAACTTCTGTAAAAATCCAAATTTCCCCCTGGGGACAAATAAAAAAAAGGTTCTCTCTATTTATAATGTGTGACTTGGGATATGGTGTCAAAATGTAGCAGTACAGTTATGATTCTAAAAAAATTTAATTATTTTTTACGGTTCGTCTGTCCCCCAAGCCTAAATGTCAGACTCTGCCCATGTTTTAAATGTTCACGTATATCGCAGTACTTCTATTCCAGTGCAGACAGAAAACTAATTTGTTTCTAAAAGTGGTTAAAATCATTGTGTTTTCTTTTGTACTCCAACTAAACATACACACTATTGAGACTATGAAGTGTTACACAAGTAGGTCATTAGTTTTTTATATCTGCTTTATATTATGCAGAAATCCTTAGCGGACTGTAATTAAGGTGTTTTTGTGTGTGTGGACATTTTATTAATCTGGTCAATAACTGACTTCTGAGGGCACTGAACGTTCTCAAAGTTAATACAAGAAAAATGTGAGCACGACTTGGTTTCTCTCCCTTTCTGACACGTAATTTGTTGGACTAGATATGCTAAAGTACAACAATTTGTCTTGCTATTTGACAAGCAATTCTTACTGCTATAACAGTTTGCGGAGTGGAAAAGCCATTGAAAGTGTGAAATCTTGGCTTAGAACACACACATTGGGTGTGCACAATGTGTTCACATAACTAATATTCTTAAGAGCATAAGAATGAACTGTTAGAGTTTTAATAAGTTAGGATAAAAAAGTATTGACTACATCTGTTCAAGGCGGAATTAAGTCTCCAAACTCACTACCTCTACCGAATACGCCTTTACCAGGCACACACATTTACTGGCAAATTATGAACATCACATTTGCAAATAATATATCAGGTACATGAATTAAAGCAGAAGAAGGTCCAGAACTTTATATCAGGTCAACTTCACGTTCCTTTTTTGTTTGTTTGTGTATTGTAATGAAAGTAACAGACTGATGAGTGCCACATTGCATCTGCTGGAATTCAACTTTTGTTTTGATATTGCAGTTAACAAATGCCAATTAGACATTTTTAAAAGGCTTCTACCATGTTGTAGAAAAAAGGAGATATGCAACTGAGTGTTTCGGGGCCACAAAAGTGTCTTTGGTTTGGGTTTGGCTTTGTTTGGTGCATTGCTTCGTTGTCAGCCATGTTGTTGGTTGTTCACGTCTCTGTCTGCGACCCCACAGAACTGGAAGCTGCTAGAAGTGGTGATACCAGCCCTCTCTTGGCTATCGGTAAGGTCACTCTCATTAGTCTCAACTGCAGTATTTATGGCTTGTTTAAAGTACTTATTTCAAATCATTATTTTATTTACTTTTTTAAAATGTCTGGTATAGTTTTCACCACAACAGAGTCTTTTGTTTCTACCTGTTTTTTACTTTTCTTTTTGCTGCACCACTGGGCTATTGTTTTGAATGACCATCCATTATCCCTTTTGCAGTTGGATAACACATTTAATGTATCATCTCACAGAACACACCCACACCTCCGCTGGTCATGCACCACCCATGTCAGCCAGCCAGGACTCATAGTTTTCTTTTAGAAATGCTTTTTTATTTCTGTTTGGATAGGTTTATAATCACGAGGACAAGGGTGTGTGCTGGACAGTAGATTGTTGTGGGTGCCTGTACTGTACTGTGAAACGTGGACGTTTTCTGTTATTTGGCATTTTTTCTCTCATATATGCTCAGGCCTCTTTGAGAGCAAAGCCCCCAGGGTGCACACCTAAGTCACCCTGATGGTAGATCTGGCCATGCATATTACAGTTTTCTCTATTCACCTTCACAATCTTAAATTGAACCTGTTTGTCAGAATATAATAATACCAACTGAAATGCTTATTGTAAAAAATGTCTTTTAAAAAAAAACAATTGATGTAATTTTGGGTCATTTTCTTGTATTACTGTTTAGTATCAACCAGAAATGTTATTTACCTCTCTTTTTCATTAGTTCTGTTGGTGTCTATGAATATTCATTAAATTTGTGGTTCGCAGAAAATTTTGCTCTGACCAACCCCCTGCAAAATTTATAATGAATACCCATGGTTAAGAGGCCTAGGCCTTTAAGCTAGATTCTAGCCCCCATGATACCTTGAGGTTAACCCAGGTAAATTCCCATGGTTCTAACATGTTGAAACAAAGCTGCAGAGAACTTTGTATAATTATCATGAATTCCCAGATTTAAATATGATCAAAGTCTAAAAAGTTTCTAGATAGCACACAAAACATCAAACATACAAAAGACACACTAATATTAAAGTGAGTGCGCCAGCCATGAGAGACTTGGGTAATGAAAAGAAGAAAAGTCTGACTGGTTGAACCATTTTAAGGAAGTTTGTTTTGTATGATTAGCATTTTCTAATGTATCAGGTTCTTCAGTTGATTCTGAATTATGCAAGCTTCTGTATGTCCAGACCAGATAAGAGAGGTTGTCCGTGATTGGTCCTATTCCCTTTGTAGACTGCTGTAACATTGTGCTCCCTCGTCATGAAAAGAAATTAAAGATGAATGAACAAGCTTCCTCCTGCCTGGTTGCTGACTCAAAAGAGGTCATGGTTTAGGACCAATCTTATTCTTTAATAGATTTCCAGTTTATTTCTTCCACAACTGTCTACTTAAAAGCTGCTGTATTTACTGGCAAAGGGAGTAATGTTTATGGTGACGCAGCAAGTACTAGAGTGTTGTACCATGTTAGCCATTATGAATGTAGTGAGAAGTCAAGCAAAATGACACCTTTTATTGGCTAACTAAAAACATTACATCTTGTCTGAAGAAGAACCCTGAGTTGCCTCGAAAGCTTGTACATTGTAATCTTTTAGTTAGCCGATAAAAGATGTCATTTTGCTTGACTCCTCAGTGACGCAGCAATAAAACAAAAGACGTGTGCGGATCGTGTGGAAGACAGGGAGGTTGGTATAGTTTTTGAGAACAGTAAAAATGCAGTAGTGTGTTTTTGAATTCTTCTTGTTTCATATTTAATTATTTTCTAGAATATAGTATTGTTTATATCAACTGTGACTTTGTGATTTCAGCACATTTTGCAAAAAAAAAAAAACATTAAAAAGAGTAAATGTAGCACTTGGCCATTGTTGCTAAACAAACCTTTTTCTTTTGAGAAAGAATAAATATGTTATTGTTAGGTTTGTATGTGTGAATGTTACTAATCTGTAAAACTATGAATTTGCTATTTCATAATAATATACAGGTATGTGAGTGCACAACTCTCAGTAACTTCATGTCGTGGTTAAACCGATTCTACTTATGAAAGTAGTAGTACTCTGTATCTAGAGCTCAGATGGACCAGTGTTCCCAGAGGCCTCTAGAAGACGTTGGTCACAAGAGATTTACAGTAAGACATAGCCTGGCTAGTGGTCCTTCAATACAGTATGATATAAATCTTTGTATCCTGCCAGGGAAAATTAATTTGTTCTGGAGAAAAGAAACAAAAGTTCCTCATTAAAAGTACAGCCAGCAGACAGAGCAGTTTTGGACAGATGCCGGATGACTGAGGGAAAACTGCATGTCAGGAAGGAGACTCATTCCATCAGCTTGAAAGAATAAATCTAATGCTGTAAGGCTCATTATTCCAATACTCATCTGAGCTGTGAACTTTACCTTCTTTTTTTAGTTAAAATAAATTAGAATAAATAAGTTTTTTTTCTGGTTCTAGATCTTCTTAGGATTTTTCCAGGAAGAATGCTGGCACTTTTCATTGACCTGGACAGCACTACGGCACTATGAAGATGAACTGAGTACCGTAATATGCAGTGGCAATGTACTAGATTTGGGCTTGGTGGTCCAAGCCTGTGAAAGCATTCAGCCAGCACTTAGAATGCAGGTTTTGCAATATATGTTTGTGGACTGCGAACAATGTGAGTGTAGTGCAGAATGATTTACCTGATGAGACATATTTCAATATAAATACATTTAGATCATTTTATTTAAATAGACCTTGGGGTATTTAGAGCAGTAGAGGGAAAGTACAGTTGTTTGTTTCTAAGTGTTAAATGAACCAGAAAAAATATGAAAAGGGTTGACATTCCAGCCTAGGTGTGATAGTTGGGCAATAAACAGACAAAAGAAAAATGGTTGCTTTCTAAGTGGAAATGTGCTTTGCTAAGTGCCATCATTGAAGCTGACATCCATTTCCTCAGTTGAGGTCTTTTCATGTTGTGCTGACTGGAAGTGTCAGATCCTAGGTGGCAGGAGAAGTGGCACCAGGGCTTATCTTCCAGGTTTTTTCTTCATGTCTGAAGAGACTGCATTCATTCCCATGCCCACTCATAAACCTTCTCTCGATGCACCTTCAAATTGATCTCTGCAGTCGACTCACCATAATTACATAGTCAATAGCGGGATGAGCCAAAAGTTCTTCTCCCTAAATCAAAACATTTTCCAAAACTCACTGTCCAGCTTCAAAGCTAAGTTGTTTGTCTCTTTTATTTTATAAAACCTTTAAAAAAAAAAGAAAAAAAAATGTGATTCAAATATCAGTGGCAAAGTCTCTGCCAAAAGTTGTTTGTGTCTGCTTTGTTTTGGTTTTTTTGTTTTTCTTTTAGTTGCTGGAGGATCCAAAGCTGAGACACTGGCTTGTGGAGTCAGTTAACAATTTCTAACATGCCTAGCTGTCCTCTTCACATCTCCAAAATAAAATAAATATAGATGACAGTAATAAGAAATCCCTACCATCACTTTCAGAATTACTCAGAACACACACAAGAGATCAAGAAGCAAAACCCCCCAGTATTGTATTTAAAAAGCCAACACTAGTACGGTCCACTGGGAACTGATTTGACATGCGACGTTATCACTGCAAACACGGCTGAAAATTCTATAGACCCACTGAAAAAGACAAGATATTTAAAATGAAATTCTTGTAAGTGCCATTACCACATAGACTGATTCAAATAAGACAAGAAACATTAATTTATTTACATTTGCCATATTTGTGGCCTAAGTCCCTAATCAAATTAATTAATTGGAAAATAAATAATTATCACATAGAATAGCCTTTGCTTTTCTGCTGACTGTTCACTTAATACAAGGGCAAAAATGTGCTGACTGGAAATAAATTCTTGAAAAGCACATTTTCTGAAGAACATGCTGTGGTGGATCAAAAGGCTGGGATTTATTTTTAGATGTACATATTATGTAGCTTTAACTGTTAAGCAAGTGGTGTGCCAGAACTGGTCCTGATTTCTTAGTGAGTGGGAAATGAGTTTTATTTAGACAGCTCACAGCTTCATTTTATCTGCTGTGGAAGATCTGCCCTGGCACAGACAGGCAGACACCAATGTTCCAAAGACTACACACATTTTATTTACAGTACTATTTACAAAAGTCCCGCACACAACCCAATGCCCCTGCACCAATCACCCTCAGTCCAGGCCTCTTCAATTTCCAGCCTTCCTTTACCACCTCCACTCCTCTCCTCTGAGCTTCGTCCTCTTCCACCCGAATCCAGCTGATGACTGGAGGGAGGCAGCCCCTTTTATCCCCACCTGGATGTGTTCCAGGTGCCTCCTGATGAGGTTCCTGCGGCACTTGATGGTATGGCGGAAGTGCCGCATGAGCATCTGGAAGCACTGCAGGTATCCCTGGTAATACTTCTGCCAGCACCTCCAGGTGTGGCGGAAGTGCTGATGTCCAGGGCTTCACAGTCTTCCAGACGCCCCCTGGCAGTGACCACGGGCCTCTATAGGGTTGAGCTTCCAAGCTCAGTTCCCGTGCCCCCCATACAAACCAGGGCGGCTACCCTCTCGTGGTCCGGGGGAGGCATAGCCCCCAGCCACCCACCACACTGCTCTTAGAAAAATCTATGAATGATATGGATACACATATATATATATATTGTGTTGAACAGCCCGGATACAGACAGGTAGACATTGTTTTAATCACCACAACACGTTTATTTACAGTAATATATTTACAAATAAGTGCACACAATCCACTCTACCCCAAAGTCCAGGCCTCTTCTCACACTGCCTTTCTCCTTAGGTCCGCCTCCACTCCTCTCCTCCGAGCTTTGTCCTGCTGCTCTCCTGATTCCAGCCCTCGAATGGAGGGAGCCGGACCCTTTTATGCTCAACCGGACGTGCTCCAGGTGCCTCCCGATAAGCTTCCGCCGGTCCTTCCTGGTGTGGCAGAAGTACCGGCTGCGCACCCGGAAGCACTCCAGGTGTCGCTGGTCTTCCTCCCCCCAGCACTTCCGGGTGTGGTGGAAGTGCTGAGGGCCAGGGCTCCATAGGCATCGGGGTGCCCCCTGGCAGTGACCACGGGCCCCTATAGGGTTGAGCTTCTATGCTCTGTTCCCGTGGTCCCGAAAGCCACCAGGGCGGTCACTCCCTCATGGTCTGGTGGTGGCATAAGGACTCCTCCGGTCCTTCTGGGCGTCCCGGCTGGGTACCACCCCCAACCACTTGCCACAATATATATATTAAGGCTACAAAGGGCAAACATTTTGCCTGGTTTACTTGACAAGGAAAAGCAAAGCAATACCTGGCCTCTCTTAAAACAGCTGGGGACTTTCAAAACTCAACTTGACATTTTTTTTGGAAGAACTAAGTGGATAGGACTGGTGAGCTTTGTTGGGCTGAATGGCCTGTTCTTGTCTAGAGTGTTCTAATGTTCTAAAAGCTGGTTTATTCCAATACCAGCACATTTTTGCAACTTCTGCTAACCTGGCCCAACAGTTCCTATTTTCATAGGATGAAACCCAAAAAAACCCAGTTATGATTGGAAACAAAGCGACAGAGTACCAGAAATCTCTAGTCTTAAAAAAATTTTGGGACCTCATATCACCAGGCTTTCCCTTTCATGGCACAGAAGGTTTTGCT
The DNA here is from genome assembly GCF_900747795.2 of Erpetoichthys calabaricus. NCBI lineage: Eukaryota > Metazoa > Chordata > Cladistia > Polypteriformes > Polypteridae > Erpetoichthys > Erpetoichthys calabaricus. The sequence continues at coordinate 120,137,250 of NC_041395.2, forward strand.
CTGGACCAGCCACCAGTAATTGCTGACATTGATTCTGAGGATGACGTTATTGGGTTCTAGTGAGCCTAACTGTCTAAGGGAAAGCTCTGAGATATGAAGAGCCACTGCCAACATTGTTGCTTGTCAATTGTGTAAACTGAACTTCAGCCAACTTTTCCCATTCATATCCCATTTTGGAAAGAGTGAGAGCACCAGCATACAAAGGGGTTTTGTCTGAATTCTTCTGAGCACCACAGAACCAAGAGTAACTACAATATAGTGTGCAGGTGGCGATTAAACAGCAGAAAATAACTGGGTAAATGATAAACACAAAGTGCATAATATAACAATAAATCAATTTGCATTGTGGTCCAAAACACCTGCTTTCTTCTGTGCCTTGCAGCAACATTTTATGCAACTCTCTACTATCATGTAAATGAAGGCCATGACTGAAAATTGCCACAAAGCTCAGGCAGTGTGACGCAGGCCTGACAGGCTATATAGACTGGTTGAACTGCATTGCCACTTGCGGTCATCTTCCTGGATTTCAGCAAAATACAGACAAATACCAAGTAGTGTGACTGAGTAGTACTTTGGGGACCTTCAGAGCTCATCATGATGTTGCTTTGGAAAAATTTGGACGTGAGCATCAGTAGTACCCAAAAATTATATAACATTTCAATAATTATTTACTGCTCTGTTGCTAATCTTTGTGATCATAATGATAGCAATTGATGAGAAGCATTCATAATTAATTGCAGAATTACGGTATTTGAGGATTCCTCTAGAGTGCTTCTTTCTCTTGCACAATTTGGCTCAAAAACTAATCAGCACATTGTCATCTCATAATAGGCTTAAGTTTTGAGTTTGGTATTTTTCCATCCAACTGTTGTAGCTCTACACCGTCCTCAGAAAACTATGCCACACAAACACACATCCATCATCAAGATATCGATGTTTTCGGTATCAGGGGACCATAAAACGTTAAGATGCATCAAAAACCAGAGATCAAAATTTTTGACAAATCTAAAACTTTCACTCCTCCCCCATGGACAATAGGTTATAGTTTAGGAGGGCGCAAAGCAAAAATTGGTGAATAGGACTGACATTCTTTGTTGGACTGACCAGTTTGTTCTCATCAAAACTGTTCTACAGTACTGTTGAGGAATGGGCACCACATCTCAGTACTCAACGGAAGATGCTGAAATCTAGCCCTGGCCACAATTAGTTTACGTCTTTACAATCTAATAGCAAGGCCTGCTGGCTTCTGTAGAAATTCATTGCTCTGTACCTCTGGTTGGCTGCCTTCTTTGCCCACTCCCGCTCTGCATCTCAATACAGATTGGCAAAATGCAAGTTAAATGAAATCCCAACAAGTATGAAGGCACTTGCATAGCCTTGCATATTAATTGTTTTTATTAAATACTTTCCGCTGCCTTCATTTAAACTCAGCTACTTTCTCGGTGGTCTAGACACAGTTTACAAATTACATTGCCCGTACGTGTCATGTGTGGCAAATAGATGATTAAGTTCTACTTCAAAGAGTGTGCTTTTTTTTTTTTTTGCATTAGCAGTGGAGACGGTAAATTTCAAACAATGGATTTCTCAGATATGTACTCATTCCTCCCTATGCGTGCTGTCTTGCGTTCTACAAATATGGCAGGATAAATGCAAACAGTATCCGGATGCTTTATTATGTTCTATAATTCCTTTTGCTGTGTGAAACATAAATGCACTTGCCTTTTTATATTATTATTATACTGTCACTATTTAGAATACATTTGCCAAATTAGCAGAACAATCAGATGTTCAGGTTTGATAAAATTAGAAATGAAGCCTCCAGCCTAAATCGTTCTCTTTTATATGCGCTGCATGTCAGAGACATTTAAATGCTTTAGCTAATGCACTGAATCATATTTACTGCTTGCTGACAGTCTTTATAGCGTCCTGAAGGTCTTAGTTACTAGGCTTCACTGCAGCCAGAGAGATTCTGACTCTGCTGGGAATCAGTACATTTTATCGCAGTTTCTCTTCTGCTCGAGTAATTTAATATCTATCATATTAAGTTATAGGTGGAAAATGATCAATCAGCAGATCCTTGTTCATAATGTTTGTTGCCTTTTATTGCAACAGACAGTTTATGTTTGTGGGCAATTAGTTTATTGCATTATACAAAATCGTTTTGTGATTAGCCAAGAAAAAGAAAAGAAAATTCATCGATGCTAGGAAGTCATTAGTTTACATTTCACTTTGTATAATAATTTGTGTCCCTTCATGAAGAGTAATGATAAAACATCCCTATTAAAATGGGAAGCAAAGAACTGAAGTATATCTTGCCATTTATTGCATGCAAGGTTGTCTTGTCCTAGTAAATCATTATCCTCTTTTGACAACAAGCTTTCATTTGTTATTTATTTTTTTATTTTTATTTACTGCTATTTTTCAGTAGTCTGTACAGACATTTAGTCCTGTCTTGTCAGTCAATAGCACAAATGATGCACTTCATTAAGTCCAGTGTTCCCACACACAGCTTCTCATTCAAATTTAAGAAAATGATAACATGAATCTATTTAGAATTTCAAGACATGTTTTTCCAGTACATGGTCACAGATAGCTAAGGACTACCACAGAGTGCACAGGACGAAGTGCCTGTCTAGTGCACAGCACATTCAGGTATAGTGCTATTCTCTCTCTCACTGGGCCAATTTTGAGTCACCAATTAACCTAACAGCACATCTGTAGGAGTGTTAGAGAATAAAGGACCTGGAGGAAAACCTGTGTGAGCACCAAGAGAACAGGAAAAACCTAGTGCTCAGCCACCAAAAGCACTGCAAAACAGTAATGCTAAATGATATACCATCATGCCATACTATAGTAAACAACAATTATGATAAAGGGTGGTGTAGTAGTTAGTGCTGCTGCCTCCCAGATCCAGTAGCCGAGGTTTGAATGTTACCTCCGGGTAGTTTGTACCTTCTCTGCATGTCTGTGTGGATTGTTTACTCCTTTTACACCAGCTTTACTCCAGTGTCTCAGATACATGCGTGTTTGCTGAATTGCTCATTTTAAACTGATCTTGGGTGAGTGTGTGCATGTTGTATGTGTGAGAGAGTGGGCCCTGTGAAGACCTGGCAGTCAGTCTAGTTTGGTTCTTGCCTTGTGTCTAACGCTGTCGGGATAGGCTTAACAACAACAACAACCACATTTATTTCTTTAGCACATTTTCGTACAAAGAAAGTGCTTTAAAAAATGTGAAAGTGAAAGTTATAAGGAAATGAAAAAATAAATAAGACGAGGCAAGAATGTCAATGAATATGTAACAAAGAAAAAATACAGTGCATCCAGAAAGTATTCACAGCGCATCACTTTTTCCACCTTTTGTTATGTAACAGCCTTATTCCAAAATGGATTAAATTCATTTTTTTCCTCAGAATTCTACACACAACACCCCATAATGACAACGTGAAAAAAGTTTACTTGAGGTTTTTGTAAATTTATTAAAAATAAAAAAACTGAGAAATCACATGTACATAAGTATTCACAGCCTTTGCTCAATACTTTGTCGATGCACCTTTGGCAGCAATTACAGCCTCAAGTCTTGTTGAATATGATGCCACAAGCTTGGCACACCTATCCTTGGCCAGTTTCGCCCATTCCTCTTTGCAGCACCTCTCAAGCTCCATCAGGTTGGATGGGAAGCGTCGGTGCACAGCCATTTTAAGATCTCTCCAGAGATGTTCAATCGGATTCAAGTCTGGGCTCTGGCTGGGCCACTCAAGGACATTCACAGAGTTGTCCTGAAGCCACTCCTTTGATATCTTGGCTGTGTGCTTAGGGTCGTTGTCCTGCTGAAAGATGAACCGTCGCCCCAGTCTGAGGTCAAAAGCGCTCTGGAGCAGGTTTTCATCCAAGATGTCTCTGTACATTGCTGCAGTCATCTTTCCCTTTATCCTGACTAGTCTCCCAGTTCCCGTCGCTGAGAAACATCCCCACAGCATGATGCTGCCACCACCATGCTTCACTGTAGGGATGGTGCCAGGTTTCCTCCAAACGTGACACCTGGCATTCCCACCAAAGAGTTCAATCTTTGTCTCATCAGACCAGAGAATTTTCTTTCTCATGGTCTGAGAGTCCTTCAGGTGCCTTTTGGCAAACTCCGGGCGGGCTGACATGTGCCTTTTACTAAGGAGTGGCTTCCGTCTGGCCACTCTACCATACAGACCTGATTGGTGGATTGCTGCAGAGATGGTTGTCCTTCTGGAAGGTTCTCCTCTCTCCACAGAGGACCTCTGGAGCTCTGACAGAGTGACCATCGGGTTCTTGGTCACCACCCTGACTAAGGCCCTTCTCCCCCGATCGCTCAGTTTAGATGGCCGCCCAGCTCTAGGAGTCCTGGTGGTTTCGAACTTCTTCCACTTATGGATGATGGAGGCCACTGTGCTCATTGGGACCTTCAAAGCAGCAGAAATTTTTCTGTAACCTTCCACAGATATGTGCCCCAAGACAATCCTGTCTTGGAGGTGTACAGACAATTCCTTTGACTTCATGCTTGGTTTGTGCTCTGACATGAACTGTCAACTGTGGGACCTTATATAGACAGGTGTGTGCCTTTCCAAATCATGTCCAGTCAACTGAATTTACCACAGGTGGACTCCAATTAAGCTGCAGAAACATCTCAAGGATGATCAGGGGAAACAGGATGCATCTGAGCTCAATTTTGAGCTTCATGGCAAAGGCTGTGAATACTTATGTACATGTGCTTTCTCGGTTTTTTTATTTTTAATAAATTTGTAAAAACCTCGAGTAAACTTTTTTCACGTTGTCATTATGGGGTGTTGTGTGTAGAATTCTGAGGAAAAAAATGAAGTTAATCCATTTTGGAATAAGGCTGTAACATAGCAAAATGTGGAAAAAGTGATGCGCTATGAATACTTTCTGGATGCACTGTAAATCTATATTTAATAAATATAATAAATCTGATATATGATTAGTAGAAGAGTAGCATCCATTCAACCTGCTGTATCCTAACTACAGGGTCATGGGGGTCTGCTGGAGCCAATCCCAGCCAACACAGAGTAGATAGAGATAGATAGATTATAGATAGATACTTTATTAATCCCAAGGGGAAATTCACATCCTTATATACAATACTAGCCGTCCCCCACGGGTCCACCTGCATAGTAGTGAAACAGGACAAACTTTAAAAATCAATAAACAAAAAGGTATCCCTAGCTAAGCAGATGCAAGTTATGGTCTAAAACACAGAGGTAAACCAACTCCCCACTCCTGACGTTGTGCTTTCCCCTCCCCTCGACCCGTAGCCTCTGTCTCAGATTAGCGCAAATATATCACTCCTGCAAGCGAACTACGATTCTTAGCGTGATGAGAGAAGTCGCAAAATCAACCAGAATGTTCAAGCAAATTCTAGATAAAAACCCAATCTAAATCCATTAAGTAGTTCTCTCGTTCACTAGCTAAGCGGATGTAAGATACACCCCGAGGCTGGCAGATGGGTAAGGAGGGTCCCGCCCCCCCCTCCCCTCGGCCCGCTGCATGTCTCTCGGATTCATGCAAATAAACCAGTACTGCAAACAAACTATGATACTTAGCGCGATGAGAGAGGTTGCAAAATCAACTAGAATGTTTGAGCAAATTATAGAAAAACCCGATCTAAATCTGTTAAGTAGTTCTGTCGTAAAAAGTAGACAGACATACAGATAGGGAGACAGACAGACACACATTGGATTGTTTTTATATAGAGATAATAATGTAAGTCTCTAATGATGAGTCCCGTGATAAGGTCAGATGGCCTGAAGGACAGAAAAGAAAAAAAAAATCTAAATCTACACGGGTTCCAAGAACAAAAGACCATCGTGCCCCCTACTGGGCATTCTACCTAACCTAAATGTTCTTAAGTCATTCCTCATTGTTTCCAGGCTCTGTCTGAGATGATTTGTTGCAGTCGGTTTGGTGGACAGCTGGGGCCCCTGCCTTCATTCCAGCATCACATGTGGTGATGGCGCAAAACAAGAACATTAAGAGGATTAAGCAGGTTTTAGAATGTTATGTTACAGTAATAATAATACAGTGTGTTGTTTTTACTAGTTTTGCCAGTGAAATTAGAACTTGGATTGCTGAGTTCAGTGTTTTAACTTGATTGTCAATTTGTTTGTCTTAGTCAAGGCTACAGAGGTAGCACACTGGGTTAGAGAGACTCCGAGCACTCCAGCCTTTGCAAAAGTCTGGGTGAAGGATAGAATTTTTCCTGTGTGTCTTGGGTCTTTTTCCATTTTCCGCTATACGCTCTGTGCTTTAAAATATTTCTTTTTAGAGTATGTGAAATTTTATTTGAGCCTGGTACCGCTAGCCTGATTTCAGGTTGCTTGGGCACACCTTTCAACCCTGCAGTATTTTTGGCACTCCTTAGCTCGTGTGTATGTGTGTACAAGTGCAGCCTGAGCCTTAGAGCTTGAAGGGCTTGCACTCACTTTCTCCAAGTGAATAGGCTGATTTAAGCCAGGATCCTTCTCAGGACTTGCTGTTAGCCATGTAACCTGGCCAGTGAATTTCAGTTAATTAAGCTCATCTTATTTAATTGCTACTCTTTAAGGACTTGGCCATATCTCTGTATGTCTGTCTCTCTTGTGAATTTCCCCTTGGGATTAATAAAGTCAGTCAGTCAGTCAGTCAGTCAGTCTGTCTGTCTGTCTGTCAGTCTGTCTGTCTGTCTGTCTGTCTGTCTGTCTGTCTGTCTGTCTGTCTGTCTGTCTGTCTGTCTATCTATCTATCTATCTATCTATCTATCTATCTATCTAATTACACACGCACCCCTTCTGCTTCTGTCTGCCTCTGGCTTCTCAGGATGGCTTCATGTCATCTGACTGCATCCTTTTCCCAGCTCTGTGTGGCTCCACTCATATTCCCATTCCAAAAATGCCAATGGTATGGATGAATGTTCTCATCTCAGGCCACAAACTGTGTGGAGTTTATGTGTTTTCTCGATGTCTGGATATCAGGGACTCTAGACTACTTTCAAATCCCAAACATGAGAACATTAGGTTAGGCAGTGTCTCAAACGTGCTCTGTGTGTGAGTGAGTGAGCCTTTGTGCATGAAAGTGTTCTGCGGGGGACTGGTATTCTGTTCAGGGCTTGTTATTGCATTATTTCCAGTGCTGATTAATAAGTTAATAAAATCATTGAAAAACTTGGGAATACTAATAATAATTGTGTTATCCTCATTAAACAAAAATCAGACTCTCAGGTAACTGCATCTGGGGTATTGTGTCCAGTTTTGGTCCCCACACTGCAAGAAAGACATAGCAGCTCTTGAAGCTCTGCAGAGGAAATGACCAAGTGCCAGACTCAGACAAACTCAGAAAATTAAGACAGTTTAGTCTTTCAGGGGAGATGCCTCAGTGGGGATCTAATCCAGGTCTTCAAAGCTGTCAAAGTTGTAAGTCAAATTTGAGAGTGGCATGGTGCCACAGTGGCAAGCACTGTTGTCTTACATATCTGGCCTGGGCTCAGTGATTTGATGTGAGGAGTTTGCATGTTCTCCTTGCATCTGTATCCATTTTCCGCCCACACCTCAAAATACTCGAATGGCAGGTCCATTGGCAATTCTAATTGTCTGTCTGTGAGTATATATGTGACTGGGCCCTGAGACAGGCAGACATCATGTCCACCTTCACCCAGTCCTGCTAGGACATCTTCCGAATTGATGAGTGACTATGACTGTCAGATTGTTATTTTATCAAAAAAAAAAATATCATCCAGGTGAATTCTTTCCATTAAATGGTAAATCATGTACTTGAAAGCACAGATTAAAATTATGGGTAACTGCACTCAAAATGGAAGTTGAAAGTAATTATCACACAAAAAAATCTGGAACAAACCATAAAGTCGTGTAGTTGAAGTGGGGACCCAGAGAGCATTTAAAAATGTCTCAGTGGACTTCCTCTATTGGGCTTGACAGACTAAGGTCTAAGTCTATTTCCAAAGTCTTTAATATTTTCCTCATTTTCTATATTCTTTCATTGCTGTTCAGGTTGTAAAGAGCAAACAACCCTCTAGTCTAATGATGAGTATGTTTCACATAGATCTGAATATCACTGGAACAAAACTCAATGGCAACTCAAAATTGACTCCATGCAAATAAATTCATCCCATGATGCCCTTGTGTCGCCATAGAGACCGACCCCTCCCTTGCACTTGATGCTGCCTGGATGGACTGCATCTTGGAATGTGGATTAAGCAACTGAATGGATAAATAGTGATGAAAATAATCCTGCTGTTTACAGAGCTGATTTATATTTTCAAATTTGTTTTATTTGTATGGTAACAGGGCGCAAGGGTCTTAATTAAAAATGTTGCCTTCACAATATGTAATGATGCATCTATTTTTTAACCTTTTTTTCCAGTTCAAGGTCCTTGAGTGCTAGCAGCTGTCCAGGCAGCATGGGATGCAAGGTGGGAGCCAACTTTGAATTAAATATTAATCAACCACAGGGCACTTTCATGTACACAGCAATGCTTACGTACAGTGGGACAAAATCTAAAGTTGACTGGAGTACCTGGGAAAAATAATCAGTCTGACACAGGGAGAACATGTAAAGTCCACACATGTAGCACCCCAGCTAGTATTTGAACCTCAGATTCAGCCTGTATAGCGGCAGCAGCCCTAACCGTTATTTTACATTGTGACCCAACATAAATATGTAGTTTTCCTTTAAAATATGACACTATTTGCAAAAAATGTATTAATATACTTAAATTCTTAAAGCCTCTAGGCCCCAGTCTTCAACAGTCAATTCTCTGTTGCCCAGTTTTCACCAGAAGGATGAGTTTCATTTTAAATGCTAGAGAGCATGAGACATAGCAATGCCCTGCAGCACTTTGCTCTCTGTGTGTGCTGATGGAGGCAGGGAGGGAAGTCAGCAGCAATCAGCAGGTCCTTGTCAAGCATTTACCTTTATAAAATCAGGCAGAATTACTGCGATTGTGAGAAAAGAAAAATAAGCACTCATCGCTTGAGATGTGTTCTTGGCTTCATTATTTATTAGAAATCAACAGTGATGCATATTTTTAAAAACTCTGTTATTTTCCCATTTCAATTAGTAGCTCATTAAAAGCATGTATAGTATGGAGGTAAAGCTTATCCTCCAATATTCAGGTCACGACTGCGATCTGTTCTCCCTGTTGCAGGCTTAGTGGTGTTTCCAATAAATTCTTTAGAGTAGCGGGTTACAAACAGGACTTGCTGGACTCACTAGATTGAGTGGGCTGCTTTAGTAGTGCAGGAGACTTGTTTTCAGCTTTCATATCTTTGGCATGATGGCTTTCAGGAGAGTTAAGGCTGTATATACTGTACAAAAGGTAAAGATACCCAAGGCAACTCAGTCAATATATTGGTCTGTATAATTTATACACTGAACGCCGTCACAAGGCAATTTACAAAGCAAAAAGAAATTCACAACCAAGCATCTCAGTGTGAAGTACATGTAGCCTGCTATTCATAAACCTGGCAAATTCTGCTGGCTGGCTGATCCTTTTAGGAAGAATCAATGGCTTTACGACCGTGGAGGTTGACTAGATTGCTGTAAAACAGAGTAATCCCAAAAGTAACCTTAGGCCTGAAAGCTGTATAAAGTACAGGCCTCTAGCTTGGTGAATGTGAAGGAAGTAAAAAAGCCTTTGTGTGAGGATGAGCAGTAGAAAGAGAGAGAAAGAGTGGCAGGGAGTGGAAAAGCAGGCCAATGTATACCCTTGTCTGTTAGGCTAATCTTTCCTTCATGATGATGGGGTAAAGAAAGAAAATTTATAGATTCTCTGTCCAGACGCTACAGCCAACAGGGCGTTGTGGTACTTAATGACTTCTGATTTAAAACCAAACAGGCAACTTCAGACCAATAGAATTCTGGTGCGACACAATGGTTTCACACCTGCCCCCAATACCAGTTGTTAAGGTGACGCTTTCCAGCTAGGTAGTTGGCCTCCATGCAGGGGTTGATTGAGAGAGTCCTGCAGAGAATCACATGCCAAACTGGTTTTAGGCACTTCTTCCGTCCCCTGCCATAAAATTGCATAAACTCAGGCCTAAAGACTGGGGGGGGTGGGGGGAGACTGTTCTTAACCATCAAACCATTGCTGTTCTTATTAATAATGTAACACTAATATTACATTGCTTTGTCTAAGTTATAAATAAAGACATACAAAATATTTATCAACTTGTATACAATATTTCATACCACAACAACTAGGAATGTGTTATGCTATTTACATCATTGTCTGAACGTTTTGTTATCTGCTGTAATATGTTATGGTTATTTTGTGACATTTCCTGGGAAGCATCAAGGAGGCACTGGACCGGTATCAAGGGTGATCCATGTTTCAGGGGGAAATAAGCAAGTCTGGGAAGAATCCGGTGAATTCATTCATTTTCAAAGCTGATGGAATGAGCAGTAGATGGGGTGATAGTACACCTCGGGGTTCGGTCACACACACCCACACTCATCAGGTCAATTTAGAGTCACATATTAGCATTCAAAGACTGGAGACCAATGTTAGAGCATCCCACATATTACACCACATATTTCACTTTATAAATTTTACAGTAAGAGATTATTTTTTTTTGTGTGGCGGGTCATAATACATGTTCAAAACAATTCCCATTTTTACTTGGATATGCTTCTTGAAGGTTCTGACAGATTTCTCTTGATGCCTTAGTTAAACAAAACTGGCAACAACGACAAGAGTTGAATACTGAAATAGCTCGTCTTCCACAGCTGACCAAGACAGACTGTAGCTGTAGGCGACATTATTAGCAAAAGAAAAAAGCCAATGGGTATTTATCAAAGGGAAAGGCATAAAAACTGGCAATTGGGCTAATCTTTTGAAACCAGATTCTTCAGCAACCGTTACTGATATCTGGGAAAAATATTCTTTATATAAGTTTTGATCCAGAAACACTGCAAGTAACACCTTGATCTCCTGGGCAGCCAATGGGAGAAGCTCTTTTCAAGTAGTTTATGCAATGATTTTCACTCACTATACGTGCTCTTACATCGAGTTACAAACCATAAAAATGATGGCCACAGAACAATTAAAATGAGTGTAAAAAATACTATTCACTCATTAACTTGGAAGCCCCTTTACCTGGGGTATTTGACGTGAGACGCCTCCCACCTATCTATTTTCTAACCCACTTCTCCAGTTTCAAGTGGTGTTGCCAATTAACCAAACACACATCTTTGGGATGTGGGAGGAAAACACACGTACAGAGGCCTCTACATGGACAGTCACAGTCACCAGGCTGAGACTCAAACCCAAGTTTGCACCACAATGCCATAGATAGAGCGGTAGAAACTTTATTAATTTCAAAGGAACTTGCAAAAACTACACTTGAGATACTGAGAATATTTTTTATCTTACAGCTCACAGGATTACAAGATTCATTTGTTCATGTTTCAAGTTTTCTTCAATCTGTTTTTACTGTCATGGAGAGCCTGTGCAGCACCTATGACAGGGCACAGATCAGCTCTAGATTGGACATCAGTCTTTTACAAAGCACACATACATGTGTACACTCATTCAGATCTTGCCAGTTTTTATACCACCATCAATCTAACGTTCATGTCTTTTGGGATGTACCAAGACACAATTGTATCTGTTAGAAAACTTGGGAGGAATTGCTTGATGAGAGCAGTAAGCACTACAGTATTGTGTCACTCCAATGATCTACATTTATAGATATGCACTGCACATTCTCAGATACTTAATTCAGACTGTAGGGTTTGAGCCAATCCTGGAAGCACTGAGTTCACGTAGGAAACAACATTGGATGAGATGTCAGTCAGTTGTAGGGCACACACACAGAGGCCTACACAGGCCTGCCACTTTAGAGTTGCCAGTTAACTTGCATGTCTTTGTGGATGTGGGATGAAAACTAGAACAGCCATGGCGAGAACAAACTCCGCACGGACAATGATTAGGCATAGAATTTGTATCCAAGACACTGTATCCATTTTATAGCTCTCTATTGATTTGTTGGTGAGTTTGAAGTTGAAATGTCTAGTAATAGCCATAATAGTAGAAGTTGTAGTAGTATTAGTAATAGTAGTATTGTCATGTGTATAGAGCATAGTGAAGTTCTTAAGGCCATGTCCCATTAGACATCTTCCATCGATTTTTAGTTGTAGCCTTTATTTAAGTAATATTAGCAAATCAGAGGCAGTCAACAGTATATCCATGAAGGGTGGTTCTGTAATGTGACATACCCAGTAATTCAGTAGTCCACGACTTGCAGTGGCAAAATGTCTTTAGTCTTAGGGGCAATGCTCTGAGTGCATGATAGCAGAGAGCCAATGACTGCTCTTTCGGAAGTACAATACATGTAATGCAGCAATGAGCAATAAGGAACCTGGGTGTTTTGGACCTCACAAACAGAAGAGAACTTCATCTGTCTGATGTCCCCTGTTTAACGTACCACGACAGAATGGAAAAAGGGGCTGAACTTATCATGTACCCTTCATACAGTGCTGACTCCATCAGGAAGGACTAAATTAGCTGTCAGTAAAAGGGTTGAGCACAATTGTGCTGGAAGTTCGGCACTCAGTCAGTACATCTGACATGCCTATTGATTTTAAGTCATGTGGTGATGTGGTCCGGGGACGAGATCAGCAACTGCAGTCGGCAAGTCTCACATGCAAAGTGATTAGAAGTCACATAATATTGACATCAGCTTTAATTGTATGTCAAACCAACATGCTCCAGGTTTCCACTCTCTAGCATCATGATAAAGTAAATATTAATCCCATTTGTGCAAAATGGTACTTGAGGTGTTATACATTAGCAGTTGCCACAAATAATAGTTCTGAAAAATTGCAGAGTGGATAAATCAATAACTTCCAGGCTAGCGTGTTGGATAAGCAATTAACGCAGCTTTCTGACTGTTTTAGGCTTTGATTCTTGGCATCATCACTGTATGTTAAGTCCTGCATGCAATCAAAGGTGATAACGGGATGAATTACAAGTGACTTTCACAGCAATGGATGCAGTTTTAAAATATGAGGAATTACCTCATACAAAATAAATCTTGCACATAAAGGTAATTAAAATAAAAACAAATGACACCACTAAACACATTTTTTTTTCAATAGGCAAATGAAAAATCACACTTTGAAAGACCTAATTCCAAAAACCACAAAATAATTCTGAAAAGTCTATCTTGCTGTGTGCACAGATAGATAGATAGATAGATAGATAGATAGATAGATAGATAGATAGATAGATAGATAGATAGATAGATAGATAGATAGATAGATAGATAGATAGAACTTTATTTGTCCCCAGGTGAAATCTGAATTTTTATATAAGCTCTTTAAATAAATAAATACATAAATAGAAAAGTAAATATACATAACCACACACTATGATCTGAACACACATCAGAATGACTATAAAGGAAAGAAAAATTTAAAAAGAAAGAAAAGAAAAACATCTGTTGGTATAAAGGAGCCCAGTAGCATTTCTTGACACACTTTTGCGGAATGAGTCGTTGTCTGAAAGTCCTCGAATATGCAGCATTGTTCATAATGGTAATCAGTTTTGTTTTAATTCTTTCCTTTGCTACTACCCACAGGGGATCCAAAGTGTGTCCCATAACTGAGTCTGCCCTTTTAATTAGCTTGTTGATTCTGTGGGCCTTTCTTGAAGTGATGTTATCAGCCCAGCAAACCACACTGTAGAAAATCACATTAGCCATCTCAGAGTTGTAGAAGATGTGAAGGATGTCACTTCCCACATTAAACAAACACAGTCTTCTAAGGAAGAAGAGCCTGCCGTGCCCTTTCTTATACAGTTGCTCTGTGGTCCAACACTGGTCCAGCCAGTCATTCATGTGGAACCCCAAGTATTTGTAGGAGAGGACCATCTCTACATCCACTCCCTGAATAGTGACCGGACATAGAGGCTCTTTGGTGCGGTGAAAGTCAATAACCAGTTCCTTGGTTTTGCTGATGTTAACATGCAGACAGTTCTCTTTGCACCAAGACATAATGTTTCCACCTGACTGCTACATTCTTGTCAAGCCCACTTAATCATTTCAGAGTTGTGGTTCACTCATTCTGACAACAGTGCCAGCCCATCACAGAGCACACTCATGCACACCCCCTCACTCACACCCGGCAATTAGAGTTGGCAATGAACTTTCAGTGACTTGCATGTGTTTGGGATATGTGTGTGTAAAACCAAAAACAGATAAACATGGGGAGTTCGTGTAAATCCCACATAGACAGAGGTAAATATTAAACAAATAGTTTTAATTGAAAGACTTCCAGTAATGGAACTGGCATTTGTAATATACTGTATATCTTTATTACTATAAGGAGCAGTGACACTATTCTAATTTATAATTTGCAATTTTTTTTTTCACAAAATGGCAGTTCAGTCATATAGTGGTTGCCTCACCTGACTTCAGTTTCCAGCCCTTGCATGTAGATTTTGCATATTTTCCCCATGTCCGTGTGTTTTGCTTATATCTAAACACCACTTTAATCTTCAGTCCCAAAAATGTCTTTGTCTTTTTGTTTTCCTCTCACAAATCAAAGATGTGTATGTTACCTGGTGTCTCTATGACTAAATGTGGATTTGTATACGAGTGTCCCCAGTGATGGACGGGCACCCCATCCCAAGCTTGAGGCTGCAACTTTTTCCCTGATACCATTGACACAGGCTTTGGTTTCCCAAGAGCAAAGTGCTTTAAAGAAATCAGATGGATCTTTTAAAAAAAACGCACATTAAAATAGTTCTCTTCTGCAGCTAAACAGCAAGTGGCAAGCAGCCATACGACTGTGCTTGATTTGTAGTGTGCCACCATCTACATACAGTAGCAGCTATCTGATTTCTGTATTCACAGCACTAGCTACTGGCACGGCATTCTTTCAAAAATACAAACAGGTTAAAGCACAGGTGGACACTTTCAGATTTTGGCAGTAATTGAAAATGGATTAATTTGAAAGAGCATCTAAATGAGCCTTACTACAATAAAGAAGAGAAAATGTGAATTGGCATGACTGTATTTTTATATATAAACCGCAAAGGATCAGTTGGGAAGGATTTCAAATAACATTTTTTCTAAATTAACATTGCAGTATATAAAAACATCTCTTTTCAGCACTAGTTCTGTAGTAGACAGTTATCTACTATATAATAAGACACTAAGATCTGTTTGTGTGTCGGGTTCCTACAAGCAAAATGATTGGTCAGTTTGGGTTTGGCGACGCAATCGAAAGAGTAAGTACAGTAAAGGCAGAGGAGGCACACTGAGAGTCACCTTCAAAGATGGGAAGTATAAAAGCGAACAGGAGGCGAGCAAATTTAAGAAGCAGGATTTAGTGAAACATTTTCAGACACACAAGGATACCATGAAATTCATTGAAGGTACATGTAGTGCAAGATTAAGAGATGACATGATTGAAGTGTTTAAAATTATGAAGGGAATTAGTGCAGTGGATCGAGACTGTTATTTTAAAATGAGTTCATCAAGAACACGGGGACACAGTTGGAAACTTGTTAAGGGTAAATTTTGCACAAACATTAGGAAGTTTTTCTTTACACAAAGAACGATAGAAACTTGGAATAAGCTACCAAGTAGTGTGGTAGACAGTAAGACGTTAGGGTCTTTCAAAACTCGACTTGATGTTTTCTTGGAAGAAATAAGTGGATAGTACTGGCGAGCTTTGTTGGGCTGAATGGCCTGTTCTCGTCTAGAGTGTTCTAATGTTCTAAGAAATACCATATACTGTATATAAAAATTTGTTCTATTATCTGTCTGCGACAAGTAACATGGCTAGATTTCTATAAATATCAGTCATTCAGTTTATCAATACCAATGAATAATTAATATTTTATTAAAAATTTAGTTATAATTTTTAAAAAATCAGAATGGCACAGTGGCTACGTAGATTCAACACGTAGTTCTTGCCTGTGCATTAACCCCATGTTTGCGTGAAGTTTTTCTCCAGGCACGCTTCTTTGCCTACCACATCCTGGGACTGATGAGCTTGTTGAGCTGAATAGCCCGCTCTTGTCAAAACTGTCCTGACACTCTAATGTGGGTGTTAGGTTAACTGACCCTTCTAAAATAGTCTAGTGGAGGTGTGTAAATACTGTAAGTACATTACAATACAACACAACTTGTTTCTGGTATAACGCTCTTCACTGATTGCAGGCTCAGAGTGCTGTGAACAATTCTCAGTTAAAATACAAGTATAAATTATTCTAATTACTATTTACTATTACTATACTATTTTGTTAAAACACACAGAGAAAAAAGAAGAAACTGATTAAACATAAATCAAACCCAATAATATATGTCAATTAATTAATTGATGAACTATATCTAGTTGTAATTTTAATTTTAATTTTATTTTAAAGTAAGTGGGCCCAGCGGTTCATTCGTACTTGTGATCAGTGCTGCCAGGATTGGCAGTGTGACTCTGAATTAGAATTAGGGGTTTCTGGGAGTGTTGTGTTATGTAATATATAACAGTATTTTTTTAATTAATTACAACAGACTTCCACCATTACAGTGCACTAGTATCCAGTGATTTTATTCACTGTGGCATACACATTACATTTGGAACATACTATGTAATAGAATAATAGCAGACCCTCCATTCATTGTCTAATTCTATTTCTATACTACTGTGAGTAACACCATCCTGCAGCCTGTGTGCGAACACTGCTTATACATTACCCAACTAGTAAACATTCCACCAGGATACGAAGGACCTAAGCAAAATATAGTAAAATGTGAATTAATTTGATATTTAATATGATGGTGACACAGACATGGCCAGTTTTGTAGTTTGTGCCTCTTATTAGCTAGCTTTTTGTCAAGCTACTAGTTGTGTCCCTGCCAGTATGTGAATGGGGTCTCCTCATGGGTGTTATGAACTTCACGCTCTTCTGCTCTTTGTACTGATTCTTTTGTTCATCCTATTTTGCTCTCATTATCTGAGTTTTGGACTTTTGACTTGATGGCTCAGGATTCCCATCTGCACTTGCTTGATTATTTCTTTGATGCCAATGTAAGAGCCAAATCTTTTCAAGTTAATGTTAGTGGGTGGCACGGTGGCGCAGTGGTAGCGCTGCTGCCTCACACTAAGGAGACCTGCGTTCACTTCCCGGGTCCTCCCTGCGTGGAGTTTGCATGTTCTTCCCGTGTCTGCGTGGGTTTCCTCCCACAGTCCAAAGACATGCAGGTTAGGTGGATTGGCGATCCTAAATTGGCCCTAATGCGTTCTTGGTGTGTGTGTGCCCTGTGGTGGGCTGGCACTCTGCCCGGCGTTTGTTTCCTGCCTTGTGCCCTGTGTTGGCTGGGATTGGTTCCAGCAGACCCCCGTGACCCTGTAGTTAGGATATAACGGGTTGGATAATGGATGGATGGATGTTAGTAGATAGATAGAGATAGATAGTGGTAAATTCATATAATTTTTTGCTTAATTTGAATAGGATGTAGGTTTCACATAGCTAATGGAAGATTCTCTTTTACCCTCTATAATCTATAAAGTAATGGAAAGTGCTTATGCTCAGCCCAGTGTGTCAATAGAATGCTCGTTTATAACAACAGAGTGTTTGACAGAGAGGCACTCAGGGATTATTTATATTACGTATGTAGTTACTGTTTGTACGACCCCAAGTGTGTGATAGCATATGGAAACTTTAAGAAGTGTAAGTGCGACACTTAAACAGAACATCTTATACAAGAACTCTCCTTTTCTTTGTAATATCCATTTTTCTCTTTATTTTTGTGCAAATTGTTTGCTTTGAATTTCACTAAAACTAAAACAATAACACTTGGATTATGGGTTTTTTTTTTGGAGACGAGTCATGCTAACTGCTAGAATGCCTTTCTGGTAGCCGTATTTTGAACTATTTGCAGATCCTTGACAAACACAGCTAAAAACTTGATTACAACTTTCAAGCTCTTCTGTTGTAATCATTATGAAAATCTTTCACCGCTCCCTTCAGTGACTGAAATAAAAACTGTGGATAACACACTGACGTAATCACACAGACATAACAAAGCTATTTATACAAGTTAATTCACATAATCCAAAGCTCAACACTTTGAAAGGTAACTCTTTGAAAATGAAGGAAATAACTTTATATGAATTTTACATATGTTCAGTTTTCCAATTTTTATTTCCATTCATTATTTACCTAAGGTACATTTACTTATATCTAAAAAAAAATAGTGTTGACATTTTTCAGATTTTGTTTAAAATAAAAAAAGTTTTGCCTATTCTGGTTAATCCAATTGTAGATCCACAAACACATTAAAATGTATTATTAATTCATTTAAGTCTTCATGTTGTTTTATGCAATGCTGTATGCTCTACTCTAAATATATCATTTGTTAATTTTTCTCGACTTGCTTTTTCCAGCATAGAGTCACACAGCCTGTGCTTCTAGATACCAAATGCCACATGAGGAGAGTTTTAATCCTTCTGCTCAAATGTCCATATGGCTTCTAGCTATACTGTCAACCAACCTCTCTGTCAGACACACTCTGCTGTATTTAATTGCTAAACTTGAGTGCAGTCTAATAAGATGGTCTTTCTAGTTTTGCAACTCAGATGTTCTGTTTTATCTTTGCAGGCATCCATCTGAACCCACTTTTTCCAAACAAAGGTGGTGGGTGTCAGAAGCATCAAGCATTAGTCAGGAATCAGCCCAGATGTAATGTCAGTCTATCGCACGGCACACTGACTCGTGCATCCCCATTCACCTGTAATGTGTGTTTTTATCATTTGTATTCATTATGTATTATTTCAGACACTTGAAGATGCCCAGTCAAGGTTACATGAAACCTTGCAGTTTATTTTTTATTTTATGTTACACTGCTTAGCACCCATCCTTTTTGGGAGGCGATGAAACTAGTCTATTGATATTTGCTCTGCTAATTAATTTTTTGTAGTTTATTTGTGGATAGCATTCTGTTTATGCCAGATTCTGGACACATTCGGTACTATTTTTCTATATTATTGTATTCTTTGGGTTGGTTAATAAGAAATTAACTTTACTCATTGTTTGGTTCTGTATCGTGCATAGTGAGTGCCAGCTTCAGTGGCGTCAACTCCTCTGGGTTTTGTAAGCACACAGACGCCATTGCCAGGCACTGTATGTGTGTTTAGGTGTGTCAATGTACGATGTTAGGCAGCTCCGTGTTATCTAAGAATGGAGGTTTCATGTGCAATGTTTAACATCTGATCATTTAACAATAATGAAAGTGTCACTAAAGAAGTAAAACTGTAGTGTAATAATTTAAAGACTGTAATCCTCGGTTTTCCCATTTGAGAAGGTTTATCCGCTGGTTTCCTCTCACCCCCTCACCTGTCTTCTGGTTTCTGTTTTCAGCCTCTGCCATTCAACTAAATTCACATTGTTGCATTTGTTATGGAGAAGTCGAGCTCCAGACTGACAGTTTTGATAAAAAGGTCATTGAGTAAAATGGCTTTACATTTGCTGCCATTGGGTTTGTGGAAATGCAGAAGACTGTCCATCAGTTAACAAAAGTCTGATTTTCATTTGGTGGAATTACACTATTTGTTAAAGAAACTGCCCAGTCTAAAAGGAAATGTGTTCATAAACTTACAGCAACATGGAATAAGATGTAAAAAGTAAACAACCTGCTGAACATTTTGATGCTTTATAAGCTCGCCTAAGCAGTTAAACTGTTGCCATCAATCATCTGCCACAAGCAGGCCAAGCTACACCAAGCCCTAGGGGCCAGAGAGCTGAACTCGTTTATCTCGGAAGCCTTCAACTTTGCCCCAATGAAAATAACAGCATAAAGTAAATAAATTTATAAGAATACAAATTAAATAGAAATGATATTTTTCAGGATATTACCACTGGCCTGTCACTCCTGCAGAGGCAACCTGGGGAAGGTTTTCACCTGACATATTGAAGCAATTATCATGTTACCATGAAACTGGCTGACTAGATGCTCTCTACTCACTCATCATTTATGGTACTAATGCCTCATTATAAAGTCACAGGACATTTTTTTCTGACAAAAAAAAAAAAATGACAGGACTTCACAGCTTTGGCACTCCTTGACTTTGCAGAGAATTTCTCATTTATTATTCAAGGCTCAATTCAAGGACACGGCTCGGACAATAGCCAAGCCCCAATGCATCCATTTGCAGGCAAGAGCCTCTGGAACAGCTCCCTGTGCAAATGGCGCTCTGCTGCTATAAGCTGCTTGTGGAGTTAATGACTTTGGGCTTTCAAACTTCTGGGGAGTGCTTCTTTTTTATTCAAGCACTAAAGAAAATATACCTGGAAAAACTGGAAAAGCTTTGAGAGGTTATTGGCAAGAACAGCTGGCAATCTCAGGGCATTACTTGAGTGCCAAGCTGCCTCAAAAGTTTGCTTGTAGAAAAGAAGAACATTATTTCCGTATCTATGTTTGTGGCTGGACTGTAACAGAAATGAAATTAACGGTTTCACCAAGATGGCTTGATCAGTCTACTGAGGCAGGTTTTGTCAGTTCTTATGATTATACATTTTAACATAATATTAAGTAGTATTCTTAAATTCACTTAATCCATTTTGAGGTCAAGGTGGCACCTGTGCAAATCCTAGCAGTGTTGGCAATGGCACAGCATGGAAGTGGGCTCCCTAGTAGGCACTCACACAGGATTTGGAATTGCCATTTAATTTAACATGAATATATTTGATGGTTGCAGTAGGAAAACCCAGGCAGACATGGAGAGAAGGTGCAAACACCACACAGACAGCAGCCAGGCTTTCATGAGATTCAAACCTGGGATGTTATGCTCTGCACTTATTCAACCCATGACAATAATTTGATGAAATGAAATAAACTGTTGTCTTCAAAAAGAGAAGATTGTATTGAGAACGATGTTTTGTTTAATTTTGTGCCAAAAGTGTCCAGAGACATACTGTTATTTGACCAACACCATGTTGTGGTTACATGAACAATGGATGGTGTTGTATCCACAGCAAGTTTCTGCCCAGCAATCATTGTGGTTTGAATCTGCTTCACCATTTTACAGACTACTGTTTGAAAAAGGATAGAGGAGCTTGACATTTGTTTTTACTATTGAGAAATATTAGACCTGAACACTGCACAAATGTATTCCAGAAAAATAAGTTGTAGAAGTAAAGAAAAATCTTTCTGCGTTTGCTTTTTCCTTTTGTAAAAACCCCTGTATAAAATTTATTGTTTGGAATAGAAGTATTTACTAGGCTTTTGCATGCTAATCAGAGAAAGTATAAAACTTTCCTATTAAGGAATAATGAAATAACATGTCTTTACTGAGCTGTAATGTCTGGTAAATATATTAATTAACCTTGTACTTTATTTTTTTTTAATTCTTAATCCACTCTTGGAGAGGTGGAGATATGCTCTAGATTGGAGAGGAATGAAGGTCAGTAGGACCACCAAGACAGAATACATGTGTGTAAAGAAGAGGGAGGTCTGTGGAATGGTGAGGATGCAAGGAATAGAGTTGGCGAAAGTGAATGAGTTTAAATACTTGGGATCAACAGTACAGAGGAATGGGGATTGTGGAAGAGAGGTGAAAAAGAGAGTGCAGGCAGGGTGGAATGGGTGGAGATGAGTGTCAGGAGTGATTTGTGACAGACGGATATCAGCAAGAGTGAAAGGGAAGGTTTACAGGATGGTAGTGAGACCAGCTATGTTGTATGGGTTGGAGACGGTGGCACTGACCAGAAAGCAGGAGACAGAGCTGGAGGTAGCAGAGTTAAAGATGCTAAGATTTGCACTGGGTGTGACGAGGATGGACAGGATTAGAAATTAGTAGGGTCAGCTCAGGTTGGACGGTTGGGAGATAAAGTCAGAGAGGCCTAAAGAAGACTTTGTTAAGGTCTTGTTACATGAGAGTCAATGAGTAGTAGATGAAGTTTGCAACACCTAAACAAAGTATTAACCAATTTACATATACAAAAGAAAAGGTGAGTTTTTAAGGATGTTTTGAATGTGAGCACCAAAGAAGTTTCTTGGACAGACTTGGGGAAGAGCTCCAAAGAGAAGTAGATACAAAGCTTAATGGCCATTCTCTGGGAATGGAAAAAGTCTGTTGGAAGGGTGAGAATGCAGGGACAGATAATCTCACGTGTTTGACAAGATGGCAAAAATGGTGCAGTGATTAAGTAGATAAATTGGGGTTTTGTAATGGACAGCATTAAAGATAATGCAGTATTGTACAAGAACAAAGTGTTCTCATGTTAATTGAAATGTGATGCGCTCTTTGTGTGTGCTCCATATCAGACCTGTAACAATAGCATCTTACACTTGTTAAAACTGCAAAACATTCAGTGTAAGAAGCTCATTAAAAAAGGACTACAGTAATTCATCTTAGACGTGACAAAGGTGTAACAGAGGATTTCTACATCAGATGAAGAAGTGAAGAGTCATAGTGTTCCATACAAAGTAGAAATACACCTTGATTACTGTAGAGGTTGTGAAAGGCACTATATAGGTGCCCGACCCGACACAAAGAGACAGGTAGGCAGGCATAAAAATAAAACAAAGATTTATTGTCTTCACAGCACAGTCCCACAAAGCACAAAACAACAACAAAAGGCACACTATTCTTCTTCCACCACTCCTCCCAGTCAACCTCGTCCTCCTCCTCCTGACTCTGGGTCCTTGAATGGTGGCTGCTGGCCCCTTATCAGGCAACCAGAAGTGCTCCAGGTGGTTGATTGCCGAGTTCCGGCTGCACTTCCAAGTGTGGCGAAAAGACTGCCCACAAGGGCTTAGGAGTCCCAGCTGCAGCACCCCCTGGCAGTGCTTACGGGACCCAACAGGGCTGCACCAAACTCCAGTTTCCATGGAGCCCTGTGGGAAACCGAGGCACCGCTCCAACCCAGGGGGGCTGCCATCTAGCATCCAGGGGGAGGTATTGCACAGTCCATGGCTGCTCCCCCTGAATATATAGTGAAGGGGTGTCCCAGCCAGGCATGGACCCCAGCCGTTCGCCACAAGGTGTACTTGTCCAACTTCAAACTGCAGTTTGGCGTGACTCCAAATCTGGTGAGATTGGACAATGGAAAAAGAATTGAGATCAACTGAGGAACAAAAGTTTTCTGAATTTGCTGAAGATTCCACAAAGAGTAGTTTACTTCTCTTGGTGGTCCACTGAAGTCAGACAATAATGGCAATGATGTCAGTGAAGCAGGCAGTGAGTTGCTCTTTGTTTAATGTTCACCCAGGAATGATCTTAAAACAGGTTTGAGAGTTCTCTGCAGAGGAGTAGAACAGGAGAGAATCACAGTCAACAAAGCATTCCAGTGACTGCTGGATGAAAGCGGAGAACTCTCGGCACCTTGAAGCACACCATAGCAGAAAGCCTACAAAACTGATACCTAAAATATTAAGGATTGGATAGTTTATTGAAGGTAGATAAGCCTTGATCCTTTATTTAAGGGGCCAACACATTGCGTAATCTCAAATGAAATTCACCAGAAGTACACGTTTTAATGTCCATTTTCTTAAAGCACTTAATCCAATTTATCAAGGAGCAAACCTGTTATTCTTTATACAGACTGACAAGGACAGGGCAGTTCTGAGTGAGCACACATAGAAAGCGGAAAGACCTCGCCTGCACCTAGACATACTGTGTGTTGATTTTAATATGAGTTTATTTGTAAATTATTCTTTTGCATTCCTTTTCTTCTGTGTACTTTACAATTCATAAGACATTTCTCTGTGCAATAAATGAATACAAATAAAAGTTTCTTGTAAAGGTTATTACCCTATCTGTCATCGTTACCGAGGCAGAGCATGTTTAGAAAATGTGTGGATGGTGGGTGATAATATTGTAGCTTCTTGATTTTTTTATGACTTATATGCATTATATATTATCAAGAAGACTTTCAGTATTAATGGTGCCTTTGCAAAATATAAAACAAGTATAGTGTCAAATATATTTGTTAAAATCTTAGGAGGTCTTAGGTGCATTTTCACATTGTTTCCACTATTGTTATTGTATTTTTTGCTTATTTTGGATTTGGCTTGGTTTCTGTCCCCTGTTTTCATTCTGCCACCCGGCCATGTGTCATGCTGCTTGTGTGTGGCCATTTTCGGACACCATTGTTTTGAGTCAGCTTGGCAAATGCAGCCAAAAAAACAAAGCAAGCAATTAAATGAAGGAAGATGTTTGTTTTTGTTTTTGAGATAATAAGGCCTTTGGTTTTTAATTTTTTTTTTTTTTTTTGTTTCAAAACAAAGCTACCTATTGTTCAATTCTTATTTGTTAGCACCAAGGACTCCAGAAAACATAGCAGAAGCATTAAACGTTTAATCTTGTTGTGGACTTAGTGAGAAAAGAAGTACAGCCTGTGTTATTTTAAAAGGAAAGTAATTCAGTATTTCAGTGGACACAGCGTGATTCTTTGAAAAAAAGGTTTAAATCTAAAGCATTGGAATGAAAATGGTTAAGCATTAAAATTAAAAAAAATCAAAGTTACCAATAATAGAAGCAAATCATTTAAGTCTAAAATTAAAATCTATTAAAGAAATACTTAGAAGCGCTGTTTGTTTAAATGCAAGCATAGCTGTGAATGGAGGTTTGGATGTTTTTCCAATTCAGTGATAACACAGCTAATATGGCAAATGGCCTTTCAGAACATCTTTTGAATTCAATCTGTTTACAGATAGGTAAACAATATTTAATCAGACTTCACCTCAAAAATAATCCATTTATTAAAAATCGGTCTTTGAAAAACCAGCATGTTATTATGAAAAATCAAGAAACTACAAATCTATATCATTCATTCTTTTAGAGGAAATAGCAGAAAAATGTACTAGCTGTACCGGTCCCATTAATAAACAGTAACCCAAGTAAGAAATTAACGAATAATAAAGCAGATGGAACATTATACAATTTCTAATCTGTTAAAATGTGCAATTGCTGGATTTCATCACCTCGAGGATATCAGATTACTTGACTAGAAATTGCAGGGGATGACAGATTACATGACTCCGTGATGACAATTCAGCACAGTTTTAAATTTCTAAAGTACTGCAGGTTGGCCACATTGTCACAG
This sequence comes from Erpetoichthys calabaricus, assembly GCF_900747795.2. Classification (NCBI taxonomy): domain Eukaryota; kingdom Metazoa; phylum Chordata; class Cladistia; order Polypteriformes; family Polypteridae; genus Erpetoichthys; species Erpetoichthys calabaricus. The sequence continues at coordinate 120,162,340 of NC_041395.2, forward strand.
CCTATTAAGGTGCTGCCTGACAGCACCAGTCGCTGTCAGCCAGTGTGAATGACAGGCACGAAAGCTTCCCAGGTATGTCGGGTTCATCAGCAATAATGGCCCTTCCTTTTTCCATACTGTCATGGTATGACAAACAAGAGACATCAGACAGACGCGCCTCTCTTCTGTTTCCTTCTTGTATGCACTGTACATTTGGGCGAGTGCTCATTGGTTGTCAGCTCTCACACACTCACACAGGCCTGTCCCCATGCTAGAGTTACAGACCAGGGGATGTCAAAGTACAGTGCTGTGGTCACTTGCAAATGCCTTGCCTGCCTCCGACTCGCTAAGATTATGTCGATGAAGGCTATAACTGAAAAAGTCATATAGTGTGACAAGGGCTTATGACACACAATCTGAATGCAACATAGGAAAGCAAAATGAGCTGGTCTCTTCAAAGTGTAGGTTTCAAAGCCTTAGCCGAGACAATCTGTTCCTGTAAATTTCAGTTGATGCAACGTATGAAATGGGAGTCTGCTTCTGTTCCAGTCTTCAAATATATTTCTTTACTCCTCTGGTTTAGTGACTTGTCCTGCCACGTGTAGAGACTATCAAGCAGATGAAAACTTTGCAGTCAATCTTTTATGTCCTTGCTGCTTATATCTTACAAGTCTTTGTGTGTTCACAAAGAAAACCCAATTGAGTATTTTAATGTACTGTGTCTGAGGATGATAAAACTCCTGACAATATTCATACTGTGTAGTGTATGTAACGTATAATCAGGTTTTTCACAAAAGCCCATTTCTTCTGATACCAGAAAAATTAGTGGCTTTCATTCTTTTAAATGCCTACTGAAGTGATTAGATTGAGGTAAATAGGCTGCTCTTTGCAGTTCAGCCGTTTCTTACATTTTTGCAATCGCCAACTACTGTAAGATTTGTGTTGTAATTTCCAGTACACCCAATTATACATGGAGAGTGTTAAAGGCAAAACCCAATCCACTAAGGCTATTAGCCACAGGGTTTGGATCAATTGAGTAAGAGAGGCCTTCTTTCTGGAAAATTGATTTTCATTTATCCCAGTTCATCTGTTTGCCTTGGTGCATGCTTAGATTTATTATGAATGTACGTGTAAAGATTTTTTTCATGCTATAGATTTGCTTGTCCCAAATGCAGTGTGCAGAGAGAAAAAAAGTGATGCAATGGCATTTTCTGAACAGTATCTTTTTTTCTTTTTTTTTTTGTTCCGAAACATTTCTTTAAAACTTTTACAAATAATTGCCAAGCTTTACCACAATAGTGCAGTGATTACCCTTTGGCTTCTCAGCTCCAGATTCCTGGCAACCAATTGGGCTATTTTTGAATCTGTTTCCGTGGGCGGAAAATATGGGCATTGGCATCTTGCGTTTTTGGAGGTTTATTTTTTTTAAATACAACGTGACAGACCACCTCCTCTGCCTCTACTGGCATGCTTTACACCCACTGGGGGGACCCTGTACCCTGTTCTTCTGACATTTATGCTTACTTTATCAAATCTCCGAGGGGGATGCCCTCCCACCTCTTCTCCCCACGCTCTTTGATGGTGTATATCCCTTCTTACACTCTCGCATATCAGAGTGGCACCCCACCCACCATTTCCCGTTGTGTCATTTTGTATACATCAGGTATCGAGCTAGTTTCTTGCACCGCTATGTGGTTTTTGAGCTGTCCTTGGGCTGGAAATTTTATCAGGACCTAGCAACTGGAATTCCTTGGTTCAGAACTTTGAGCCTGGCCCCTTGTCTGTCTGGTGTTGACATGTTCTCCCTGTGAATATCAGATTTTTCTTCAAGCTACTTTGGATTTCATCCCAAATTCCAAAGATGTGCATGTTATGTGAATTGGTGCCTCCATATTAGTGAGTGTGGATGTTTGTGTGTTGAGCGTACTTTACAATCCAAGGTTGGCTCTTGCCAGTCTCCTGATGATGCTGGAATAGACCCTGATTCACCAAAACACTGAATGAGGCAAAGTGGGTACAGGAAATGGGTATGAAGAGAACACGCTGTACATATTTTATAACTAATGTTGTTGTTCCAGAACATTCAACCAATCACTTTTGATCTCAGTCTGGGACATTGTAACTCTTGAAGTGAATAAAAAACATGCAAAGTCACCATTTCCAAATTAATTAAGGATCCCTTCTCATTCACTAAAATATGTGCAAAGTATTCAGAGTTTACACATAAAAAATCTGCCATTGTTTGTATTTCTAAGGTAAGCAGGTCTTTTTTTTTATCCATTATTGAAAAAGGTGAAATCTCTACATTCTAGCATATTTACAACTTAAGAAGACAAGTTTAAAGCAAACTGCTTGAAAGTGAATGACAGTTCTAGAGCAGTTCTGGACAATATCAGATCCACCAGGTTAGGCCATATTGCACAAATGAGATTGGAGAAATAATCTAAATGGCAGTTTCCATAATTTATGTTTTACTAGCCACAGGAAACAATAAGAAGTAGATACTGGTACAGCAGTCTTCACACTCCCCCATGAAAGAATAGGACATTTTACAAGTTGTGATGCCCCCCTAACCCAACACCCAGTTTATTTATATAAATCCAGCACACACAGTAACCACAGTCCCTTCTTTGCCGCCAGTCCTTCCGCCTCCACTCCTGCTCTGGCTTTGTGCTCTTCCTCCCTACTCTGGCCTTTGAGTGGCAGTGACTGGCTCCTTTTATAGTGCACCCAGAAGGACTCCAGGTGCCCAATGAGCTTTTTCTGGCAGCACTCTGGCAGGTGTGGTGGAAGCGCTGCCAAATAGGGCCCTGTAAAAATCCAGGCATCCCCTGGCAGTGGCCACGGGCCCCAACAGGATTGAGCTTCCATGCTCACGACCTGTGACCCTGCTGGAAACCAAGGGGGCAGCCCTCTGTTGATCCGGGGGAGAAAGGGTCTTGAAAATACTCTCTCCCCTGGTCCTTCCATACTCAGGACGTCCTCTACAAAGTTTAAAAAATTAAGGTGCACTGTGCCATCTAGAGACCCCCATAAATGTTCAATTCACTATAAGTACTAATGAAATGCAGTTCTAGCAACTGATTTTTGCAATAATAAGTACAAGCTGTATTTTTGACTATACTCTTTCTCTGAGGAAGTTACATGGTGCATATGGTCACAAGATGACCTGCTGAAAGTAGACAGTGTGGTGTCTCTGGACCATGAAAACAATCTAGCAAGGTTAAATGAAAGAATCTGCAATAAGTCCTGGTACTAGACGAGGAGCCATCTGCAACGCAATGCCTATCGACTTCACAGCATCTAGTGAGCCAGACATGAGCTCTCTGGGGACTGAAATGAGACATGTCCACTGGGGGATGGCACAAGAGCAGTACCAGGGATGCTTATTGTCAAAGGGTTTCTGTATCTACAGTTTCCTCCATTTTTGTCATTCAATCAGATTTTAGTTTTTCTTTTTGTCTGTAGCCACAAATTGTAAAAACTAATATCACAGGTACAGATTATACAATTGGGGTGGTCTCCTGGTTTGTCATTTAAGCTCTAGCTGCCTGAACATTTTATTTCTTCTCTTATGACGTTATAATATAAGTGAGTTTAGAAAGCTTACCTATAGCGACAGAATGACAAGCAAAGTAAAATAAGATCACAGTTATGATTCAAGTGCCCTTCTATCGCTAAGAGAGTGTGAGGCCTCCTAAAGGCCCCAAATGCCAGGCCAGGCCTACCCAGCATGCCTGGAATTGGCCTCACCCCAGTCAGTCTGACCTCCTGACTCCACAGGAGTCAGCCTACTAGGCCCAAAACGTGGAACTGACTTCTAGGTGCCAAACAGACTCTTATAATGTCCAAAAATCTACAAAATACACAAAAATACCCTTCTGGGGAAAGTAACCATAAAACGTTTAGCAAGAAAGGACATGTCCCTTCTTTATAAATGAGAATATTTATTCAAAAATTCTCAAAAAAAGAACAATAAAGGCAAAAATGAATTGCCCAAAGTACAATCCAAATATCAAAAACCAACAACAGAAATAAAAATACCAATAAACCAGAATTGCAACATTCACTGTAATGTGCTGAAAAGAACTTCAATGGACCACTCTTTGGACCTCAGCTTTGGAAGGTAAAGCCTTAGGATGGTCCTCCAGCAGTGACATCAGGGTGGTCTCTTGGCGCTCCATCCACAAAGTACAAGGAACAGTGTGGAACAAATCATTACACATAAGTATTAAATAACAATTTTAAAATGTTAGAACGTAATTAGTAAATAATTAACACAACCAAGAGAAACAATACAGAAAAACAATGATTCAAAGATAATAAAAACAACAAAAAATTAATACAAGCCCGGCAATAAACCCTTGTTGTAATGTAATATAGCAATCTCTATCTCTGTTATGACTTCTTGTGCCCAGTGGTACATAAGGCAGGAATACAGTATGAGGATGCCAAGCAGATTTGTCAAGTGCCAGTGACTGTGCTTCTGTCCAATTCATACCCAATAAGTGAAGGTCTTCGTTAATGTGTTGTGTCCCTCATACGCCTACAATTGCATAAGAAGACATTTACAAAACACATGATGTGGTAAAGTTTCAAGAATAGTTTTCTTTTCTTTTCCATTTCTCTATATGTTGAATTGTAAGTTATATTTGATCTAGAAAGCAGTATCCTCATGACTAGGGTACTGACCATTAAACCACAAGGTCACTTGATCACTCCACAGCTCCGCACTCACTATGTGGTCCTGAGCACAACACTTAACTTGTTTAAACATTTAGATGGTCATTTGTTATACATCCTAATCTTGCCAAATTCAAACTCATATAATTACATATTTATATTTTATACAGCAGGTGTGTATCGTGTGTGCTTTGCTGTCTTAATAAAGACATTTGAATATCAATTTATGATCTGTACTCTTGTATCAGTCTTCATCTTGAATACCAATCGTTGTTTTCACTTTGAAGATTTAGAAAGCAAGGTTTACAATGATAGCTTGTCAGCTGCAATCAGTTTCTTGTATTTGTTTGTGTTTTTATTAAGTACTAGCTGTGTAAGCCCGTTCTGTAAAAAGCCCGGGGTCCTAGAAACTATTGAAATCATCAGAAAAAAAGTGAAAGTAAAAGGGATACCGTTTTGCCGATATTAGCAGCTAAGCGACTTTGTCTTTCTTCTGCGAGGTTTTGTTTTGCTGATGTGCTCGCCTTGCTTGTGTTATTAGCGGCTAAGTGAGTTTTCTGTTTCCTCTGAGGTAGAGCCCTTACCCAGACTGCACCTCTCACTTCCAGGCCGGACAGACACACACATTTCCACGCATAGACGTTTATATATAAAATACTTACACTCAATATTGAACATACAGCTATTATTCAGGTTTCATAGTTTTATTAGTATTATAGTATTTGTAATTACAAAGAAAATCCAAATGAACTATAAAGAAAAAGCATAAGACTTTAAGTTTACATATATGCACTTCAACCTGCATGGATCTTTTAGCTTTTATTTATGAATGTTTTAGGTTTTCTCTATCTCTCCTGTTATCAAAACAGGATTATGTACGTCCATTCTACAGTATGTAAAAAACACTTAATCCATTCCATGATCACTGGGTAAAGTGGGGAGGACAGATAAATATGACCACTTTATTTTTGAAGAAGGGTCCTTATGTGACCATATTCTCATTTTCGGACTCTTCATTATGTAGACCTGACAAGAGTGTTCCAAATCCTCACTATAGCCATCGTATGTTTACACTGACCAGTCTGTTGATGTGCTTCCTTGATGCACCTCTTGGACCAATGGGATATTGTAATATAAGGGCCCATTAAGGCGACACTTTAATCCAAAGTTGTTTACAAGCTGCAAGATTATTTTTGTGTATTTTTTATACCATTAAAGCACAGTTAGGTGTGTTGCAGTTCCACGTATATTTTCTATGAATCCTTTATAGGAGTACTGTAGCTTAGTGGTTGGCAATGCTTCCTCAGTGATACAGGAAACCAGAGTGGAGACCATGTTGAGTTTGCACATTATCCCAATGTCTGTGGGAATGTTTCCCTGGGTGGTGCTGGTTTTCCTCCTAAATCTCAAAGTAGTGCACGTCAGTCAACAGTAAATTAGCCTGGCATGAGTGCACCCTGCAATGGGCCAGTGAGTGCCTTGTGATTTCCAGGCTTTGGCTTCCCATCAACTTTAAATTGGATTAAATGGGTTATGGAACAGATGGATGGTTTTCTATGAAAAGAACAACAAACTCAGAGTGATGCTGTAACACTTTTGAACCAGCCACATATTATCTTTTGATTTCAACAGGATAAGAAAAAGATAATTATTACCTACATCTCTCTATATATAAAATCCAACGTCTGTCTGTCAGAATGTCTGTCTGCTTTTCACGAGAGAACTACTTAATGGATTTAGATCGTTTTTTTTCTATAATTTGCTTGAACATTTCAGTTGATTTTGCGACTTCTCTCATTGCGCTAAGTATCATAGTTTGGTTTTGCCAACCAATTTATTTGCGTAAATCCGAGAGACCGGCTGTGGGCCAATGAGAGTGGGAAGTGGGACCTCAGGAGTAGGGAGCTGGGCAGGACCCTCCTCATTCACACACCAGTCTCCATTCGAGTCGCTCTACCTCTCACTGTGTGTTGGAGTGTACCTTGCCTCCACTTAACTAGCAACAACAATAACATTTATTTATATAGCACATTTTCATACAAAAAAGTAGCTCAAAGTGCTTTACATAATGAAGAAAAGAAAAATAAAAGACAAAGTCAGAAATTAAAATAAGACAACATTAATTAACATAGAATTAAGAATAAGGTCCGATGGCCAGGGAGGACAGAAAAAACAAAAACAAACTCCAGACGGCTGGAGAAAAAAATAAAATCTGCAGGGGTTCCAGGCCACAAGACCACCCAGTCCCCTCTGGGCATTCTACCCAACATAAATGAAATAGTCCTAGTGATATGTGTTTGTTCAACAGACATTACCATCTATAGATTGTTAAAGAGTAACGTTTGATGTTTTTGAGAGAGAGATCACAGCTACGTGTGTTTTAGAGGGTACCTGCTCATTGGCAGAGATATCATGGCCACATGCTTTTCTCCCCACGCGAGGAACACACTCCCGTCAGAGCTGAACACAATTAGATACAGTGCCAACGTTTGACATTAGAACGTACCTACCTTTCGCTTGGCCAGCGATACCTTGCCAACTTTTCACATTTTTGGCAAAGAGATCACAGCTACATTCTCGCCCCTGATAGCAAAACCAAAAATATTGTATATCAAGAGGCCCTCGGATACGAAAGCTATTAATTTAAATTCTTCTCAATACAAATTATTACATTTTAAAAAACATTTTTTATTCATTTTTAAAGTTTGTCCTGTTTCACTACTGCACAGGTGGAGCCGCTGGGGACAGCTAGTTTATAATATATGACATATTAGTGATTTTGAAGAGAACTAGAGGCTAAATATTTGAAAATGTTAAATGCAAATTATAAGCAGTGTACAGATGATAAGAGCATATTTTTACACTTTCTACTTAATATGCCATTTGTTTTGTTATTTTTGATCATATTGTAATTGTGTGAAAGATGAGGCATTTTTGAATGCAGTGTTATTTAAGATCTCATTTTGGACTTGCCTATTATAATAATAATAATTTAGATTTCACATCCAGACACAGACACTTCATTCAGTGTTATTCTCCTTTTTATCAAAGGACCCTGTGGCGGACGGCCAGGACACTTGTGTAATGGAAGGATCACAGGAGAGGACTTGCACAGGGCATTATCTCCTCTGGAGTGCTAAATGGCAGCTCCCCTGGGTTGCAGTGGTACCTCGGATTCCCACAGGGTTTCATGGGAGTTGGAATTCGGCACAGTCCTGTTGGGTTCAGAGGGTGCTGCAGGTACTTGTGACGATGCGGGTTCTACTCCATGCTCCCATCCACTGTTCGGGAGCCCTTGAACCCTACACCGTCGATAGTTATAACCGAGATGAGCTAGACAGTGAGGCAATAACATTAGAGCAAGAGGTTAGTGCAAATGTGCAAAGCACTTATATTTAAAATCCAACAACAAAAACAAAGGTGTTCAAAATAAAGAGTGCAACAGTGCAGTGTTTATTTATTATAAATAAATAATCCATTAAAACAAACGTGTGGAGGTTAAAATACAAAAACACAATCCTTTAAAACCGAGGGTTAAAACGTTGTGCAGGAAGCAGTCTTTTAAAAACCAATGAGAAGCCCAAGCTCGGTGCTGCTTTTCCATTAGCGTCTCACTGCAGCTGACCTTCTTTCATTACTGCTTCTGCTGTCAGTCACCATACCGATCCTTGCCTCCGGTAGGATCCTCCGGACAGCGACTTGGGACTCCCCAACGACCAAGGCTCTCACACTGGGAACACCACGTCCCGACTCCCGCTGCCTTCCGCGGCCTCACGCGGAGAGTCTCCCGTCTTCCGGTCACTTCCGCCCTTCAAAATAATCTCTACGGAGTGACCCCATCTACTACTTCCCCGGGTGTCGGCCAAACACCCAGGCTGCCTGCTCAGCTGCTGCGAACCTGCTCTTGCTCGCACTCCCGCACCGGCTTTCTCCCTCTCACTCGCTCACTGCTTCCTCCTGCAACCTCCGTTTCCTTCCCTTTTCTTTCTCTTGTTCTTTTGTTCTTTTTTCTTAACCATCTCGGGCTTCTCTTTATAATGGACGTGGCAGCTGTGGCAATCAACAGTTCCCGGGAACAATTACACTGCGGACCGTCCCTCACCTGTGCACTTAGGTGAGAAACGCCCGCAGCACGAATCCACCCGGAAACCGCTTCAGCCACACTACCACGCCCCCTCGCAACGCCGCGAGCGCGGTGATTATTTATTTAAAACAACTGGCCTTGCTAAGAGAGCCGTGGACCCGCTATACCACAGTACTGTGAAGCCCTACTTTGTTAGGCGTCTGCCTCACCCTGAAGTGCTACTGGGCCAAACTAATGGGCCAATGGAAATACTCCCTGTTGTAGGATAAAAGAAGCCCGCTGCCACTGTTCTGAGAGCCAGAATCATGGGATGAAGCTTGCTGGAGGAGGGGTGGAGGTGAAAGAATAGAGACTGAGGAAGAGTGAAGAAGAAAAGAAAGTGCTGGCTGCTTTACTTGTTCTGTGTTGGAAAGCTGGGAAATGGTTGAGAAGCGCTCCACACCGGAGAATAAAGCCTGTGTTGTGCTTGTGAAATTGTGTCTGCGTCTGTCTATGTAGGGTTTGAGGAGCTGGTGCGCCCCCGGCAGGCCACAGACCCAACAAGTTTCTTTGGATTATCTCAGGTTTTTAACCACCTTTGCAAGTTTCCATTTGCTGCCTTTGTGACTCCCTAGTGTTTGCATCACTGCCCCTACAGAAATGACTGTTACCGTGACCTCTTTTCTTAAGCAGTAATCTTTCCTTGAATTTTATTTTCATCACCTTAACACTCCGAAGATATGAGCTGCACACTGAAGGTGGATAGATGCAGTGGATATTTACATCTCAGGGCTGGATTTAACTGGCTGTTTTAATACACCTGCTTCACGGTAAGCATGATAAGTGTACTAAATTGTTATGCAGGAAGCTCTTTCAGTCAGCTAGCCAAACTGCGGATGTGCTGCAGTTCTCCTAATTAAATCTGTGCTGTGCATGCCATTAGCAATTTTATTGTACACAATAAGATTACTCATTGAGTTGCATTCGTTATTCACAAATGTTAATAGGTAAACACATTTTTTTTAATGAAAATTCTTACAACTTTAGACATCTTTGTTTAATTGCCCCATGCTTGGAGAAAGTAAAACGTTTCAGTGGTATTTATTTACAGGATTGCTTATTACAAGCATGAGGATTAACACTTGAGAATTTCACCCCAAATTTGTGGTTTACTTACTAAGGCGCAAAGCTAGAAATTATATAGGCCTAAGTGACCAAAGTGGCAGTCGAGGGTGCCATGCTTCTTATCACCAGAGCATGATAGAGGTGAGGTGGGGGGCTCTAAGGCAGTAAAGAATAAGCTCTAAGCAGTTTGTTTGCAAACTTTTTTTTTGCACTTTTATTTTCCTTACAATATAATAGCAAAATAAGAGAAACAGCCTGCAGCTCTCCATAATGCAATCTGCTTTGGGCTTCTGGGAGTAATAGCAATGCCACCACAGGTATTGAAAGTGGGGAGCTGCCATGCCCTTGCCATTTCACATACACTATGTGTTAATGTCATGTTGTCAAATAAAACTTCTACTTCTGAATAAAGAATTGCCACAAAGCATTCTGGGACCAGCCCAGCCAACACTGATTGTGATGCGACATGATCCGCCAATATTCAACTGAAAATCTTCTATAATGCTTAGAGTCAAAATCATCCTAAAATGTACTGCAAAACAAATCTGTCCTCTGTCATGTGGTGCTGAACAAATCCTGCTTGATATAAATCAATACCAATTACTCAGTCTTCATTTATATAGCCCCCTGTCGTACTACCTGCGTCACATGCTATGACGTGAAGGTGTGACTTCCTGCCTTCCTCTCTCGGCATTACAGGACCCGTGTTTTGACCAGAAATAGAGTGCCCATTCTGTGGGACAACACTAAACCAGAAAACAGTAGGTGGGTGAGTCTAATATGCTTAAAATTCATGAAAATGTTATTTTTATAAAAGAGAAAACAAATGTTAGCAATACACTGACAATAAAACCAATAACCTAAACAAAATGCACTCAAACTGTTGTCGAGTCTCCTTCAATGCTGTGTTAATTTGTAGACAACTCATTAGAGTGATTTATTCGCCATCTTGTGTTAAAGTACAATCCTTCCTGTGTGTTATGTTGCTTTCCCATAACTCTCTTCACCCAAACTCTCTACATTTTTAATCGCTCTGTATCCCTGTAAGATTAGATGCTGGACCATCAAATTCCTTTCTTGGGCTAATCTGGTTTCATCTCTCCTACTTCATCTCTGTCCTGCGATTATTCTTTGTCTGGAGCGTCTTTATTTACTTATTGCTAGTTTCTTGCCATTTCCTGTATTTTATTTGTCGTATTAGTTCTGTCTGTGTCTTTTGTTGTTTTGTTGGTGAACACTGCTGTTTCACAGTTCAGATCACATATTTGGCCGCAATATTTGGTCCAGAATTGGTGGCAGACTTTTCCCTAGCCCTCAGGGACACTTAAAACACCATCGCTCCATTATAGTCCGCTTAAAACTAGAGGCAATTCTGTAGCTCGACGTCCTATTTCTGTAAAGATTTGGACAAAGAATGTATAAACTCGGTTGCTTTACTTCTCCTTATCTCTCTCTCACCATCATTATGAAGGAGCATCTCACACACCACAAACTGAAAAGAAGACCACACTGAGAAGTACAACTCGGCAGCCATATTGAGACAGGCATGCGGCCTATCCTGAAGAAAGCCATAACATGTTGAGTTAACTAGAGACATTTAAAGTAACTGCAAGTTTGTGTGACACCTGACTCTACATATCATCATTTATCAGGTTGTATGGTTGCCAATATTCAAATTTACTTTGCTTATTGTTATTATTTTATGAATATTATCAATAATACATTATTTAAGTTATAACTTAACCTCCTGCTTGTCTTTTATTCTGTCTAATTGCCTGAGGTTATAGATGTAATAGGGAAGATGGGGAGAAGTTATAAAGTGCAATACCTTATAAACAGTGGTAAGTCTATGAGATTTGAGGCATTCTGACAAAGGCTACATACAGTATCAAAGAATACAAAAGGGGAAAGTAGAGTAATATAGAACTCTACCAAGACAAAACATCCATGAATTCACCAAATTTGAGTTGAAGTGAATTTATTGGGGTTCACTCATCACTACTCATGATTAAGACCTTGATGCAAGTAAATTTTTTAAAAAGTGCTTCAGCTCTGACTTACCACAACTGTTGGTACTGCAGCAAACCACCAAGTGTACACCAAGGATCACATTCAAGTGGAGTTACAAGGAGACATTTAGATGCCACCTACAAGTGGAATACATTCTAAACTTTTATGTCCTGTCAATAAAATCTACAAAAACAAAAAAATAGATATGAGAGACTTGGGGTGAAGTCCAGTACCCACCAAGAATGTGGGCACATTTCATACCTGCATTAGAGCTCTAGTGGGTTTTCACTCTTTTACATCTTTATTTAATTTCTAAATGGTTTTATATTCTTTCTCATCTTTTCTAGCTGCAAATATTTGCTGCCAGATTGGTGAAAACTTCTTTCCTTTTGCATTTTAATTCATGTTAGGAAAGTAAGCTTTAGTCTTTCTGCTGGCCTTTGCTCTTTCATCCAGAGCATTGGAGTTATCATCTCCACATTGGCAGCAGAGCCCCAGAGATTATTTGAAGACTCACATTCTGCCAGTGTCTCTACTACTCATCAAGGGTGTGCTGAGTGAGTGCCAGCCTCTCTCTTTGTTTTTAACTTTCATGTGCAGTAGGGAGTCAATGAGTGGCTGTTTGGCATTTGTGTGGAGCAAAGCCACTAAACTTACACAGTGCCAAATTTTATATCCAAGACAGATTATCCCCAAATCCCCTAACTTCCACCATCTTATGCATTTCTGTGAGCGGCTCTTTTCCGTGGCAATGCACCACTTTGTTTTGATGCCCTCATGGGTTCAGCCTGCTAATAAGAAATGATCTCCCTGCTCTTATCAAAAGAAAACAACAAATGCTTCTGTATAATAAAGCAATGCTGGGCTTGTGTTGTGCTGTGATTCCACTATACTAATGTAAAAAATAATTAGGTTTGCCATAATCAACTACAGTAATGCTGCTATAATGATAAAATATGCATTGCCTTAATTAGAAAGCCTAACTAAGTTCTAAAGCTAATATTCTAACATATTTGTTTTCACAAACGCAGCTAGCTTGCATTTTTCTGATGTTACTGTATAGCTACTGTTAATAAGAAAAAGAAAAATTGTAACACCATGTAAGAAAGGATTAAATTGAATATCTTTCTAATTCTCTTTGATCACATCGATTTGCACTGCAAAAATACATCCATGAAAGATGAAGTCTGGGTTAAATGAAAAAAATGACCTCAGTTTCATGTGCAAGTTGAATCATGGAAAGAATGAGTCCGGCTTAGGCGAACTGGACAATGAATGTCCTGTATGATCAATGGAAAGAATGCCTTGTCACACAAGAGGCCATATTTTCTTCATTTCTTCACAAAGCTCCTTTCTAAATGAATTACAGACTGTTGAACCGGGTGTGTTAAACATTTTAGAAAATGGCACAAATCAAACTGCTTTAAAAATTCTGGAGCTGTGCTTGCATTATAAATAATCATTTAGGGCATGTATAATGTATAAACGGTGTGTACGCACAGAATGGCCAAACTATTCCAGCTACCATAGCTGCTTTGGCATTGTTAGAAGACATCGCAAATGGAAGAATTTGAGGAGAGCTCATATTTACATATGATGACAACTGGCTTCTAAGTTAATTTAGCTTTCCAAAAGCTATCCTCTTGGAGCTGTGTGATGAACTGGCACCAGCTTTACAAAGGCAGACTTTGAGCAATTGTGCTCTACCTGCTCCTTTGCAAGTTCTGTGCATTCTGAGGTTTTTAGCCACAGGAGGTTTTCAGTGTGAACTTGCTGACCGCTCGGGTATTTCACAAACATCACTGAGTCACACCATGCCAGCTGTATAGGATGGTATTATCCGCTTGTCATCCAGAAAGATAAGTTTTCCTTGCACTATGGTTGAACTGGGAAACATCAAAGCGCAACGGCAGTTTTCCAAATGTAATCGGAGCGGTCAAGTGCATGCACATTGCTATTTCAATAGTGCCGGACAAGTTACATCAGCCTGGAATGAACCACCAAAAGAATGAGTTGGCATTACATCTTCTATAGCAGGAGAGCCAATAAAAATGGCAGCTCTGCACATTCACATGTGCTTTTTCCAATTAAGGCAAAAGGCAAGCAGTCCTGTTAAGGATAGTGAGTCACCAGAAAAGAGCCACATAAAAAGTAGAGAATTGATCCATTGCGGCACTCGGTGCTGATGCTACACTATAAAGGAGTCTTTAGTGAATGAATTTGCTTATGTAAATAGAAAGCATTTCCACTCTATTACTGTGCTGGTCTTGTAGTCCACAGAAAGTGTGTTGCAGTGTGCAAGCATGTAGAGTGCTGCATAATGTGGCACACAATCGTGACTTGCCCATACCTGAAGAGATCCAGAATGATGTAACTGACCTCAACCCACCAAATTATCAGCCAAATCAGACAGTGTTACAACTTCACTTGTATGTAATAAGCAGGATGTAAAAACAGGTAATCAGATGCAACATTTATTTTTTAACAAATTCATTTAATTTGTGTTCAGTATCACATAGTACAGTCCTTATATTGCTTAATTCATTGGCCACATCTCTTACAACATCCACTATTGCATTTTGTGACTCCAGAACAGTTCGTCAGCACACAGCAAACTGTATATTTCATATGTGACAAAGTCAAGGAGGTCTAAAATGTCAAGATTCATCAAAATCTCAACATCAGATCTTTGGATGATTACAATACTTTCCCTATACTTCATATATGAGAAAGTAAAAATGAACACAATGACTGTTGGATATAAGCTGGGTGGAAAGTCTCAGAGATTGTTGTCAGTTTCCCTTTTTATTGCCACAAGTGCTTGATGCAGCTTGTTCTGGACCCCTTTCGTGATTGGTGGTTGGTGATGATGTTGAAATGGTCAAAGATCAAGATGGGAATGTTTTATGGTTGAGTTCTGACACCTTTTAAGGAGAAGAAAGGATATTATTAAATTTAAACTTAAAATGAAATGAGCTTTACAACTTCCAAAATAAAAATCAAATTTTCAAAAGTCAACTTTCACAATTTTGCCTTAGTACTGCCTGGAAAACTCATTATTAGTCCGTAACTCACTGGCAATCAAATCTGAGGATATATGAAGTCTAGGTGAAAATGACAGGTCTTGCTGATGAAGACTAAGATGACCCTTACATAGTAACCCGATAAGTCCACAGCTCACATACATTAATGTGATTTACTCATCAGTGTATTACTTATTGTAGAATCTGTCGAGTTTAAAGAAAACGACATCTCTTGCTTTTCTTCACTTAGATCACTTATGTTATGCTAGTCCAAATAAAAAATTGTGTAATTTTTCCAACTTTAGTAATTGTTAGGAATCTTATCAGGTTTGATTGCTTAGACTGCTCTTTTACCATAGAAGCATCTGATAGCAGGCCAAATTCTTTCTCACTTGTCACTTGCTGGAGATTGTGTGAAAGCCCACATATTGCAGTGAGGACTTCTTTTTATTCAGCTATTTGTCTTCTGAAGAGATGTTAGGGCTTTCTTCGAATCAGGGTTTCTTGTTAAAATATCTGCTAAATGAGCTTTGCTTTGCCTTAGCATGTCACAAATCAGTATATGAGAAGCAATTTACATCAAAGCTAGCAACTGGCAAACTGTGACATGAACAAGGGGCAGAGCATGAAAAATAACATCAACCAAGTTCCTTTAATGGCACTTTTCAAAATGATACGCCACTGGAATTTCAGGATTATCTAAACAATGACAGCAATATCTAGCAACACAAATAGCTGCAAAAATAATCCTTGATGATTGGCTGGCCAGTCTTTTAATTGGGTGTGTCAAGACTGACCAGTAGCTTCTCCCCGATATAAACTAAAATCATATAAACCCTGACTGTACACAGTACTGTATATTAGTTACACAAGAGGAATAATAATAATAGCAATAAAATAATAAGGGAACGCTGTGTTGTGCTTGTCATCACTGACCCATAGGACTGTAGATCATTTCATTGCTCTTTTAAGTAGTTCACTTCACTTTCAAGGCCTGCTCACCTTAGCCTGACTTGATGGTACAACAGTGTTAAGTTCTGAGCTGTACTCTAAAAACAGGCCTCTGGCATAGGATGGTGTGAAGTTCTTGGGAAATGGCATTCTCTATGAGCCAGCTGTGGTGATATGCAAACTGGAATAATCTGTTTAATGTGCCTCAGCACCAGTCTCTCTGTTTGGTTACCAACTTCGCTCGGTTTCCAACTCATGTTTCCTGTCTCGTTCCTTAAAATTAAGAAAGAAGTATCTCTGCTTTGCTCTGAAGGAAGTTACAGCACTATTATTATGTCTGCACGCCCATCCAGACCGGATGAGGTGTCTCTAAACATGTCCCAGTTTACAAAATAATGGCAATCCTGCAGTTTTCATTTGTTTGTTTGTCCAGCATGTCCCACTCTTATTGCTGGCCCCACACATCAGTCTCAGCTTGTAAGCTGGCAGCAGGAACTCTGACAGGTCACTAGACAATCAGAGGTGTGGGCAGAGTAGTAACCAATGATCTTTTTTGGGGGGTTGTAGCAGTCCAGAGTATTAGAACACCTTGAGGGGCAGGTGACATGCTGGTGATATTTAGGAAAAACATTCCTTAAGTTTGCTTTGTTCATCTTACCACCAACAGTACATAATCTCTCAGGATGAAAATACTCATATTCTGTAATAATGTTGTACAAATTATTCAATGCATTGTTTGTGTTGACTTGTGGAGGAATTTAAACATCAAACAATGAGGAATGGCACCAGGACACCCTAGGCCTCAGTTCGATGATCGACTTTGTGGTCGTGTCGTCGGACTTGCGGCCACATGTCTTGGACACTCGGGTGAAGAGAGGGGCGGAACTGTCAACTGATCACCACCTGGTGGTGAGTTGGCTTCGATGGTGGTGGAGGATGCCGGTCAGGCGTGGTAGGCCCAAACGTGTTGTGAGGGTCTGCTGGGAACGTCTGGCAGAGCCCCCTGTCAGAAGTAGCTTCAACTCCCACCTCCGGCAGAACTTCAACCACATCCCGAGGGAGGTGGGGGACATTGAGTCCGAATGGGCCATGTTCCGTGCCTCTATTGTTGAGGCGGCTGACCGGAGCTGTGGCCGTAAGGTGGTCGGTGCCTGTCGTGGCGGCAATCCCCGAACCCGTTGGTGGACACCGGCGGTGAAGGATGCCGTCAAGCTGAAGAAGGAGTCCTACAGGACCCTTTTGTCCTGTAGGACCCTGGAGGCAGCTGATAGGTACCGGCAGGCCAAGCGGAATGCGGCTTTGGTGGTTGCTGAGGCAAAAACTCGGGCGTGGGAGGAGTTTGGGGAGGCCATGGAGAACGACTTTCGGACGGCTTCGAGGAGATTCTGGTCCACCATCCGGCGTCTCAGGAAGGGGAAGCAGTGCAGTGTCAACACTGTATATGGTGGGGATGGTGCGCTGCTGACCTCGACTCGGGACGTTGTGGGTCGGTGGGGGGAGTACTTCGAAGACCTCCTCAATCCCATTAACATGCCTTCCAATGAGGAAGCAGAGCCTGGGGACTCAAAGGTGGGCTCCGCCATCTCTGGGACTGAGGTCACCGAGGTGGTCAAAAAACTCCTTGGTGGCAGGGCCCCAGGGGTGGATGAGATACGCCCGGAGTTCCTCAAGGCTCTGGATCTTGTAGGACTGTCTTGGTTGACACGCCTCTGCAACATCGCATGGACATCAGGGACAGTGCCTCTGGATTGGCAGACCGGGGTGGTAGTCCCCCTCTTTAAGAAGGGGGATCGGAGGGTGTGTTCCAACTACAGAGGGATCACACTCCTCAGCCTCCCTGGAAAAGTCTATTCAGGGGTCCTGGAGAGGAGGGTCCGTCGGATAGTCGAGCCTCGGATTCAGGAGGAACAGTGTGGTTTTCGTCCTGGTCGTGGAACAGTGGACCAGCTCTATACCCTTAGCAGGGTCCTGGAGGGTGCATGGGAGTTTGCCCAACCAGTCTATATGTGTTTTGTGGACTTGGAAAAGGCATTCGACCGTGTCCCTCGGGGAATCCTGTGGGGGGTACTCCGAGAGTATGGGGTACCGGCCCCCCTGATAAGGGCTGTTCGGTCCCTGTACGATCGGTGCCAGAGCTTGGTCCGCATTGCCGGCAGTAAGTCGAACCCGTTTCCAGTGAGAGTTGGACTCCGCCAGGGCTGCCCTTTGTCACCGATTCTGTTCATAACTTTTATAGACAGAATTTCTAGGCGCAGCCAGGGCGTTGAGGGGGTCCGGTTTGGTGGGCTCAGGATTGGGTCACTGCTTTTTGCAGATGATGTTGTCCTGTTTGCTTCATCAGGCCGTGATCTTCAGCTCTGTCTGGATCGGTTCGCAGCCGAGTGTGAAGCGGCTGGGATGAGAATCAGCACCTCCAAATCCGAGACCATGGTCCTCAGCCGGAAAAGGGTGGAGTGCCCTCTCAGGGTTGGTAGTGAGATCCTGCCCCAAGTGGAAGAGTTCAAGTATCTCGGGGTCTTGTTCACGAGTGAGGGAAGAATGGAGCGTGAGATCGACAGGCGGATCGGTGTGGCATCCGCAGTAATGCGGGCGCTGCATCGGTCAGTCGTGGTGAAAAAGGAGCTGAGCCGCAAGGCGAAGCTCTCAATTTACCAGTCGATCTATGTTCCTACCCTCACCTATGGTCATGAGCTATGGGTAGTGACCGAAAGAACGAGATCGCGAATACAAGCGGCTGAAATGAGTTTCCTCCGCAGGGTGTCTGGGCTTTCCCTTAAAGATAGGGTGAGAAGCTCAGTCATCCGGGAGGGGCTCAGAGTAGAGCCGCTGCTCCTCCGCATCGAGAGGAGTCAGATGAGGTGGCTCGGGCATCTGATCAGGATGCCTCCTGGACGCCTCCCTGGTGAGGTGTTCCGGGCACGTCTAACCGGGAGGAGGCCCCGGAGAAGACCCAGGACACGTTGGAGGGATTCTCCTGGAAGAGCTAGAAGAAGTGGCCGGGGAGAGGGAAGTCTGGGCATCTCTGCTCAAGCTGCTGCCCCCGCGACCCGACCTCGGATAAGCGGGAGACGATGGATGGATGGAACAATGAGGAACTCCCTCGATAGACAAAATGGGTGACACTTGATCAATAAATATTTCAGGTCAGGGGAACACTTTTAAAGACTATTTTAACATTTGTGCACCATACGATGTTCACCATAAAACACACACATCCTCCTCTGATTTTAACCTGACGGTTTTGGCCACTCTCCACAAACGATAGTAAAGCCATCTGCAGTTTCTGGGTCTCAACAGTTAGTCACATTTTTGAGAAATACACACCACAGGAGCTTCTGATGTTTCTCTGTGTAGCTCGTATTGCATGTATGTCATCGGGTTTATTCATCCAGTGATTTTATGTTGGACAGAAGATGCTGGTTACTGCTGATTTTTGCTCCCACTTGGACGCTTCCTATTCATTCGTATTTCCTAGCTCTCTTTGTTCCCTTGTTCTTAGTTGAGTCATGTTGGTTGTATTGTCTGAATATATTTGATGGTAGCAGCTCTGTATTTAATCGGCTAAAAGTCAAATTTGGAATACTTGTTCTGAAGTTTTAAAGTGTTTGTTGATCTTGATTTATTATTATTTTAAATGACTGCATCCAAAACAAAACTATATAAATAAAAAAGACACAGTTATCTGAGAAACATGCAATGTGTCACAATTCTCTTGCACCATGAGCCATAAGCAAGGAGGCCGAAGTGTGCACAAATGATCTATGTATTAAACAACCATAATGGAGGACCAATGAAATAAGGGGCACAAATAGCCAGATGAACACAGAAACCCTGCTGTCTCTTTAGGCATGGCTACAATGATTGTAGCACACGAGTGCCTGCTAGGGAATGTGCCCCCTTTATGAATTTATCTCCCTATCTCTCCCTCTGTCTCCTTTCATAATCTCCTCCATTTTGATTTTTCTCTGGTGTTATTCTTTTTATCTACATATTCTACATTTGCGTACTCTGAACTTGTATTAGTGAGTGTCAGGGAATGCATTTCTCTTTCCAGAGTTGGTTCCAATCTTGCCTGTAGCTGACCTTGAACCCTGGACATCGGTAGTCATGAACCCAAGATAGACCAGGCAATAAGGAAACAACAATTAATAAATCTAACAATCAAATAAAAAATCATTGTGTTTGTGAAGAAGGTAAAATTCAATAAATAATGATTATAATTAATCCACTAAAATCAACAGTAAAATCAAAGCAGAATCAGTGTTTAAAAAACTCCTCCCAATGCTGCTGTCACTTTTCTTGATCTTCTCTCCCTCTTGTCTTGCTCCACTCACCCAACTCCCAGGTATAATCAGTGGTATCAGCGATACGGCCCTCAAACGCCTCCTGTCCTGGCCACGTTTCTATCGGCATCTGCTGAGACGCACTGAGCCAGAATCCGTCATTCTTTGGCCTTCCTTAGTGTCTGCAGGATCTCTAGGATCCCCGATCATTCCTGACCTCTGCTGTTCAGCAGGAGCAACCCGTTCCACCCTAGGAGCACCTCTCATATTCTCTTGTGCAGAGCTTCCCGAGCCGATTTGCCTCCTTCAGTCCGTACTGGCTAACAACAAACTCCTTTCTCTTTTCTCTTCCATCTTCCTCGATTTTTCTCTTTCCTGTCAAACCTACTCAGGCTCTTTATATCCTCTGTGGGTGCAGGTGACTTTATTACAACCTGCGGAGTGTCAGTTAGGAAAATGGCTGATCACACATTCACATGCAAGTGCAATCAGCCCAGTCTCCCCACTAAACACCCCGGGATGCATGACTTTGCACACACAAATGGAGCCTGAGCTAATATTTAAACACACGTACACAGCCGCAGACCCCTAACGCATATCACCACATTCTGGGCTAACATTATAGGGTCATTATTGTCACATGTACAGAATACAGTGAAATCTTTGCTTGCCACTCTCTGGCACCATTATTTGTGAGTATGACTACCTTACCGTGAAACATCTGTTATCCTTACCTGAAGAAAAACTCAGAAATAGAATAAATATTAGCACTTGCACCAGCAGGTTCAGTTTCAGCCCCAGGTTGTGCCTGAACAACAGTAGATTTAGTGTACTTAGAGAAGGGATGGCAATTAGACAGAATCCCCATGCGTAATGCACCTTGGGAGTGATGTCTGAATGGAAATACATGTAGTCGCTGTGGTAGTCTGGCATCTGGTCCAAGGATGATACTTGCTTTTGCGTCTGTTCCTGCCTGAATGACTTCATCTGTTTGCAACTCTCGACTGGGAAATGGATTCTGACCATGGGTGCAAGGATAATGAGAATAAAAAGGAAAAACAAAACTACACTTTAAACACATTTTAGCACTGTTTGACTTGATGCCAGGGCAAAGTCCCACCACAAAAAATGTTTTTTGTTGCTCACAAAGCCATGCTGGTACGGCTGCTTCACTTTGTAATTTGTTTCAATGTCACTTTAGATAAAAGTTTCAAATTAGCAAATAAATGAGAATGGAAATTTCAACACACAGACCATAATTTTAGCCCATGAGAGCACACAAAACCAAGGTGAAATTAAAGAACAATGCACAGTCACTTTGTGGGCTGGTGCAGATTGAACATGAAGTTGCTTATCTGAATATGAGTAGTTATAAATATTAAAAAATAAAACATGAGGAATGAGATAATGTTATTTGTGTTTGGCACACACATTTCAAGAAGGTAACACTCCTTCCCAAGAACAATTTACAGCCTTTGTCAGCGCCATCTCGGGGGGCCTGGCTGTTTCTCAGACATGTTGCTATGACACCAACGCCTGAAGTCAAGCCAAAAGTCTGAGATTTTATACCGAGACAGCACACACTCCATTTCACCTGCAGCTAAAATAAATCCAGTCCTCTGTCATGATTGGAGGTTATTCATGGTGAACTAATACATTTTTGTTTTGTTTGTTTTTCCCTTTTAAAGGACATCAGAGTTGTGGTTGAATATTTTCAGATTCTTACCTGCATTGCTTTTGCTGATATGTCCACTAGAATCAGATACTGAATAAAAGCAATGTTAATAGAAAGGTTTGTCATCCCTCGTGGATCTCGATGCTGTATATCCTAGCATTAGGCCAGTGCTGTTTATCAGTTATAAGAATGTGCCTCTTGCACATCATTCATCTTGTCTACATTTTATTTTGATTGGTCTACCTTATAGATGCATAAAGATTAATAGCTAGTAACCCCGATACTTACTGCAATACCTTATTGCCTTACCTTTTGCAGACTTGTCTTCAAGTATTCTGTGAAAATTAAAATCTGTCAACCAAGAAGAGCTCCTTTGTAGGATCAGTTTTAAACATTTTCGAGCAATAATTATTATGTGGAGACATTATCTGAATTAACTCTGCACAATGGCCAACATCTGCATACATACTTTAATTTGACCAAAAGTTCCATTTATTACTTAGCTGTTGTTGTCTTTTTTGTGCTTTTGTTCAGCCCTTTGGAGAGTCTATATGTCACACCTGGCTTTAGGCACTATATATGGAAACATATTCATTCAAATTTTGCAGCTTTTATACCCCAAAGCAAGAAGAAATTGCTATCATTACATTTTAACCCAAATAAATGGTGCACTTAGAGAAACTAAAATGGCTTAGGATGAAAATGAATGCCTGGAATAAAAATGTGCCGGCTACTTGTGTTTCCTTTTTCACATCAAAGCTGATTCGAATTGGCCTTAAGGTCAGAAAACATTTAGAGAAATGTGTTCCTTGCATCATACATCCAGTCAGCGACTGCAAATCCCTCCAAATCTAACATATGTCAAAGCTTTGTGACACAGAATGGGAGAAACCGTTTGTTCAGTTGGCACCTTTCAGGAGGAACCATAGCCGTTGTAATTGGTAGGGCAGGAGAGTCTGAGTCTGGCTGAGTCATTTTGGGCATCCGGTTCCTTCAATGTAGAGCATGTCATTTGGCAGTGAGACCAACAATAACAACACTTGTAATGCCATTTTATCCAGTTCGGGGACATGGCGGGTCTGAGTCTGTCCTGGCAGCTCCAGGTGCAAGACAAGACGCCACCCTGGCTAGAGGAGCAATCCGTCACAAAGCCCATTTGCTTACACACTCATATTCACTCGCACATGGCTAATAAAGAATCCGCAATTAATCTGAGAAAGGTAGGAAAACCCACACAGACACACAGGAGGGGAACGAGGGGTGGGTGTCAGGAGAACTGCACACAGAAAAGGAGCCACTATGGAATTGAGGCAGCAGTGACAACCAGTGCACCCCTGTGCTGCCCTGAAACCCCAATTCACATTTTCTAAAAAGGCAGAATACAAAAGAACAAAGAAATTATTATTATTATTGTTGCTGTTTAACTGTGTTGTCATAAGAACAATAAGAACAATTTTAATGAGAACAGACCATTCAGACCAACAGAGCTTGTCAATCCTATTCATGTAATGTTTACAAAATATCACCCAGTCAGGTCTGACAGTCCTTAAAGTACGGATTCCACATATCTATGGATGTCTGAGTAAAACCTTCAAACATTTATGGGAAATATACCTTTAACCAGCTTCTCTCTAATGCCCTGTGTTCTGTCTGAAGAACTCATATATTTGGTTGATGCCTTGACTCCTCTGTTTCACTAAGACTTTATACAACATTTCATGTAACAATTATGTGAATGTCCCTCATTAAGTGTGTGCACAGGTATGGAAATATATGAAAATTAAGTTAAACTCCAAACCATGGACAAATCTAAAACCTTTATGGTGGGCATTTGGAAGATTATACTAGGGGTTAATTCAAACGTATGAGTCTTAAGGTAGCCAGTGATATCAAGTTATCCCAATGTGGGTGTTTGTATAAGTGGGCCCTACACTGTGTTGCAGACCTGACTGGAGCCCAGTACTGTAATGAGAGAAGAGAGTTCTAAAACAGGAAGAATGGAGGTTGCAAACTGGTGAGCTGCAATGTGATGATAATAAAATATTCATGCCTTACAAAATAATATTTAAGATTATCCAGTATTACATATTAACAAATAAAGGCTGTTGTCATAGTGGACTATAAACTGAGCTCTGAGCTCCATCTCACTCAGTGACCCTGAGCAGGTTACTTAAGCTGTCTGTGAAATCCACACTCTGTGGCCACTTTATTACATCCAACGACTCTTTAACGCCTTATGTCTGCTCTTCCAAACAGCCAATCAAGCACACAGGCATGAGAATATGCACAACAGGGGATCGGAGCGACTTTGACTGTGGTGTGATTATTGGTACAGACTTGTTGATTCAAGCATCTACTGTAAGAAGCATCTGCCCTCTTGGGTTTTTCACCCACTACAGTCTCTAGAGTTTAAGGAGAATGGTGTGGCAGACAAAAAACATCCAGTGTGGGTGTAAACAACTTGTTAATGATAGAGGTTAGGGGAGAATGGCCAGGCTCATTCAAACTAAAAGAAAGGTCACACATACTGAGGTAACAGCTCAGTACAGCAGATATGTGCAGAAGTACATCTGTGAATGCACAACATGAAACTACAGATCAGATTAGATTAGATTAGATTCACCTTTATTGTCATTGTACAGGTACAACGAAATGCAGTTTAGCATCTAACCAGAAAGTGCAAATAGTAGAGTAAGATGCAATAGACAGTGGGTGCAAGGAGTACATTAAGAGCAATAAGACAGTAAGGTGCAACAAGGCAGCATACAATGAGAATATATATCTGAATATGGTATATACAAGGAAGAGTATATAGATATGAATACTGATCAGTTTGTACAGATACATGATATGAATATATACAGTGTATCCGGAAAGTATTTATTTTTAATAAATTTGTAAAAACCTCAAGTAAACTTTTTTCACGTTGTCATTATGGGGTGTTGTGTGTAGAATTCTAAGGAAAAAAATGAATTTAATCCATTTTGGACTAAGGCTGTAACATAACAAAATGTGGAAAAAGTGATGTGCTGTGAATACTTTCTGGATGCACTGTATATGTATATAATATTTTTGTACAGAACAGATGTATGCAAACAGGTGAGAAATATACAGTTTGTGCAGCCAGAAATTATTGATATTTAGAAAGGTGGTATTGATATTTAGAAAGTGTGCCCATAATCATCAACTCTGGACAAATAAAAAAATTCTCTGTTCTGGTCTGATGAATCTGGATTTCTACTGCAACATGCCGATGGCAGGGTTACAGTTTAATGTAAATAGCAAGACTCCATGGTCCTATCTTGCCTTGTGTCAATGATACAGATTGTCTGTGTGGAGAATGGTTTCAGCCTCTTAATACTAACAGAGTGGCATTTGAATGGCACAACTTCACATAAGCATTGTTGCTGACCACAGACTGCCCCTTTCAAGTGGAAACCTGATAATGCACCGTGTCAGAAAGCAGGCATTATCTTGGTGTGCTTCCATGAACATGGCTGTGACTTCAAGCCACTCCAAGCTTGCACAGTCCCAAGATTTTAATTCAGTAGACCACCTTTGGGATGATTTGGAGATGATTGCAGCATGACTGTGTTATGAAAAATCTATAGAAACTGAGTGATATTATTGAGTCATTATGGGCCAGAATTCCTAAGGAATATTTCCAGAACCTTGTTGAAGCCATACCTCAAAGAATTTAGTTTGATCTGGTGGTAAAGAGTGACATGTTTGGAATTAGACATTGTCACTGCATGAATGTGAATAGTTATACGACACATGTGTACTTGAAAGGCCCCTTGGGATCAGTTGTACTTTGACTACATGAAATAAAGCTTGTTAGACAATAAAGGTTTTGTCAAAGGCGCAAGTTAGTAAAGTAATGGTCAGTGATCGATATAGAACTCTAATGGCCTAAAACCTGATGTCCTTCCGGGTGACTGGTTCCTCTTACACTGTTAATCAAGCTGAGGTCAAGGTCTGGTCACCCATTCTCAGAGTAATTTTACTTGCATTCTCCCTAGAGAGATGGATTGATGTATAGATGGATTTTCATTGCACTGCCAGTGATGAGAAATGGCAAGATACAAAGATAGAATTAACAGGAATGGATCAGAAGGTGAAAGAGAAAGTCGTGGTCAAAGATAGCAGAAGAAAACCAAAAACAGAATTAGCTACCAAGCACAAAATGCTAACCAAAGGTTGTAGTTGAAATTATGCACAGATCCTAACACCTCCAAGCACACCGTGCAGATTTAAATCAGAAACTTGGACGTTATCGATAGTGTGGCACCATCTTAAATAGGAATTTAACCAAGAATTTCATGCCCGTTGATGACTTCCACTCACTTAGTAGCAATGACCTTGGCAACCATAAACAATATGGCTGAAACTCTGAAAAATACCTCAAAAAGGGTAGCCCATGAAATCTACATACTGTATATATATATAAAAGTCAATGTATGTGTGTATGTAGGCAATTTTCATAAAACCTGGTACACGTTTCACATTGGTCAACTAAAAATACTGTAGGGTGAAATCAACCCTAACCCACTCCTTCTAGATAGGGTGGGGGGTGATCTTGCAGTCTTGTATGCATGTTATCATCCAGTTGACACTTAGAACGACCACCAGAGGGCGAACTGGAGGTGACTGCCAGCATTCTTTATGTTTGAGCACCACCACGCCCCTGTTGCTTTTGAAATTAAATAGAGTTGGCCAGTTCCGAGAGTCAAGTGGATGATAACATACTATACATACAAGACCACAAGGCAAGCACACTAGTGAGTCTTCATTGTTTTTTAATTTATTTTTATTTTGAAAGTTGTTAAAAAAATTATATTTTTCTCAAGCAATAAAAAAAAAAACATTTTATTTTCCTCCTGGGCAACGCTGGGTATTTCAGCTAGTATTAATAAAAATTAACGACAAGTTCATAATGAAAAGGAAATTATAATACATACAAAATCAAATTTTGTGTGTATAAAAACTTGAGACCCACAACAGTTATTCGGCGTGTAGCATCGTGCTTGACACATTCTGTTCCAAGGAAGTTCCTTGCAAATTGTTCAATCATTTCGGGACAAAATAGCCCATTGTTAACTGACAGTTCTCAACACCAGAAGAATCAAACCTGCTAGGCAGTGACTCTCCATTTATAAAGTTTCTGTGGAAAGGTCAATATCTAAAGAAAGGTAAGTCACTCACTGTTTTGATGGGGCATAAAAGTAGGCAAATGTTTGTCACAGACATATTTTCTGGCACTAACTTATGAAATTCACCACTTTTATACCATTATCTCCTTCGACAGATGGCACACCAAATGTTCACTCTGCCCATATCACCAAGAAAGACTTTCAGTAGATTAGGAATTTAAATTTCGGTCCTGATCATCCTCCACTCCTCTTAAGAGCATGAGAGAAGAGGCTAGAACATGAGAATGGACAGTTAAGGGCTGAGGATTTTTTCTGTGCGGCCACTTTTCTGTGACATTAGAATACGAATGCGAGTAGAGATTGGGAAAGATCCAAATTACTGGACTAAACCTAATTTGCTTTAGATTGCATGTAGTGAGCTTTCTTAACCTTCTAGGATGTTACCAGCATTGATCCCGTTTATCTTCTGTATAGGATGATGTGCCCTATAACCAGAGGTAGGTAGTAACGTGTTACATTTACTCCGTTAAATTTACTTGAGTAACTTTTTCAAAAAATTGTACTTCTAAGAGTAGTTTTACTGTACCATACTGTTTACTTTTACTTGAGTACATTTGTGAAGAAGAAACGCTACTCTTACTCTGCTATATTGGGCAACACTCAAACCGTTACTTTTTTTTCCATTATAAACGCTATATTTTTGCCAGAGAGAAGCCGCCAGTGGATCTACTGCATGACTGTTTCACCAATCAGATGTAGCAACAATAATCACATGGCTCTGTTTCACTAATCAGACGTAGCCATGCAGTCACATGACCACATACAAACTATAGCGGCACAAACGCCTCACAGACAGCAGACAGGGAAAGAAAGAATACATGAAAAATGAGAGCCAACTCCTTCTGAAGCTTAACTATCACTTCACTGAGTGAAGAACAAGCAGGTTTTAACCAAACATGCACAGACACAGACAGTCAAGGTGTGACTTCTTGTACCTGCACAAGCTGCCTTGTTCTAATGTTATTTTCTAGCAGCTGTGCTATTTGGAGGGCAAGTGAATATGCCGTATTATACTGTCAGTGTACAGTATATTTTGTCACTGTAAGTAGTTTGCACTGTTCAAACATACATGTTACCTACTGTAGGTATTGGTTTCAAAAGCTTTGTTGTGAAAAACTGAGATTTGGAACTTTGTGTTATTTGTGTATCTTTATTTCGTAAAGATGTTATTTGTTTGTAATAATTTTTTTATTTTATTATTTGGAAATAGCAGAATTTGCACATTATTTTATATTATTACAACATTTCTAAAAAATAAATAATTTATTATGATCAAACAGTTACTCAGTACTTGAGAAGTCTTTTCACCAAATACTTTTTTTACTCTTACTTGAGTAATTTTTTTGGATGACTGCTTTTTACTTCTACTTGAGTAATATTATTTTGAAGTAACGCTACTCTTACTTGAGTATAATTTTTGGCTACTCTACTCACCTCTACCTATAACTGATGTGCTGTCACTGAGCAGTGGAGCCATTAAAAGATCAGGATATAATAACTGCAATGAAAAATCCATAGTGTTGTCGATTCGAAAGCAGAAACTTCAAACTGTGAATCGCTTTATTGGCAAATATTCCACTCCTCATAACTGAGCTGTGAGAATGTTTTAAAAACTAGTGGTAGGGCACTCATCCTCACATGCCTTATGTTTTGCCCTCCAGTTTCTTTCCTTAGGGTCCAACATTTTCTAGTTGTACATACCTGTGATGCATTATGAAGAATGTAGTTGTAGAACAAGAGAAGCCTGCAGCATACTGAGGTGATCACAATGGCACCTCGTCTTCTCCACGTACCTTCGGTAGAAGAATTGGAATAGAACTGTGCTGACAAGCTACAAACAGCATCAACAATTTTATAGCATAGTTTAATACATGTAACTGAAATGGCTTTACAAAGTGTTACAAGCAAAAGAATAACAAATTAGAAATTAATAACTATATGAATGATTAAATAAATAAAATACTAAAAATAATAAATAAGAATAAATCAATGCACACTTAAATAATCCAGATCAATAAGTAACGGATAAAGCAGAGTCCTTAATTATGGACTAAATTGGGACATTTTTAAGATTCTAAATCACAGGGGTTTTTTTCGTTCTCCTCTCCTCTCCTCATTTCACTTGGTCTTTGCTAAATTTTCAGCATGAATCCAGCCACGTGCCTATTTCTTAATTGTACCTTTTTCCTCAGAGAGGGCCGATGCCTATCAGACACCAGCAGCTGCAAAGCCAATTCAACCTTGGACGTGATGTTCATCCATCTCACAACACACTCATGAACAGGAAAGCAGAGTAGGCCTTGTAAAGGTGAGGAGAATGGAACTGAAGACTTGCTTGTGCTGCTGTGAGACAGGAGGGATAACCACAATCCCCCAGAAACCCTTGCTCCTTTAATGCATGCTGTTAATCAGCTATGTAGGTTTATAGTGGATGACAAACTATACTCCCGTGTTACATTACATGCCTGTACCGACAGCGATGGACACAAACTTGGCCAATGTACCATTCAATGCATACAGTCACCCCAATTTACTCTCACCTAATAAAATAACTTGTTTAGTATAGGAGAGGAAAAAAAAACAGAAACACGTGTATCCAAAGGGAAAAAGGCACAGAAATGTGGAGAATATACAAACATCATTAAAACAGTGTGCAGGCCCAGGATTTAAAGTTTTGAGTACAACGCTAGGATCACCATGCCACCCCCCACATGTTATTAGTTTTGTATTCCTGTGTTTATTGTTAGCTTAGTCATGTAATTTCGCATTGCGACAGTCTGTGCACCCGCATCAAGCTTGGATTTAGCTGTATAAATTTAATTTCATCTGAACTGAACTGAAATTCAACAATGTATCAGCCATCCCAGTGCTGCTTGTCTGCCTGTCAAAGGCCTCTTCACTGTTTGCTCTCCTCTGTTGTTCCAAGGGGGATGAAAAGGTGAAGGTTCCCTTTCCTGCCCCCCTTTCTGTTTTGGACTGATCGGAGATTTACAGTTTCAGAAAGGCCTTGAGCAATGCCCCCTCACCTCACATGTTTCAGTATTTCGCTCACAGGTGTATATTTTGTAAACATTTCTGCCTTGACAGATATACAGGAACACTTATTGAAAAGCACTAGTTTGTCATTATGTCTCCATTAGACTGTGGAAATTCTGCCTGCGGTACCAACAGATTCAACTTGTTCTGAATTCTCCTGCCATCCTTCGGACTGGAGCCACACTAAAGACCATACAATCTGCTGACTGGCTCAGCTGTACTGGCATCCCATTAAGTACTGAATCATCTTTACATGAGATTTTAAAGCGCCAACATTCCTTTATCTAAAAATCAAAGTTTCCCCAGTTTTATCCATCATTCATAATCTTCCAATCTTAAACAAAGCCAAAACGTTTAGTTCTTGGCCACTTTAGACCTCCTATTTGTTATGTTTCGGCCGGGGTTCCATCCTTGGCTTATGTTCTTATCTTTTTTGCACATCTTTCAATTTGAATTATTTAGCATGATTATTGTGTTAATATTTGTGATTTTGTCAATATGTCTAATGTATAATTATTTTAGTTTTGTTTAAAGATAATGTATATAGGTGCTGTTTCTTTAAATGTTCTCTATATTTTTTGAGTGGTTTGCCCAAGAGACGGGGCCACCTGTCATATGCCAATGAGTGACTGCTCTCCGCCTTAGAAAGGCTGATGGGTAATGCAGTACCCTGCTGTTCCTTATATGCATTGGTAGTTGGTGAATTTTTTCCCTGTTTTACTGTTGGTAATTCTTTGTGTTTACTGGCTTTTTGACTTTATGATTTTGTTTTAGGATCATGTTTTGGGATTTGGTTACTGTGGATTGCCTTTTTAGGCAACTCCTTTTTGCCTTGTTTATCCCTTTTTGAGCTTTTGGTTCTGAATTTTCCCTTTCTTGTAATCTTTAATTTTCAAAGATTCTTTGGATTGCCCTTTCATCCCCCGAGGGGTTTATGGTCATCCTCCCTGTAATTGTGTTTTGTGAACATTGCTTATATTTTGTGGGCAGCACACAGGGGCAGTGGTAGCACTGTTGCCTTGAAGTAAGGAAACCAGGGTTTGCGTGGAGTGGGGAGTGTGTGGAGTTTGCATTTTTCCCCATGTATGCGTGGGTGTCCTCCAGGTGCTCTGACGTCGTCCCACAGTCCAAAGATATGCATTGACTTTATTAAATTTCCATGGTGTATGGTTAGGGTGTGTGTGTGTGTGTTGGCCCTGTGATGGACTGGCACCCAGTTCTGGGTTTGTTCCTGCCTTGCGCCCTATGCTATTTGGGATAGGCTGTAGCACCTTCCATGACCCTCTTCAGGACAAAGAGGTTAAGAAAATGAAAGACTTCTTATATCTTTGAACTTTTGAAGCCGAAGCCCATTTTGCTTGGTGTGGGCTGAAGCCAAATGTTGGAGTAGACAGTTGGTCTTCCTGGAAGTGAGCCTTACCTAGGCAGGCTAGTGAGAGTCTGGCCTCACACCATTGCAGGCTTCAGACCTTTCTTGCCATTTTTGTGTGTGAATCATAACACACTACTCATGTGCTGTATTCCTTTAACAGAGGCTCTCCTCTGCTTTCCATAGCTAGACTTATATTGTTGTCCTGTCTATACATTCTCAGTATAAATCAACTCCTTTGTACAGTAAAAAATCAAATCTGCATGAAATCTGGTGGTATCAATGCTGCAAGGCACTATATTCAATATAATATTGGAGCTCAGGAGAAGACTTTACAAATTTATGTTTGTTTTTTTTTTTTGTTTTTTTTTTTTGGAGCTCTCCCAATTAAAACAAACCTGGTCATTTATACCACAATTCCAATAAACTAGTTGTGCCAGTCTGTCTGAAAATGGCCTTCTGCGGCACAACACGGGAGTCTGTGCTGTGTGCAATTGCAATAAAAGCCGTTGTTTATACCCTTGTACAAAAATAATTACAATTTAAGCAGCCAAAAAGTAAATTATTCCTCCTTTCTAGTCAATTGACGACTAATGCAGACATAAAGCCATCATACTGTAGCTAATGAATCAAGAAAAGCAGAGGCTGTAAAACAATATCTGTCGGGGCTTATTTGTCTTAAAGTAAAATACGGGCATCCTATTCACACCATGAAATACTGCAGCTTGGGAAAGAGCCATCCATCTTAAAGAAAATCATTAGAGTACAAAAATGTTGCCAAAGGACACTTGTCATCAATACATTTCCCTGTTTATCAACTGAAACAATCAATGGCAAACTGGCCGTTTTTAATACATATAGCACCTTTCTGTGAGAGCACCGTCACTTGGCGTTTTACCAAGCGAGCAAGGAGATTACAGTGCAAAGCAAACAAATGTATATATATGGAATAACAGTAGATAAAGACAGAAGACATATCACTGCAGATGGCAGGTTATATAAGAAGCATTTAGCATGGAAAAGCAGAGGGGAAAGGTCACAATAACATCAGCTGTTCAGGTACAGAGGCACATGACTCCTGCCAGCATACTGTGGACCCCACAATGAGCCAAAAGGAGAAAGGCATCACTGTGACCAACTTTGTTGCTATCAGAAACAGTTAGTAAGGCTAATGCAAATTATTTCCAAGTGTAATAGGCTGTAAGTTGTTAAATTCACTCATATTTTCTATATTTATGTGTCCTCCATCCATTGTATAAAACT
The DNA here is from genome assembly GCF_900747795.2 of Erpetoichthys calabaricus. Taxonomy (NCBI): domain Eukaryota; kingdom Metazoa; phylum Chordata; class Cladistia; order Polypteriformes; family Polypteridae; genus Erpetoichthys; species Erpetoichthys calabaricus. Next base: position 120,195,013 of record NC_041395.2, read on the forward strand.
ATCAGAGCTTACTTATGCAGCATTGTGCTGAATGCAGGAAACAACTTGATGGAATGGACAACCAGTTTACGGCAAGGCTATTCAAATATTTGATTTCAGTTATTTATAGCATGCTGTACATTTTTTAAATTTTATAGAGAATAAGACAGGAGATGCATTAGATAGATAGATAGATAGATAGATAGATAGATAGATAGATAGATAGATAGATAGATAGATAGATAGATAGATAGATAGATAGATAGATAGAGTTCTTATTGTCATGTGTACAGAATACAGTGACATTCTGTCTTGTATGTCTGAATCAACATGAAACACGTTGCCACTTGTGGTGAGAGATTATACCTGCCTCACCTCAAAACTTCTAAGAATACGTTTGTCATAACATTGGAGCAACAAATATCAAATGTGGTAATATACTCTATTAATTGGAAAAGGCTTCAGAGATACAGAAATAGATAAATGCAGTAGATACTGCAAAGAAAGGAATTCTAAATATTAGATGGTGTGGCGTCCCGGCTGGGTAGGATCCCCAGCCAGGATGCCAGGAAGGACTGGAAGAGGGACAATACTTCCCCTGGGCCATGAGAGGGTAGATGACCTGGTCTGCGTGGAGGCCATGGGATCAAAGCTTGGACAATTATGGAACCCTGGACAGTGGAATTATGGAACCCTGGAAGTTCTGCTGGAAGGAATTCAAGGGACACCCAGAGTTCTTCCGGCTGCTCATGCGGCACTTCCGCCACACCAGGAAGTGCCGCCAGGAGATCATCACGGAGCACCTGAAGCACATCTGGGTTATTATAAAAGGGGCTGCCTCCCTCCAGTAGACGAGCCAGAGTTGAGAGGAAGAAGACAGAGCTTGAGAGGGGAGGAGTAAAGGAGGCAGAAGTACTGAGAGACTGAAGGAAAGAAGGGACTGAGTTGGCTGATTAGGGCATTGTGAGGTGCCGTGTATTATTGAAGACTGTAATAAACGTGTCTGTTTTGGACATTCAGTGTCTGTCTGTCTGTCTGTGTCCAGGGGCTGTCTTACAATAATGGACAAACAAAAAGGATAAGGTCCAGGAGTCTCTTTAAATAGTTGAAATAGACCAAAAAGAATCTGCACTGTATGTAATATAATTGACCAAGGGGTATATAGGCAGATATTATGAATGGGATATGAAAGAGTTGTGTAAAATACATTAAAGGAGCTGTATAATTCTGACAGAAATATAAGAATTGTATTATGTTAAATGTTCTAGATCAATAGACAGGTAGTATACAAGGAGCCATATAAACAGAACAAACAGGAAAGGGATTTATAGAATATAATAAATGGATGGATAGACCAACAATTTATATGAAAGTACCTATAAAAATGTAACAAATATAAACAAAAGGAATGATACAAAATAGATAATATGAAAGCAGTTCTATGAATAACAATTGATGTAGCACCTTTTTCCAAGCTCAAAGCACTTCACACAAATTCAGAAAGAACAACATTGCATATACAACATTGGATACAAATAATATCTGCATTAAACACTAAATAAAGATAAATGCAGGTTATAAAAAGCACTGAAACAGAATAGGAGACAGTAAACCATAATAAAACACAAAAACTGCAAGAAAGCCTTGAACAAACAGCATTATTGATGGTAGAAGCACAAATCTTCCTGAGCTTCTGGACAGAGAGGGTGAGCTGAAGAAAAGGTGAGCATGCCAGGGTACCTGGGTAAGTTCTTCCTGAACAAATGAGTTTTAAATAGTTTTTTGAAAGAGTCGGCTAAACTCATTAATTTAGAAAGGTCATTCCAAAGTGTGGGCGCTGTACAGCTGAAGGTCCTGTCACCCATAGAGCACAAGTTAGTCTGGGGCACAATGAGAAAATCCTCCAAATTCTACCAATAACTTTGAAGATATCTAAGTGAAATATGCCAGATAATCTGTAAAGAGACATAAAGTATGATCCACAAGTGATAGCTAGATATGTCACTGTAAATTCCCAAGTGTTTTATTATGCTATTCAACCCCCCCCCCCCCCATTTCCCTCTGCACCCCAAATTGACAACTGAAATTAACAAGATGCATATGTCCAATGGCAGTTCAAAATTTGACTTTCTTGCTCCAGAATTGAAAAATCGGAGTTTTCAACAAAAAGTGATGTCCCATTCTGGTATATCCTAATCTGGAATTGTGCTGTTTCATTTAGTTCTTTACTGTTTATATTATTCTTTTACTGCATGAAGATAGCTTTTATTTGCTAATGAATCAATCCTTATTTTATGCAACTCCACAAACAGCAGTAACAAAACACTTTACAAGGTAATTAATTATTTTACAGCCCAAGAAGACTCGAACAGTGAATGGAACATCCAGAATGTAGTACAGTGAGTTGAAGAGCACACTAAAAACAAGGAATAAAAGAGCTAAAATATGTCAGTCTTTGAACCGAGTTATTAGAGGTTAGCTTTGCTGACACACAGCTCCAGAGATCGGGGTTCAACTTAGTCTCTGTGTGGAATCTGCATGTTCTCCCCATGTCTCCACCGGAATGTTCACAGGGTGCTCTTCTCCCTCCCGTATCCCACAGACATGCGGTTAGGTTGAATGGTGGCTCTACATTGATCTGCTGTTGGCATCTACATGAGTATGCTCAGTGAGGCACTGCATGCTGGTCTTACTAATATGATACGTTTTTAGCTTCTCAGGACCCTGTAATATAAAAGGTTTGTTTCCAAAATGGACAGATGATTAAATATAAAAATACTGATTTAGAATTTGACAGGTGTTGGGTCATCGGTCTGGATTTGAATCTCAGGACAAGCAAAAAGAATGACAAGGAACATTAAGCTCAGTACAGATATTGATATCTAATGCCATTTCGAGCTTTTGAGTTTTTGAAGGAAACTGCTAACTGAATAATTCTAATCACCAAGGACGTGACATTACAGTATATATCATGGGGCATTATCCCTTTCCTGGTTAACTATACTATGTATTTAGTTTTTGAAATACTAAGGTCTTGAATTTGTTTTTTCATTGTACAATGTTTTTCATTGCTGTTTGTGAAAGGCACTTTGTAAAATAAAGATTACAAGCACAGAGCACTCTACTGTGGAGCAATGAGTGGGCCATTGTGACATTAGCTGAACCTCACTGTTGCATCATCTACTTGCCAGCAAGTGTGAAATGACAGAAGTCCAGAAGTGCAGCCAGTTTCAGGTTAGAAGTTTCAGTGTCCTCAGCTACTCTCGTCATTATTCCTTTAACAGAAACAACTGTACTTGTTCAACGACAGAAGGAATTATCTTTAATAAATCAGAACATGTGTCTCTTATTTGCAAAAAAAAATAAACACAGCACAGGAGCAGAGCTGTTTATGAGGTTTGCTGTTTCTTTAACACATTTCCCTTTGTTTATTTATTTATTTTTTTTATTGCAGTGGCGAGAAACATTTTTAATGGCACTGTCATTTGTTCTTACCTGGGAAAGTCAGACTAAAGTGATATGATTTTATTAGGCACTCGTGTGCACATCTCTTTGTTTTTACCTCCACCACAGTAAGAATATTGGATAGTGACCAGTATGTGACCTCGATAATGAGAGGCAGTGCCATTTAGAAAATCTCCACGAGTTTAGCTGAGACTTTAGAAGAGCTCAAGGAGCCTGTAGGGACTTCAGGAGGCAGCCCTTTGACCGCACTGCTTTGGCATTTCTCTGAAACCACATAGCATTATGAAAGGACAGAGTTATTTATAAGATACTGGCTGAAATATTCGCTGTTGCCCGGGAGGAAAATAAAGTTTTTTTTTAATTGTTTGAGAAAAATATAATTAAAAAAAACCCACAACTTTAAAAATAAAAAAAAACCGTGAAGACTCACTAATGTGGTTGTATTGTTTACTGAAGTGCCTTCTTATACAATGTTTTTAGTTTTTCCATCTTTAGCCAATATATAAAGGTTTATAGGAACATGCCACATAAAGCTGCCCATGTGAGAAACAGGCTGTGTCCAAATTGAGTCCAGCAATTTCCAGTGGTTGTCTAAACGTTCTGAGCGTCAAGTGGATGATAACAGACATACAAGACTAAATCTGCAATTAGTCTCTTCTAATTGAAATTCTTTTACAATCAATTAAAGGTAAAATATTTTACCTATATAAATAAATATTATAAGTTAAATATCATAGCTGTATTTACTAGATTTTGATAACTTAATTAAATTAGTTTTTTGATTATGAACTTATTAAAAAAAATTCCTATTTCTTTTTTACGAATAAATTGTAACACCAACATGTTAGCTACGATGTTGTGAAACAAATGACATTTAGTTCATGAATGAATAAACAAAAATCGCAAAGCGAGCCTCTGAATCCACAAAATAAATATAGGATGTTTATGGTAGATAAAAATAAAATTGCTTATTTATCTTATATATAATATAATAGATGGCCTATTTTGATTAAAATGTAATTGCGGAATTCTTCAAAGTAGTGTAAAAATGATGCGAAAAGCAAAGTCTTTTTTAAGGTTTTTTTGACAGATTAATTGTTGTTTTGTGGTGTAGTAATAAGTTATTACATGCAGAATTTTTGATGACGTAAAAAAAAGTCTGTTAAATTAATATTATTATTAAGTTGATTTAATTCTATTACCACTACAACATTGTTACAATAAGAATGATGCAAGATGAAAATATAGTTGAAAACAAACATTAAACGACAAACAAATAATACTATGGATTTTTCATGATAAAACTGTCGGTTGCTTTTACGGAGAACACCAGAAACGTTCTGAGCATCAACTGGATGATAACATACATACAAGATTACAAAATTGTTACAGTCTGCTTTATATATAAGATATATATACAGTATATTGCAGTTTGAGTCACAAAGACAGAATGAGTCCCAAAAATAGTTGGGATGCCAACCCGACCAACTCTTTTTAATTTCAAAAGCAACAGGGGTGTGGTGGTGCTCAAACATAATGCTGGCAGTCACCTCCAGTTCGCCCTCTGGTGGTTGTTCCAAGTGTCAACTGGATGATAACATGCATACAAGACCGCAAGATCACCCCCCCACCATAACTTGAAGGGGGTGGGTTAGGGTTGATTTCTTCCTACGGTATTTTTAGTCAACCAAATAAGAAACGTGTGCCAAATTTCATGAAAATCGCTCCAGCCGTTCGGAAGTGATGCTGGAACATACATACATACACACACACACACATACATTGACTTTTATACTTACTTTTCAGCACTATATGGAGGGAGCCAAATGAGTCAAATAAACTTCAAAGAATATTTTTATTAAGCAACATTTTATTGAGAACTGGTAGGAGCAATCAAAGTGACATCATTACAGTTAAAGGCCTTGCAGCTCCACTGGACAAGGTGGATCCAAGACTGGCTTCACTTTCATGCGGCCATGAGACTAAGCAGGTCTGGAAAGTAATTCAATAAAAAGTGTTCAATATCTTTTGCAGCATTTTAACATGATAAACACTCAAGAATATAATCACACAGTTTACTATACATAAACATTGTAAATGATGGCCTTGTAGGGACTGCAATTGTAATGAAAATAGAGTAGTGTGAGGAAGTTGAACACCCTGAAGGCCAATGCTCTGGTAATATTGCTAGTGCCACAAGGTCATCACTGATGGGGGTGCTATTCTCCAAGTGCATCATTAGCACCCCAGGAGATAACTGCACTTCAGGCACAAATACAGGGTAGTAGATACAGGAAATACTAAAGGCCCCTCAAGCAGACAGGTGGAAGCAGGTGCGCCCTTCTGCCCACACACAGCATACACAGTGTTGAATGGTGGGAATATGGACCAGCCACTCTACCAGGCAGAAAGGGTTGGAAGGCACACAGCTGTAGGTTTGTTGTTTCGGTTGTATCAGTGTCTTGGCACAAATTTCCCATACCCTACCGTAATTTACTATTTCTATTATAATGCACCCTAATTGTTTATATAATTTGACGTCCCTGACTTCTCTTGGGTTCATGGTGTGCCTACCACCACCCAATAAGTTTATAATTTCTATTCATTTTCTTCTCATGCTTGTGCATCTTACATGAATATTCATGCAGGAAAATTACTTAATTACACAACGAAGGATGACATAACATTATCAGATTTCCATAATCAGATTCAGAAAGGTGGAGGTTGGAAGGTGGGAGTCTGTTCTGACAGCAGTGTACATAAGGCAGGACACGTCCCTAGACATGGCACCAGTTCATCGTAGGGTCCACTCACACGAACATCTTTGGGGATGTGGGAAGAAAACTGGTAGCAAACTGTGGAGAAAAAACAAATTAGAAGGAATATTTTGGCACTTAAGACTTCATACATTGCATTTTAATTTTTCAATTGCTCCATATTTTATTGCCTATGTGTCCTACGTGCATATTGTACACAAACCCACTCACATGCTGTATACGTTATGTTCACACAATTACATATGTGTACACACATATACACACACACTCTCTTAGAGATTCTGCTGTATGTGTGAGGACTTTTCACTAACTGAATTTTTATACTCTATAATCAATATGAAATCTTGTTTACCCAAACAAAACTCTAGGATAAAAAGCAAAATAGCATCATTTATTATTTATTTTATTGAAAAAAACATTTTGCTAAATGTGGACATGCTCACCAGCTTGCTTTTATGAAAGCTGTTATCCTTTGATTCACTTTTATAGAACTGACATCAGGGCTTGCAAAGGCAGACACAACTCCCACACTTACCCACCTGTGAAGCTGTCGCTAGTCCTGTTGTCGTGCATGTCTGTCAGAAAAGGTCTTGACTAGAAATGTGTGATATTGGAGTTAATCACATACTTCTTTTTGCAAAGAAATTGAAGCAATCTACAGCATGTTCTGAAATGTAAAATAAAAAAGCCAACTGATAGTGGTCATTATGGAAAGGTAAATGCAGAATAACAACAAATTATATTTCAAGTTCACGTTTTGTCATGGGTACATGGTACTTTGAAATGCTTACATGCATGTCTCCCACAGACCAGCAGCAGACTCGGACTCTCCATGCCAATGAGATGGCTTCCTTTTAGGGTGGACCCGGCAGAGCTTCTGGTGTCATGCCATTACAAGATAGAAGCCCTTCTGGTTCATAGAGAAGTTCCCTAAAATAGGCAGGTCCACTCCTCACAGCAGCCCCCTGTGCCACGCAAAGATCCTGACAGGGTATTGCCATTCCGCATTACAAGTCCCAGGCAATCCTGCGGATGTCCAAACTGGGACCCAGTCAGAGGAACACTGCCATCTCTCATGTTGGAGGATTAACTGTTCATAAAATCCAGTTGTCTCTCCATTATTTGTTCCTTATTACTGGGATAAAAACCAAGGATCCTGTCAATCAGGTTGTGCCTCCATTCTTGCTTTCCTTCCATTATGGTATCCTGGTTCGGACACCAGTGTAAATGCACAAGAGATTTAAATAATGGGAAACTCTTCAATAAGCGTTTACCACACCACAACTACAAGTACAAGTACAATAGCCACAGTAATCTTTTTTTACCTCTGTCCTGGTTCCTTCATCCACTCCTACTCGCAAGCATCGTCTTCCTTCCTCTTGACTCTGGCTCCCAGAACAGTAGCAGGCAGCTCCTTTTATGTCCCACCCGGATGCACTTTCAGTGTTCCAAAGCTATAATTGGGAAGCACTTTTGGGTGAGATGAGAGACAGACAAAGTAGGGCTTCCCAGTTCCCGCAGCACCCCTGGTGGCACCCAACAGGGCTGAGCCTACAAACTCCAAGTCCCATGATGCCTGTGGGAAACAGTGGCATTGCTGCAACCCAGGGGAGCTGCCATCTACCAATCTGGGGGAGACAATGCCCTGTGCATGCTGCCCCATGTCATTCCATCTTGACGGTGTCCTGGATGTTAAGGATGCTGGCCGTCCCTCACAGCTGTAATTGAAGAGGGGATTGTTAGTCTAGTACCTCTTTGTGAGATGTGAAAACTCCTTTCTGTAAAGCATCTCATCATTGTTGGCAATCGGACCCACAATTCTGGTATCATCATCAAATTTAATGATGGAGTTAGAGCTGTGCCTAGCCACATAGTTGATGGTGTACAAGGAGTCCAGTAAGGGACTCATCACCCTATACTATGGTAGGAGCATGATGCTGCCAGTCAGAATGTGTTTAGGAGTGCCAGATAGCAAGTCCTAAACCCTGGAGGCTTGGTGATCAATTTTTGGTGGTTTTGGTTTTGTCCCAAATAATGTGGTCCAGCACCAGTTTCTCAAAGCATTTTATCACAAAAGTAATAAGTACACTGGTCTGTAGTCACTGAGATGGTCCACTTTTGTTTTCTTTGGCAAAGAGATGAATGTCAGTTTGAAGCAGGCGAAGACCGCAGATGATCTAAATGAGGCATTAAAATGTGTACATGTAGAGAGAACTGGATTATCACATTAATCCATGGAGAATATCGACAAAACCGAGACAGCGCTGAAATCTATTTGCCACTTTCCTTTTCTTTTTTTCTTTTTCAGCTGACTATCTGAAAGCAAACATGAAATGAAGTCTCAACAAGTAAACCTTGATAGACTTCAAAAGCAGCGCTGCCGAGCAAGGAATACTATTATCAAAGTTTGCACTGACAGGCTGTCTGTTTTTTTCCCAAATGCGCTGCGTTCACTGCAAGGTTAATGTGCTCTCTAAAAAGAAACGCAGGACTCCAAGATTGACCTGCTTTTCTCCTTTAATGAAACTGACTATGAAACTGAAGATATGGTTTTATACACAGTGTGCTAAATGGCAGGAGATATACCATTTACATGAGGGTAATGGATTATGAATGTCCTGAAATAACAACAAAATGATAAGAGTAGGATATGAATGAGACCTTGTTGCTGGCTGACTAAAATATTAAACTTCAAAGTATGTATCAAGTCTAAACAATGACGAACATCAAACATTTTAGGATAAAGAGGTGACCATTCAGTTCTTTAAGCTCATTTAGTGAGCTTCATGCTCCCAATACCTCAGTCATGAGAGCCTTCTCATCAAGTGTGTCACTTGGCATTTTGTTCTGGTGTGCCACTTCCTTTGTGTGAAGAGCTGCTCCCCATTTTCTCCATGTCAGTCTCCATGCTTTCATCCACTGTCCTCCAGTACACGTTTCAATATTTGACTGAAAAAAGTTTGCTTCACCTTCAAGTATAATGGATTTATAAAAAGAAAGAACAAAACCTGTGGCTGGAGTGCATCTGAAGATGAAAAGTTCTTAAGGGAGCGTAAAAAATGGCAGTTAGAGAACAGGCCAAAAATAACAATAAAAAAGTGCAAAAGGACTGCATATCAGCCTTTTAAGAGCTCTAGCAGAAATCAATCCTTAACAAAATCATTAAGCTCCAATCAGTTCTTTCATTTTTTATCGCAAAACTAGGATACTGTGAATATTATGCTGCCGTCTTAAACGCACTCCTGCCGGTGATATGTGTTATGATGACAGCATCATGTGACCAAAAACGGTAATCTAAACCTCAAAGATAATGGACATAGCAGTGACAACAACCACCACCAAAATGAGAGCAACAAATAACGGTGAAAATGAAGAAACATCAAACGTTCAGAATCGCGCAACTTATAATCATGACATCAAGAATTTTAAATATTTGGATAAAGTCACTCTGTAGTTTCTCCATTCCAGACAAAAGAGGTTCAGTTCACTTCATCTGTCTGAGCCGAGTAACAGATGGCCTTTATTCCAGGGACTGACTTCTGCCTGATTGGCTTCTTGTGCTGCTATATCTTTATTGCTGTGTGGTGACCAGAACTGCATGCAGTTCTCCAAAGCTGTCTCAAGTGCACATTACGGGGTTTAGGGGTAATGTCCCATGTTTTCTATTTAACAGTGTAGTCTAACATGTTATTTTACATTTATCTTTTCAGAACAGGCTGCTGTCTCTCTCTACACCAGGTAGTAATTCCACTAGGAAACACACAGAACAGTGAAACAAAGAACACAAAGTATCACAATAATCAGAGAACACCTGAGTCGTCTGGTAGATTTTGCAGCTTTATCTTGAGGCACAAAGTAGGGGGTGCTGCCCACAGAAGTTACATTTGTGACATTGTTACGGTTTATCATTTGTACCATACACGTCATGGCATAATTTCTATTAACTGTGTGCCACATCATTCACACATGACATTATGGAAGGATTTTTTCCTTATTTTCTGTGTGTTTCTGGAGATAATAAAGACAAAATACACTTTTATCCTTCATTTTTACACTTAGTAATCTGAATCCAGCATTTGTTTTTCTCTAAAAGAGGTCGTTGAGAAGATCAATATTATACAAGTTAATACACAAGGCCATTTTGCTTTGTCATGGGCACTACCATTTTCTAGCGGTAGCATAGCAAGTTACTATGATGTTCACATCAAGGATTCTACAAGAATTGTCACGTCATCTTGGATTAGAATTATTTGAGTGTGTGCATGCAAATTTTTGTGAAACTTACAGTGAAATATCTCAACTATTCAATTACAGAGCTGTCATTTTTGGTTAGCATTTTGGGTTTTTATGACAGATAGATTGATTTCTCCACAACAAATTCTGACAATGTCTTTTCTCCTGGTCCTTTTCTGATTAAAATTTCACTGCCTCTGTTTGATTCTTTACAAATGAAACGTGTGCACATATTAGAAACACAATATTGATTTACAGTGTGTATTGCCTTCACTGGGGAGATAGAAATTTTAAATGAAAAGAGAATCCAGAGAAGTTGCAAAGTCAAAATAACCAGCCAAAGGTTGAAGCTGTGAAGAAGTGCAATAAATAAACAATGCTCAGAACATGAATCAGAGATCAAAGTCGGGACACAGTGCGGGGATTTTGCACCAAACAGGGACATGTAACCAGATCCACATTTAGCAGACATGAAACAAAGTCAAGGAACAGAAGAAGAACTCATATCCAGAATAAAATATAAAGAATGAAAAATGACTTCTAGTAAGTGGCAGGTGTGTTGGTGTCTTGTCGTTTCCAGAATTCTAGTTGATGTTTGGTTTGTTGTTAGCTCCTGTGATGCTTTTTGATTGGTGTTTTGGATTATACATGAGTTTTATGTGAGAACTCCAGTTATGTGCGTCCATTGTGGATTTGTATCTTGCTCAATGCTGACCTTTAGGCCCTGACTTCTGTGACTCTGAAGTGCTTAAAAGAATTCGATAAGAGATAATAGAAACAATATGTATTTATATAGCTCAGTTGAGCTTTTGAATGAAGGACAGGTTTCTACATCAGTGAATAAGGGAGAGAGGCATATCTTCAGTGATAACACAGCATTGTGGGAATGACATCTTCCTTATTTATATATCTGATGCAGAGTTTTCAGGAACTAACTTAATAATATTTTAGCAAGAAAAGCACACATTTTGCACGTTTTAAACATATGAATGGTTATTGGACTTGTGGATTATACGACACAAGTTACGTGAGAATTTCTTTCTTTATTCCATGGGCTTTTGTCACTTCATCTGGCACTGTATAATGCTCGAGTTGAAATAGTCAGTCTTCAATTTCTCCACGAAAACATGAGATTAGAAATTTTTCTCAGCCTCCATTACAAAGTATATGGGGTAAGCAACATTTAAAAAACATATAATTTTTGGGTGTAGTAAACCTTTAATACTTTTCAGTCACAGTTTTATTAATATTTCCTAATATGTTTGCTATGAAAAATCATATTCTTAATACGATTATATCATATAAATAGCAGTAATAAAATTTAAATTAATGCAAAAAAGAATGCACTCTCCTACACAATATTCTATGTTTTATTGTTTATTTGGAAACACTGAGTCCTGACATTCCATAACAAGTATATGTGACCAAAACCGTGAATGTGAATTTCTATTCACTGGAGAGGATCACAGGGCAAGAAAAACAGAGTCTGTGGAGTCCTAGAAATGCCTAGTATAGGGTGAGTTTTATTTTTTATTCTTAGAACGCAGTTGTTTTAAGATATTGTTAATTCTCATTTTTATATGCAGACTAAAGGATTAAACACACAGTACAGATTGATTTATTTTTAATGCAGATGACCTACAACATAATGCTACCAACAGATTACACATTTGCACAATTCTCTTTGAGCTGGGATGTGAAAGCTAAAATGCATACAGCAACCCACTGCCTCTGACTTATCTGACGTTGCTGTGCTATAAAACGACAAACCCATTTCTTTCTTTTCCAGCTCGGCGGGCTGCTGAAGACAATTTGTCTTTATTCAAGCTGTTTTCTTTTTTTATAGCAGTGATTTGTTTTCAGTGTTTTTATCATGTCTAAGAGCCATCAGGTTGACAATAAAAGAAGATAACACAAAGAAATTAAAGTGGGCAGACAGGTGAATCAAATCTTTATTTTTCTCCAGGGGTGCACTTGTCCGACTGCGTGCTGCTGTATATATTATAACCGAGCACTCCACTGACTTTAGCTCGCTTCCTTTTGCTGCATGTCCACTTATAATGTGAAGATTATTTGTTGCAGAACTTCTCAGTACAGGCAGTAAGAAAGAAAATTAACCCCTTCTTAAACTAAAAAAAATGTCTTCATACTAGCCAATTTTAATAGATTTACATTGTTACCGGGACAGTACAACTTTAGAGCCACAGAACATTTAATGACACTGTTCTTGCTTGTGAACTTCTGTATTGATTTTGCCCTTTTTTACTGTTTTTCACAAAGTCTTTGTGCACTGCATGATCTGCGTTATTGCTAGGGCAAGGAAATTTAAAATTCAGGGCTCGCTCAATAAAGTGCCTTGCATCCATCTATCCATCCATCCATCCATTCATCTATCTATCTATCTATCTATCTATCTATCTATCTATCTATCTATCTATCTATCTATCTATCTATCTATCTATCTATCTATCTATCTATCTATCTATCTATCTATGACAACAACACCATTTATTTATATAGCAAATGTTCATACAAATGATGTAGTTCAAAGTGCTTTACAGAATGAAGAAAGAGAAAAAAGACAAGGCAATACTAATCAACATAGAATAAAAGTAAGGTCCGATGGCCAGGGAGGACGGAAAAAACAAAAAAAAACTCCAGACGGCTGGAGAAAAAAAAAATCTGCAGGGGTTCTGAGGCCACGAGACCACCCAGCCCCCTCTAGGCATTCTACCTAACATAACTGACCTCAATCAGTCCTCATTGTATTTAGGGTTTTCATGGAAGAGTTTGATAATGACGGTCATGTGGACTTCTGGCTTTTAATCCATCAATTTAGGGACATCACGGTGCTTTGATCAGGTGGTGGTGGAGCAGATCGCCACCACAGAAAACCGGAAAAAGAACAGAAGAGAAAGTAGGGGTTAGTATGGATTTTGGAGCCACCATGAATAATAATGATAATTAAATGCGTAGACAGAGTATCAGGATTAAACTAAAATGAAGCTATGAGAAAGCCAAGTTAAAATAATGTGTTTTTAGCAGTTTTTTAAAGTGCTTCACTGTATTGGCCTGGTGAATTTCTATCGGTAAGCTATTCCAGATTTTAGGTGCATAAAAGCAGAAGGCCGCCTCACCACTTCATTTACGTTTAGCTCTTGGAATTCTAAGCAGACACTCATTTGAAGATCTAAGGTTATGATTTGGAGTGTAAGGTGAAAGACATTCTGAGATATAGGATGGAGCAAGATTATTTAAGGCTTTATAAACCATAAGCAGTATTTTAAAGTCAATTCTAAATGGCACAGGCAACCAATGTAGGGACATCAAAACTGGAGAGATGTGCTTGGATTTTCTTTTCCTAGTTAAGATTCTATCAGCTGCATTCTACACTCGTTGCAAACAATTGTTGTCTCTTTTTGGTAGTCCTGAGAGGAGTGCGTTACAGTAATCTAGTCGACTGAAAACAAAAGCGTGAACTAATCTCTCAGCATCATGCAATTTTATAAGAGGTCTAACTTTTACTATATTTCTTATATGGAAAAATGCAGTCCTAGTAATCTGATTAATATGTGATTTAAAATTTAGGTCAGAGTCAATAGTTACCCTTAAATTCTTTACCTCCATCTTTACTTTTAACCCTAATGGATCAAGTTTATTTCTAATACCCTCATTATAGCCATTTTTGCCAATCAGTAAAATTTCTGTTTTCTCCTTATTTAGTTTGAGATAATTACTACTCATTAATTCTAGAGAAATAACACCACCTCTCAAGATGGACTGTGTTGTTGTATTCTGTTATTTTAGCCTTCTATATCTCATAGTGGATAATCAGTTTACTTTTTCTCCATTTACGCTCAGCTCTCTGGCATGTTCTCTTTAGATCAGACACTCTTTGAGTCTTCCATAGTGAAGACTCCTATCTATCTATCTATCTATCTATCTATCTATCTATCTATCTATCTATCTATCTATCTATCTATCTATCTATCTATCTATCTATCTATCTATCTATCTATCTATCTATCTATCTATCTATCTATCTATCAGGTCTTGTTACTGCTATCTATTATATAGTCCTTCATCTTCCTCTCTGTCCACATCAAGACTCCCCAGACTGTAGTCCTCTGGAACCTTTTTTGCTCAAAGGGTCTTTTCTAGAAGTAACACATGCTTTAACCTTTTTAAATGACATAAATATAAGCCATTTTCTCCACAGTACTCTGGAAATCTACTAAGGGTAAAAGTTCATGATCCACTTTTGAACATTCATAAAGACAAACGTCATAAATACAGAAAACGAAGGGGGAAAGGAGGAATACTGAAAATCGCGGCTTTGAAGAAAATAGGCAGAGTAAACACATTCTTACAGAGGTGACAGGAAAGGCAACGTGTCTCACTTGTAGAGATGATGCTGCCATCTTCAAAGAGTAGAACATGCCGAGGCAGTCTGACTGAAAACAAGAGCGCAGTATTTCACAGCTCTGAGATGAGAAGAGAAAGAGTAAAAGCTCTTGAACTAAAAATAGGATGTTTAGATGTCTCAATTTAATCTTTAAAAAAATTATTTAATTGGCCAACAATTTTACCATTGATCTAAAATGTACTGTATTAATAATAATTAGGAGTGACGTAATAAACAATGGGGTAGTACACCAAATGTGATAATAGTTAACAGTCCTTTAATACCGTGGTATTTAATTAAAAATTAAAATGTCTGCACTTAAGCTGGTCATAGTCTACAGCTCTAACCTCACTAACCATCTTCCTAACCTGTGACTCCCACGGTTCTGACAATTTCTTTCATTTCTTTTTGTGAGGTGGTAAGAAACGTGACTGAGATTAATGTACTTTACAAAAACATATTTTGAATTTATGAAGAGCTATCTTTAAATGACTTATCTGTGACTCATGTAACACATTTTATCAGCATTTCTGAAACATAATAACAAAAAAAAACCCTGCATAATGGAAAAAGTTTTCTAGAAATAACTTAAATGTTTCTTAGGAGAGCTGTTTGGTCTTCTGTGCAGGACATGGGGTGTGCCTGCATTATGAAGTATGGCTGATGTCAATGTGCAACACTGACCACCTCTGGTTATGGACCCTCACACAGTACTGTTTGTTGGGCATCAGACTCTGCAAGAATGTTTAGACTTAGAGTTCTTCAGTTGCAGTAGAAGTCAGAAGCCCCCCTGGACACTTAGACTGGGGAATCCCCTTTAGCTCTGTCCCCTGGATAAGCTGCTGCTGATTGACTTGGGCCCCATTGCAAATTCCTAAATGGTTTCTTGACAGTCATACCATGTTGTCCCAGATAATTTGAAGGGAGCACCTATAATAGGAGGAATGAAAGGAAATCAATGCAAGCATACTTTTAATGTAATTCTTGAAAAAAAATAACTGAAAAAGAAAAAAAATCATAAGTTCTAATAGTGTAAAAAACATGTATTTCACAAAAAAAGTACAAAAAAAATAAATAAAAATAGTACATGCTTGCCTTTTTAACTCACACTGGTGGTGGTCTGTCCACACAACCTCTGAATACCGATGCCACTTGGGGTCCGTTTGGATGACAACTGAGCAAATCAATGGACACGTCCTTATTACTCAACCCAGAAGACACCCTATAGACGAGAGCTCAGCAGCTCTCATCATGGCCAATAGTTCTGTGCACTGGGTGACTCAGTGATGGCGCACTGAGCTCCCTATTGGGTTTTGCCAAAATCACCTGGACTTAGCCCTAGAGTTCTTTGTCCAATGTCTTCAATCAGTTAAAAAATAAATGAATACTTGCTAGGCCAACTGTATGTAAGTGTTGCGACCTTGTGATAAAATCATTTAGATTTAATTTTTCCCTCACCAAACAACACTCAATACTTCAGACTGACATTGTGAAAACAAGGGTTTAGAAATTTTTGCAAATACAGTATATTAAAAATTAAAAACTGAAATATCTCATTGACACAAACATTTGGACCCTTTACTGTGACCCTTAAGGTTTGGCTCAGGTGCATCACATTCTATTGATCATTATTGAGATGTTTCTACACCTTGTTTAGAGTCCACCTGGTTATGATTAGGACAGGCACACACCTGTCTATAGAAGGCCTCACAGCTGGTAATGAGTATCAGAGCAAACACCAAGCCATGAGGTTGAAGGAATTGCCTGTAGATACCCAGTCAGCATGCAGGGTTCCCATGAGCACAGTGGACTCCTTAATTCTTAAATGGAAGAAGTCAGTAACAACCACAACTGCCTGGCCAAACTACGCAATCGTAAAAGTAGGGCTCATGGTAAGAGAGGTGACCACTCTGGCTCAGCTCCAGAGAACCTGTATGGAGATGGGAGAAACGTCGACAAGAATAACTATCACTACAGCACTCCACTAATTGAGACTTTATGGCAGAGTGGCCAGACAACATATGAAAGCCCACTTGAAGTTTGCATAAAGGCACCTAAAGAACTGATGAAACCAGGATTAGTGTCAATAATGAAAGAAATGACGTACCTCTCATTATCTGTGCTATTCCATTCCAGCAGTGAAGTATGGAGGGGATGGTCTCAGGCTGTGGGCTTGTTTTTCAGTGGCAGGGACTGGTTGGCTAAACAGAGTTTGACAAAAGGCTGAATGGAGCAAAGTACAGAGATATCCTTAATAAAAACCTTCTCCAGAGCACTCTGAACCTCAGACTGGGCCTAAAGTTCACTTTCCAGCAGGACAACGACTATAAGCACAAAGCAAAGACAACACAGGAGTGGCGGAGGGGACAGTTCTGGGAATGTCCTTAAGTTCCCCAGCCAGAGCCAAGTCTGTCCCCTGACTGTGTCCATCCCACCTGACAAGAGCGTTAGAGGATCTGCACAGAAGAATGGCAAAAAATCCCCAAATGCAGATGTGTGAAGCTTGCCGTGTCATACCCAAGAAGACATCAGGTTGTAATCACTGCCAAAGTACTGAATAAAAGTTCTGAATACTTCAGCCAATGTGATATTTGAGGATTATTTTTTTTTAAATGTGCAGAAATTTCTAAAATTATCTTCGCTTTGTCATTCTGTGGTATTGAGTGTTGCCAGAAGTAGGGAAAGAATGAGTTTAAATGATTTTAGTACAAAGCTGCAACATAGCAAAAGAGAGAAAAAAGTGAAGGGGTCTGAATACTTTCTGAATCCACTGTACAGAAAGTTGGTTTTAAATTTTTCATGCCAAGATATGAAAACACAGACTGTAATCGCTCATGGCTGATTGCTCCTGAGCAAGACACCAAGACACAAAAAGTTAATAAATGGAGAAACACTCTTTGACACAGCCATGAAAATAAACGTTAAAATAAAACACAGCATCAGTCGCACTAAATCCTAACCCCATAACCCAGCTGTTCAGTCCATCCCAAGCAACCTGCAAACACTGCTGGTTAGATACTGTACTAGTCCAAGCTGGTAGTGAGTGATGTCTGACATGACACTGCACACTCAAATGAAGGTGATGATGCCATTGCAGTCATCTGTTTTGATCACATGTCCAATAGTTAGAGGTCACCTAACCCCAGGTCAAAGAGGAGATGGAAAGAAAGAATAAAAATTAGAGGTAAAGACAGCTGATTTAATGGCCAGGCAGTAAACAGAGACATTTCATGCATCATCACAGCAGCCCCTCTGAGCTACGCTTAAATAACATCTATTTAGCCTTCCTTTTAAAAGCTGAGACTGATGAGCGGTTATAATATTAACAAATGGACCACTGAAGACTTTCAGTCCCTCAATGCTCTTCCACCTGAAATACATTTCTTCTACCTGGAACCTCTTGTCTTATTACAACAGAGTATGATGGGTTGTATAAATATTAAGTTCACCAAGAGAGTCATTACAGAGTTAATCACACTTTAAATCATTCTGCAGGCATTCATCTACATGAAGTGATAAGGTTTGTAATGATGGCTTTAATCTAACTGACAAATATTTCATTTTCAATGTATTCTTGTTAAGCACACTTGCATTTCTGAGACCAACCCCATATACAATAATTATAAAGATAGTGTGACAAAAAAAAGAATTGCGATAGATAAGACGTTGAAGTGCACAGAAAGAAATATACAGTATACTAAACATGTGTGCAGCAATACGAAAAAGTAAGTACACCCCATGGAAGGCTTTTCATTTTTGATGTAGCTAAACATTATGATTGGATCTTATTTTAAACAGTATCTATAGAAAAAAGTGATTTAATATAGCAGACATCGTGGCATATTTTCATTTGATACTTTATTGTAGTGTTTAAGTAAAAATAAATGCAAATTTCACATGTAGAAAAAAAAAGGTACACCCCTACATTTATCCATCTGTCCATCCATCTTCCAGAGTTATCCAAGCTTCATGCAGAGAACACTCTCTGGATGTGAACCCCAGTCTCCTTGTTGCTAAAAATCTATATTTATCCCTACGTCAAAGATGAAAAATTAGAATCGGGTGCACCAGACCAGGAGCAAATGATTAAAACACCTTGAGAAAGACATTTAGTTTGCTTTGATCTTTGTTGTTGATCTGGGTGCTATCACCATGCCTAGAACTCCGAGGACTTTAGAAAGAAGATCATAGATGCTTATGAGTCTGAGAAGGAATTTAAAAAGATCTCCAAACAATTTAAAATCAACCATTTAACTGTCCAGAAGATCCTCTAGAAGTGAAGAAGATTTCAAGAAATTGCCAACTTGTCCAGACCAGCTTGCCCCAGTAAATAGAGTCCGAAAGCAGAACTCAAGATGTTGAAAGAAGTCTCCAAACACCCCAGAATTTCATCACGACACATGGGGGGCAGGATGGGACAGCAGGCTGCTTGCTGCTTGTGCTGATCGGCACAACTACAACACAAAAGATGCTGATGATAGAGGTGCGAAGGGAATTAAGGTTGGCCAGGATTAATAGTTTTTTCATAAGCTTCAGGAATTCTAGTGTTAATGGCTGAGTCAAAGCCCGGATCTGAATCCCATCGAGACACTGTGGGGGATTTGAAACAGGCAGTGCATAAAGACACCCTTCAAACAAGGCACAGCCGAAAGAATTCTCCATAGAGGAGTTGGAAAAGCTTTCTCCCAATCGACGTCAGAGACTGCTACACCTTAATAAGAAACGTTGACTTGAGGTTGTTTCTGCCACAGGAGACAGTGTCAGTTGTTAGATCCAAGGGTGTGCTTACTTTTTGCACAGACAGAAATAGCATTTCTGCAGCATCACTCTCACTTTCAGCAATCAGATGTGGCCTCTGATGCACTAATATATCCCATCCTGGGCTGTTTTCCTGCCTTGTACCTACAGTTGCTGGGATAGGCCCTAGAACTGGATTAAGGAGGTCTCAGAATCGGTGAATGGATGTCTTGTTTTTTGTAGATCAGGATGACTACATATTCAAACCAAATGGCATGGTAAATTTGCTGTTTAATCCCATCCAAACTTTCCATTTTAAAATGTATTGAGACGAGAACAAATAATGCAAGACTCCATAAGCAGAAAAGATTGAAATAAGATCTGTTCAAAAGAAAACTTTCATTTTGTGCTGCACGGTACCTTTCCTCTGTAAGCATTTTTCATAAATGGGCGGTTGGAAGTGTGGGTATCACCTTTCGCCACCTTTCACCCTACGAAAACACGAGACTCAACAAGATGATATACTGCCGAGCAACAACAATATACATTTACAAAATAATTGATTTATCCAGCCCTTCTTTCAGGACATGGGAAACCAAAGAATATCCTTGGCAGGGGGCATTGCATCACAAAACAAGAAGATTAGAAGATTACATTTCCATTCTGATATCACTCTCATAGTTCATTCTCTATTATGTTTTTGCCACCTGTGCTTCACATCACTTAGAGTGGAAATTATTTTTTTTATGACTAAGCTACAGCAACTGTCCATTTGTTTGCCTCTTTATATGTTTTTATGGCTATTTTAAATGCATAAAAATCATTCCTTTTTCATTTCACATTTTATTTCACCTTGCTAAGTTTTGTGGTCAATAAGACGGGAATGTATGCAACAGATAGGATGGCATTGACATTTAAGTGCACATGACTCTACAAAGCTGTACAATGACTGCTTTATTACTTTGTTCTGTTTTAAATCAGACCCAGACTTCCATGGGGCCTCACATACATATCTAACATGGTCACTGGACCCTGCACAATACACATATGTGATGCATGCAGTACTAGTAATTTAAGGTTTAGTCTCTACCCCAAGGAATATACAGGTAAGAAGGAAGTGCACTCTGGACAAGAAGTCTGCATGTGCCCCAAACCACAGTACCACTTGGAGCCACCAGGTGGCAGCATCCTTCTCCTCTGCCATTTAGTTGACTGTTCTAAGAGGCCATCAACAGAAGAGAGCTAA
Organism: Erpetoichthys calabaricus; assembly: GCF_900747795.2. Lineage (NCBI taxonomy): Eukaryota > Metazoa > Chordata > Cladistia > Polypteriformes > Polypteridae > Erpetoichthys > Erpetoichthys calabaricus. The sequence continues at coordinate 120,215,855 of NC_041395.2, forward strand.
AGTTTCTTTTTGTGTGTGTTACTTACATTATATGCACTCTTTATGATGAGTCTAAACTTCAAACTGAATGTCTTTAAAACATCTTGAAATGGCTCTGTACTGATCTGCGCAGTCCGTGCATTCTTATCAGCTTCACATTCTTCACATTTTGACTTGCCTGTAACGAGTTTTTAAAATGTTTATTTCACTTTGTGGTTAGTGGTGCTTTGCTGATCTAGCTTTCTGGATTCAAATTCCAGTCCTGGTCATTTTACTTCTACAGTCTGAAGGTTATTCCTGTGTCTGCATTGGTTCTCCTTGTTTTGTTCCCTTCCCGTATCCCCTAAGACATGCCAATTATGGTAGTTGGATGCTCCAAACTGGTGCCCTGTCTGGGGTTGTTTCCAGCCTTGTGCCCAGTGCTACTTAGGTAAACACTGTAATTCTGAATTGGAGTAAGAGATGGACAGGATATGTGAGCGTGATGGGCAACATGGCTGTTCTCATCACAACTTTTCTAATGTTTCAATGTTCCAAGTGGATGCAAGTTTCCAATAAATGCTTAATGTTTACCTACCACTGAACAAAATCTTGTTACACACTGCCTAAAGGAAAAGGAAGTCCACAAACTAAAGTTTTATTAATGGTGCAAGCCATTTATACAGTAGATAAACAAACACCTACAAAGTCAATGTAAGCATACAGGCTTGTGTGATGGTGGTCTGCACTCAATCACAATCAATATAGCACCTTTCACAGCACACACCTTCAGCAGCCATTCCACCTGCACTTTGGAACAGTCATACTAGGCATGGGCGAATTGATACTAAAGCATCAATGCTTCTGATCCTGACCTTTTAATCTAAACATTGATGTTCACATTAAAAGTATCGATATTACACATTTCAATAATAGGCAAGTTTATTAGAAAGTATTTTTAAAAATCATTTGATGATGAGAGCATGATTATTAAATTAAACATATCATATTGTGTAAAGCGGGAGCTACTTTTTCTTTCTGCGTTTTTCATCGTCCTGCATTCACACTGGCAGTGCTGTGATTCACCAGCCAAAGTAGTGGAACTGTGTATGTGAGTCAATGACAGGAAGAAAGCTAAGCGCTGTTGAGAGTTATTTTACTCCACTGAGTGAATAGTAATGAAGCAAAACACGTCAGAAGACCGTACGTTATTGTGGCAACACCACAAACCTGGTAAAAAACACATCAAAGTCAGTCACATTGCTGAACATGAGAAGTTACAACAGAGGTGATCAGAAGAGAGCACTGACACTCAGGCTAAAAAACCTTACATGGTTGCCAAAGGGCTGTAGTGTGATCTTAAAGAAGCCTTCCAGAAAGGCGGGCAGTACCCAGGTAACGTTAGTATTGTAATCTGATGTAAGGTTGTTGTAATTGTTTGAAGAAGGGGCCTGAGTTGCCTCGAAAGCTTGCATATTGTAATCTTTTTAGTTAGCTAATAAAAGTTGTCATTTTTCTTGACTTCTCATGTGAATGGAAACTAATCGATGTCTGTTTTTAGTGAGGAGTATATTACATTTATAGCTTGATGAATGAACACATTTTCAAACTTTCTATATTTATTATATCCATTTTGTAAAAAAAAAAAAAAAAAAAATTATCTATATATATAATTCACTAAAGCAGCCGACCATGGCAGGCAAGACGCAAGACAGAGCCCCGCCCACCAACAATTCACTAAGCAGCCAACCATGGCACACAAGATAGAGACCATGGGATACGCACGACAGAGCCACGCCCGCCAACTCTAAGACCATGGGATATGCATGACAGAGCCCCGCCCGCCAACTCTAACCCTCCTCCCACGTCCACCTTTGCTCTCGAGGCATGCACACTGCCTGC